>NC_135235.1:201909407-202236907 GCF_051348905.1 Ranitomeya variabilis
CACACCAGAGATGAGGCACAGAGCTTGGTTGTTACACAGTAGAATTGAGGCCCAGAGCTTTGTTGTTATATAACAAAAATAGGCACAGAGTTTGGTTGTTACATAGCAAAAAATAGGTACAGAGCTTGGTTGATACATAACAACATAGAGGCACAGAGCTTGGTTTCTACACAACAGAAAATTTGTACAGAATTTGGTTGGTACACAACACAAAAGAGGTACAGAGCTTGGTTGTTACACAGCAGAACACAGGCACAAACGTTGGCTGTTATAAACCAAAATATAGCCACAAATAGTGATGAGCAAAACAAAGCTTGGTTGTTACACAACAGAATAGAGGCACAGAGCTTGGTTGTTACACAGCAGAATAGAGGCACAGAGCTTGGTTGTTACACACCAGAATAGAGGCACAGAGCTTGGTTGTTACACAGCAGAATAAAGGAACAGGGCTTGGTTGTTACATACCAGAATAGAGGCACAGAGCTTGGTTGTTACACAGCAGAATAAAGGCACACAGCTTGGTTGTTACACAGAAGAATAGAGGCACAGAGCTTGGTTGTTACACACCAGAATAGAGGCACAGAGCTTGGTTGTTACACACAAGAATAGAGGCACAGAGCTTGGTTGTTACACAACAGAATAGAGGTACAGAGCTTGGTTGTTACACAACAGAATAGAGGCACAGAGCTTGGTTGTTACACAGAAGAATAGAGGCACAGTGCTTGATTGTTACAAAACAAAAATTAGGCACAGAAAGAAAGTCAAAAATGCTCTCAAAATGTTGGTATTTATATTCCATTTCTTTACAAACTTGTTGCGGTTGCTGAAATTTATTCAGATCCCTACAAAACACACCACTGTCCATTTTATGTTAATTACTTTACACAGTTTAGATTAAACTGAAAAATAGTTAAATATTAGTTCTCTGCATTCAATAACATAGAATGCTAATTATTCAACTAGCGTGATGGTAATAGCTATTACATCTAGTGCAAAGAAAATAATAATACCATAATCCACAAAAAATCATTTGACTTAGAGACTTTAGGGTACATATAAAAATGGTGGCCCAAAGCAGTGAGTGTGTTTCCAAGTCGCATGTTAACTGTATGTGATGTGGTCAATTTTGCACCAATCTTAATACATTTTCAAAAGTCTTTTGGCTTTTAATGAATTAGCCTACTCCGTACTCCAGCTTTTTAGGCAACCATCATAGCAGAATACATGCTATAGTTTTTGGCTTTTGAAAAGGGACATTGTCAAATATTATAAATATGAGCTGGTACCAAAACAGGAATTGTCTTCTGGAAGGTGAGGTGCTTGTAGTATGGGCTTCTGCTAGGTAAATGTTCGCAGATCCCTTCTGAGTCAGTATGCTGGACCACGTTGTTCGAGAAGATTGTATTTGGCTTCAGTAATTTTTTTTCCCAAAGAATTGTTGAATCTTTTGCCTATTTTGTGGTGGCTCAGTCACGCCAACAATGTGTGGCATGTAGCTATGAAAGTTTGTTTCCTTTTTGGCAAAACCATCGCCTCCGGAAACAGTTGTTACAACATCAGCTAGCATGTACTGACTAAGGCCCCTTTCACAGATCAGTTTTTTGCTATCAGTCGCAATCTGTCGAATTTTGATAAAAACGGATCCAGCGACCGACGTCAACGGATCCGTTTTTTTCTCATAGACTTGTATTAGCGACGGATTGCGACGGATGGCCTCACGTTTCATCCGTCGTTCACCGGTCCGTCGAAAATTATTGACCCGATGGCAGGAGATGATGGACAAAGTAACGTTGAAAAAACGAACAGCGATGGATCCGTCACCATCCATCGTTTGTTAGAATGGAAGCCTATGGGTGCCGGAACCCCCAAATGACGGAATCCGGCGACGAATTCCATTTTTTTAAACTGTTGCAAAACAATGGGGAGACAAAGAGCACAATAGGGTCTTATCCACGTTACACAGAGGAGAATATATACCAAATTTGCTCACCTGGTTAGGATGAGATTAGAGCATACAGATAGCGGCTGCTGCAGATCCACAGGTCTTCACCGACCAGAAACAATAATGTCTTCAAAGGGAGATTTGTAGTTAAAATTCAGCGCTGCCACTAAGATGAATTTCAGGAGAGTATAGTTGATTCATAGTGGTTTTATTCAACGCGTTTCAGGGGTCTCATGCCCCCTTCACCAGGAAATACCACCTGATGAAGGGGTATGAGACCCCTGAAACACGTTGAATAAAACCACTGTGAATCAACTATACTCTCCTGAAATTCATCTTAGCGGCAGCGCAGAATTTTAACTACAAATCTCCCTTTGAAGATGTTTTTTTAAACTGAGCATGCTCCAATTTTTTTAGGATCCTTTAGCCAGCTCCACTAGCCGGATCCGTCGAAAAAACAGATCTATTGCATCAGTTTTTCACAATCTGTGAGGGATCCGTCGATCTGTCGAGCCAACGAAGTGTGACTGAAGGCAAAAAACTGATGTGTGAAAGGGGCCTTAGAAGGGTTCTGTAAATATTTAGCTGGTGGCAGAACCCCGTTTTACAAACTCTCCATCATCCAGAAGACAATTCCTGGTTTTTGCATCAGGTAGTATATAGTAGTTTTTGCATCAGGTAGTTGCATCAACTAAAGCTAACATGGTTCCTTGGTAATCTCTTAAATGTGTACTTTTTTGGAATAGGTGGAAATGCCTGCTAAACTCAGTTTGATAAATACTACACTTGGTTTCCTTCTTCATACAAACACAGTGTCACACTGTGATGGTCTTCGGTAAGGAAGGGAGGCCTCAAACTGGAACTGGCCTGTGTCTCTGACCTTACTATGCTCCTGTTAAACCCTGATCTGTCTCCTCCCCAACCCCAGAAATGTAAGGTAAACAAGCCACAAAAACAAAACAGGGATAACAGAAAACCTCTATAATACAAAAACACTAACCAACAATAAGGAGAAGGACAGCAAAAGGGAGGAATAAACTCAATGGGAGTGAGGACCAGGAGATAAACACACATGTACTGTAGCAAACTACAGAACACCTCTACAACAACTGCAATAAATTCCAACCTCTTAGATTTTGCACTCAGCACAGGAAGAAGAATATTTCACCAGCAGGGACAAAAAGGACTGGTCAGTTTAACTAAATCCATGTAATATGGGACATAAATCACACCATCTCTAAAAAAAGACCTGCGGTTCATTACCAGACTAAACCACCTAGCTCCAGGACTGGCAGGAAGACATGACACCCTCATAACATACAGTTTGCTTTGTTCTTCCCAGATACAAACGGTTTCCAAGAAAGTCCCAGCACCTCCTTCACCCCTGGATCTAATCCGACCTATTAATGTTACCGGCCTGGCAGTCAACAGCTCTCAGGCTAACTCTTCTATGGCTGAGTCTCCTGGGCCTGCAATGGTGACTGAAAAGAAACTGGAATTTAAGGGAGGGATGAATGTTCTTGGTAAGAGCCAGCTTTTTATAAGTCATTACACATTAGTATTTGTGCAACTGTGGATGGGAATTGTATAAAAGTTTAAGCTGTGTATCCTTTACAGGCTTCCAAATTTTTAGAGGTGGATCATAAAAGAAGGCTACCAATAGGTATCCTATGTTATGTGGGTAATGAGTAGTATTTTTATGTCTTTTTAGGATATATTTACATGCAGAATATAGTTTGCAAAAATAATGAGACTGTCCTATTCATCTAAATGGGGGATGCAGAATTTCATAAAATTTACTCCAATTTAAGCAAGTTACCGGCTACCCAGAGAACTGGTAATAACTTGCTGATCGTTGTGGTCCCACCACTTAATTGGCTATCTCCGACAATCTCACAGACAATTAATGGAGCAGTGATGTACTTGCATTCCATTCCAATGGGGCATATCAGAGTGGTGGGACGAAGATCGATCATCAGGTTATCACTATGGATAAGTAATAACTTTCTAAGGCGGGAATAATTTTTTAAAGGGAATCTATCAGCAGGTTTTAGCTATGTTATTTGAGAGAAACATGATGTAGGGGATGACACCCTGATTCCAGTGATGTTTTATCAGCAGGAGATTATCTGAGAAGACTAGGTGTCTTGCGTCTCCTGGTCCAACCACACCCTCTCCACTGATTGGCACTAAAAGCTGCCAATCAGTTGAGTGGGCGGGGTTATACAGAGCTCAGCAGTCAGAGCACTGCTAAATCTGCAGCAGAAAAGAATCATAATTATATTTAAATTGCTGTAAACTAAGTTATACATCTGTGATAACAGGGTCTTGGCCACTACGTCATGCTGCTGTCAGATTGCATAGCAAAAACCTGCTGACCAATTCCCTTTAATTAATTTGATAATGTCATGATTTTTTATGCATATAGTAGACTCTCCACAGTATGTGCTGTCTAGGTCTTCCAAAGAAATCACTGTATTTCAACAAAATGTTCTTTATTAAAGGAGTTTTCCTCTTTCCGGAAGTGGATCTCAAACCACATTGCTCGGAACTCAGTGTTTTGGCTGTCACATCGGCTCTGCGTATCACTTCTGCCGCCAATCACTGAATTTAAGCTGCACATCATGACTACGACAACCGCTGAGCTCAGTGATTAGCTGCAGTGGTAGTGCGCGCTGTTGATGTAGCCAAGACTGGAGCAGCAGCGCTGCATCCCATGGAAGGTGATTACCTGCTCTCTTTGTTATTTTGGAGCTTTTCCTTAAAGTGTAAAATCCGTTTAAGAGCAAAGTAGTAAATTTACTGATACATTAATTTTCTACTTGTTTTTACTTTTTATAATATGACAATATGTTATGTTACATATATATATATATATATATATATATATATATATATATATATATACAGTGAGAAAAATAAGTATTTCATACACTGCCGATTTTGCAAACTTTCCCACCAACAAAGTCTGTAATTTTTAACGTAGGTACACTTCACCTGTGAGAGACAGAATCTAAAAATAAAATCCAGAAGATCACATTGTATGATTTTTACATAATTAATTTACATTTTATTGCATGAAGTAAGCATTTGATCATCTACCAACAAGCAGGAATTCTGGCTTTCACAGACCTGTTAGTTTCTCTGTAGGAAGTCTCCTACTCTGCACTCAATACCTGTATTAATTGTATCTGTTTGAACTCATTACCTATATAAAAGACACCTGTCCACACACTCAATCAATCACACTCCAGCCTCTCCACCATGGCCAAGACCAAAAAACTGTCTAAGGACTCCAGGGACAAAATTGTAGACCTGCACAAGGCTTAGTTGGTCTACAGGACAATAGGCAAGCAGTTTTGTGAGAAGGCAACAACTGTTGGCACAATTATTAGAAAATGGAAGAAACACAAAATGACTGTCAATCTTTCTCGGTCTGGGGCTCCATGTAAGTTGTCGCCTAATGGGGTAAGGATGATTCTGAGAAAGGTCAAGAATCAGCCCAGAACTACACAGGAGGACCTGGTCAATGACATGAAGAGAGCTGGGACCACAGTCTCAAACATTACCATTCGTAACACACTACGCCGTCATGGATTAAAATCCTGCAAGGTCCCCCTGCTCATGCCAGCACACGTCCAGGCCAGTTTGCAGTTCGCTAGTCACCATCTGGATTATCCAGAGGAGGCATGGGAGACGGTTGTGTGGTCAGATGAGACCAAAATAGAAGTTTGGAGGGAGCTGAAACTCATTGACAGATACACAGTGAGTACGGAAAGTATTCAGACCCCTTCACATTTTTCACTCTTTGTTTCATTGCAGCCATTTGGTAAATTCAAAAAAACTTCATTTTTTTCTCCTTAATGTACACTCTGCACCCCATCTTGACTGAAAAAAAAACAGAAAATGTAGAAATTTTTGAAAATTTATTAAAAAAGAAAAACTGAAATATCACATGGTCATAAGTAGTGTTGAGCGATACCTTCCGATATGCAAAGGTATCGGTATCGGATTGGATCGGCTGATACCCAAAAAGTATCGGATATCGCCGATACCGATACCTGATACCAATGCATATCAATGGGACACAAAATATCGGAATGGTTCCCAGGGTCTGAAGGAGAGGAAACTCTCCTTCAGGCCCTGGGATCCATATTCATGTATAAAATAAAGAATAAAAATAAAAAATATTGATATACTCACCCCTCGGACGGCCCCTGGCTCTCACCGGTCCAAGCATCTGACTCCGTTCCTAAGAATGCTGAGTAAAGGACCTTCGATGACGTCGCGGCTTGTGATTGGTCGCGTGACCGCTCATGTGACCGCTCACGCGACCAATCACAAGCCGCGACGTCATCGCAGGTCCTAAACTCACTGCATTCTTAGGAATGGAGGCTGCCGGTTACACCGCTAAGGTCCAGGCTCCGCCGGAGGGGTGAGTATATCCATATTTTTTATTTTTATTCTTTATTTTTTACATGAATATGGATCCCAGGGCCTGAAGGAGAGTCTCCTCTCCTCCAGACCCTGGGAACCATACACTGGGAACTTCCGATTCCGATTTCCGATATCACAAAAATATCGGAACTCGGTATCGGAATTCCGATACCGCAAATATCGGCCGATACCCGATACTTGCGGTATCGGAATGCTCAACACTAGTCATAAGTATTCAGCCCCTTTGCTCATTATTGAGTAGAAGCACCCTTTTGAGCTAGTACAGCCATGAGTCTTCTTGGGAATGATGCAACAAGTTTTTCACACCTGGATTTGGGGATCCTTGGCCATTCTTCCTTGCAGATCCTCTCCAGTTCCGTCAGGTTGGATGGTGAACGTTGGTGAACAGCCATTTTCAGGTCTCTCCAGAGATGCTCACTTGGGTTTAGGTCAGGGCTCTGGCTGGGCCAGCCAAGAATGGTCACAGAGTTGTTCAGAAGCCCCTCCTTTGTTATATTAGCTGTGTGCCTAGGGTCATTGTCTTGTTGGAAGGTGAACCTTCGGCCAAGTCTGAGGTCCAGAGCACTCTAGAAGAGGTTTTCATCCAGGATATCTCTGTACTTGGCCGCATTCATGTTTCCTTCAATGACAACCAATCATCCTGTCCCTGCAGCTGAAAAACACCCCCATAGCATGATGCTGCCACCACCATATTTCACTGTTGGGATTGTATTGGGCAAGTGATGAGCAGTGCCTGGTTTTCTCCACACATACTGCTCAGAATTATCACCAAAAAGGTCTATCTTCGTCTCATCAGACCAGAGAATTTGATTTCTCATAGTCTGGGAGTCTTTCATGTGTTTTTTAATTGCAAACTCTAAGTGGACTTTCATATGTCTTGCACTGAGGAGTTTGTATGTTCTCTCTGTGTTTGCATGGGTTTCCTCCGGGTTCTCCGGTTTCCTCCCACACTCCAAAAGACATACTGATAGGGAATTTAGATTGTGAGCCCCATCGGGGACAGCGATGATAATGTGTGCAAACTGTAAAGCGCTGCGGAATATGTTAGCACTATATAAAAATAAAGATTATTATTATTATTATTCTGTTGGGCCACTCTGCCATAAAGGCCCGACTTGTGGAGGGCTGCAGTGATAGATGACTTTGTGGAACTTTCTCCCATCTTCCTACTGCATCTCTGAAGCTCAGCCACAGTGATCTTGGGGTTCTTCTTTACCTCTCTCACCAAAGCTCTTATCCCACGATTGCTCAGTTTGGCTGGACGGCCAGGTCTAGGAAGACTTCTGGTGGTCCCAAACTTCTTCAATTTAAGGATTATGGAGGCCACTGTGCTCTTAGGAACCTTGAGTACTGCAGATATTCTGTTGTAACCTTGGCCAGGTCTGTGCCTTGCCACAATTCTGTCTCTGAGCTCCTTGGCCAGTTCCTTTGACCTCATGATTCTCATTTGGTCTGACATGCACTGTGAGCTGTGAGGTCTTGTATGGACAGGTGTGTGCCTTTCCAAATCAAGTCCTATCAGTTTAATTAAACACAGCTGGACTCCAATGAAGGAGTAGAACCATCTCAAGGAGGATGAACAACATGTGACTTAAATATGAGTGTCTGAGCAATGGGTCTGAATACTTATGACCATGTGATATTTCAGTTTTCATTTTTTATTAAATTTGCAAAAATTTCTACATTTCTGTTTTTTTTAGTCAAGATGGGGTTAAGAGTGTACATTAATGAGAAAAAATGAGCTTTTTTGAATTTACCAAATGGCTGCAATGAAACAAAGAGTGAAAAATTTAAAGGGGTCTGAAAACTTTCCGTACTTACTGTATATATATTTAAGTTGGATGAGTACAGTCAAAAAGTTTATCACAACTAATGGCTTAGTTCTGAATAGCAAGAAAACAACTGAAATACACAATGAATCGAATGAATGTGTTGAGAATAAAATCTGCTGAGTGAGGATAATCTTTACTTATGTTAGCACTGACCTCTGGTTTTCATTTCATTCTTCTTAGGTCTCATTGGATTCTTTATTGCATTTGGGATTTCCATGGGAAAGATGGGAGAACAAGCAAAGTTAATGGCTGATTTCTTTAATATACTCAATGAGATCATTATGAAACTGGTCACTATGATTATGTGGTAAGCCAAATGTGTGGTCGCCTTGACTTGTTTGTTTGTGGTTTATTGAGTTATTAAATTATACATTGCAAAAGGGAGAAAGTTAAGTCATTTATGAAATTTAACCTTTCATTTGTGTTTTCGGTTTATGCTAAAAAGTTATGTAAAAATAGTCTATTTAGCTGAAGGTTTTTTTGCCATGGCAGATAAGGGCTTCCAAGTGGCCACCAGTGGGCAATTTAATATTCACTCCAAAAAATAAATAACTCCTTCAGAGGAACATCTCATATGTTATTTGTGTAGATATCTTTTTCTGAAGCCAGGCATCCATAAATTCTCTGTCCATTGGTCATTATTTGACAGGCCTTAGATGTCTTACACAGAAAAAACCCTGGGTCTGAATTTTAACCAGGATGTAGAGATGGGCGGACGCCTGGATGTTCAAGTCCGGCGGGTTCGGCCGAACATTTACAAAAAGTTTGGGTTCGGGTACCAGAACACAGACCTCATTCACTTGAACATCCAGTGTTTGCCACGCTGTCATGTGCATGAAAGCGCAGCAAACACTGCTTCTGATTGTTGGTAAAATCATTACCGTCGGTCAGACAGCCACTGTTCACATGCTGTCAAATCAGCGTGAGCCCGCAGCCGTGATCGGAGGTAAAAATATTTACCATCGATAATAACAGCGAGAGCAGGCGGTGACTGAAGGGATTATTATGTAAATAAATAATTTAAAAGAAAAACCTGGCATGGGTAACCCTGTATTTTTGATAACCAACCAGGCAAACTCACAGCTGGGGGCTACAACCTTCAGCTGTTAGCTTCAGCATGACTGGTTATCAAGAATAGAGGGGTCCCCACTCCGATTTGTTTAATTATTTAAATAAATAATTTTAAAAACCGGTGTGCGGGCCCCCCATTTTCAACCATTTACAACCAGCCAAGCTAAAACAGACAGCTGTGGGCTGGTCTTCTCAGGCTGGTTAGAGGCCTTGGATATTGTCCCTACCCAGCCTAAAAATAGCAGCTTGCAGTTGCGCAGAAAAGACACATCTATTAGATGCGCCAATTCTGGCGATTCTTCCCACATGCCCTGTAGCAGTGGCAAGTGGGGTTCTTATTTGTGGTGTTGATGTCACCTTTGTATTGTCAGGTGACAATAAGCCCACGGATTACTAATGGAGAGGCATCTATAAGACACCTATGCATTACTAATCCTAATCCTATAGTTATATGGTAAATAAACACACAGACAGAATAAAGTCTTTTATTTGAAATAAAACAAAACACACTTTTACTTTTTTATTTAAAAATAACAAAGACAGTTATACTTGCCTAACGTCCATTCCATTGACGCCCTCGATCTCCTGTAATAAAACCAAAGCAAAAAACAACAATAGCCCTCACCTGTCCGATGTTCTTTCCTACGCCGTAATCCATGTCTGGGGATAAATAGTTTTCAACCTGAACGGTGCCAAGATGCAACCATCCAGGATGAAAACCACGGGGGAATGAGCTGCTGTGGTGACCTTGGTGAGATCACTGCTCGCAGAGTGAGAAAAAGTCTCATAGTGAGAAAACTTCTCCCGGTGAACTCACTGCTGCACTGTGAGGCTTTTTCTGACTGTGCTACCGGTGATCTCATTGAGTTCATTGGCCTGGCTGGGAACGCAGCCTCAGTGACCAGCAGTAACCTCGATGACGCCAGCGTTAGTCACTAATGCTGTGCTCGCAGCAGCTCATTCATCTAATAAATAATTAATTAATCTAATAAGATACTTAAACGTACAAAGGCCAAACCAACAGCTACCAAATACAGCACAAATAATAGTAAAAGGTAATATTGAAAAATAATCATAATTAGTGATGAGCGAGTGTACTCATTGTTCGGGTTTTCTCGAGCATGCTCAGGAGACCTCCAAGTATTTATGACTGCTCGGAGATTTAGTTTTCATCGGGGCAGCTGAATGATTTACAGCTACTAGCCTGCTTGATTACATGTGGGGATTCCCTAGCAACCAGGCAACCCCCACATGTACTCAGGCTGGCTAGTAGCTGTAAATCATTCAGCTGCCGTGATGAAAACTAAATCTCCGAGCAGTCATAAATACTTGGAGGTCTCCCGAGCATGCTCGGGAAAACCCAAGCAACGAGTACACTCTCTCATCACTAATCATAATCTTCCGATCCCATAAACTTGATACAGGCCACACGGTAGGTCTGAGTCACCCACCAGGGCAATGGGGATACTCGGTACAGGGTCCGGTCGCTCTTAAAGGGGATGTCACGGTGGCTGCGACCCGGTCCGTGTCCCTGGGACTGAATTAAAGGGGAATGGTCTTTTAAGGGGTATTGTGAAAGTCTATTTTTGTGCCGCCACCTGTGGTTCTCGGTCAGTAGGGACCGATGCTGCTTTAAAGGGGTCCTCAGGGGGATGTTGTTGCAGCAATGATGGTGACGCTTCCCACAGGTGAAGCGGGGTTCCCAGAGCTCCCAAGGTGTATGGCAATGATGGTGTTTGCCGGTCAATGAGTAAAGGACACAGCGTTGTAGTCTTTACCTGGTTTACTGAAGATGTAACAGGCCTCAGTCCAGGCTACCGGCAACAGGTACATTAGGTGTCCAGGCAGCCCGGAAACAAGTGAAATCCCCTTGGCAAGTCAGGTTGGGAGTCTTCTACTTTGCGCTCACTCTAAGTCCCTTGCTGCCTGAAGTGTCCTAACAAGGTCCAGGTTCTTTCCCCTGTCCTGGGACAGGTACCTGTATGGTAGGCAGCTTGAGCCGTTCCTTCTGGGGTCTCTGCATGGTGACTCCAGGCTCCAGAATGCTGCTGTACCACAGGCTTAATTTGGGCAATGTACATGTAGTTCTGTGCCCTCTGGTTCTGCTATGGGGCTTACAACTCCCCACAGCCTCAGGCTCCCGGTGCCTGGTCTCTGCGCTCTGGCTCGTCGGAGGCCCACTCGCAGCCTCCTTGAGCCCTATTCTCTCCTCTGTGCACCTTTCCCTTCACTGTATGCTCCAGACTAAACTGACTCCTCCTCCAGACCAGGATCTTTATTCAGGGAAGCTGCCCTGAAACCGGGTTTAGAGCTCCCCCTCCTGGCCTGGATTCAGAAGGTGTTATGTGTGTGAGGTTACCTGCCAAAGAAATCCCTCTTGTTTCCAGGCATAGCACTACCCTCCCCAAGAGGAAGGCAGCACTACTGTGGTACCCGAACTCCTGGGGCGCCACAGGTCCATGATTAAAAATTAGCCAAGGAGAATATCTGCATGGGGTTTGTATGTTCTCCTTGTGTTATCATTAGTGTTGAGCGATACCTTCCGATATCGGAAAGTATCGGTATCGGAAAGTATCGGCCGATACCGTCAAAGTATCGGATCTAATCCGATACCGATACCCGATCCCAATGCAAGTCAATGGGACGAAAATATCGGAATTAAAATAAACCCTTTATACACTTGTAGGTTCATTCTACATGAAGGAAAACAACTAAGAATAATGTAGGATGTATTGGGGGACGTGGCGGAGATATTAAAGGCACAGAGGTTTAGCCCAATGTAATAGAATAGCAGGATTTTGCGTTTTTTTTTATGACGTTCGGCGTTAGAAAGAATTTGACTATGTTAATTTTTTTTTTAATGTCAGATATTGATGTTTCACTGCTTCCACGCCCTTCACCTTTTTTTTTACTTCTCCCACGCTTTCTTCTTAATTATCCTCATCATCAGCTTCTTTGACATCAACTTCTTCACCTTATTCATCTTCTTCTTCATCTTCTACCTATTATTTTTTGGGTTACATTGTTCATATTGTTTTTAGTTTACTATTATCTTCATCATATTCTACTTCTTCATCATATTCTTATTTGTGACAGGCATTCCCGTAGTTGTTATCTATAAAAGTTTGAAGATTACACCTTCCGTTCTGCCTGTCACAAAACAGTTACATTTGTCCGCGTTCAGTTTGGCCTGCAGCATCAGGCTTTATCCAGGGGCACCACGAGGAGGAACGGACTCACCCCCATACACTGCTTAGTCTTCTTCTGCTTATAATTTACATAATATTTTTTGCTCTGATATTTTGTGTTATGCTTAATGTCCTTCTGCTCTTTGTTCTGCAGCCTCTTGTTCTTCTGCTTCTCGGTCTTCCAGGTCGTCGTCGTCTCCAGGGTCGTCGTCTCCGGGGTCGTCGTCATCGGGGTGGTCTCCGGGGTCGTCGTCATCGGGGTGGTCTTCAGGGTCATCGTCTCCAGGGTCGTCGTCATCACGGTGGTTGTCGTCTCTGGTGTCGTCGTCATCTTAGGGGTGGTCTTCCGGGTCATCGAGTTTAGTCTCTTGAACTTGGAAATGTAGCAGAAGGTACAAGAAGGCTGAGAAAATGCCGAGAACCAGCTGATGGAACTAGAACTCGGATGGCTACCCGAAGGTCCAAGAGCCAATGGAACGACTGAGGACCAGCTGACGTTACTGGAACCCGGTTACTAAGCAGGAGGTACCTGTGCTGAAAGCACTACCAAGGACCACCTGACGTTGGTGGAACTCAGATACCCAGAGGGAGGCACCTAAGCCAAAGGCTCTGCCCGGAACCAGCTGACGGTACTGGAACCAGGATGGGGAGCAGAAGGTACAAGAGCAAAAGACACTGCCGAGAACCAGCTGACGGTGCTGGAACCCGGATGGGTAGCCGAAGGTCCAAGAGCCAATGGAACTACCGAGGACCAGCTGACGTTACTGGAACCCGGTTACTAAGCAGGAGGTACCCGTGCCTGAAAGCACTACCAAGGACCACCTGACGTTGGTGGAACTCGGATACCAAAGGGAGGCACCTAAGCCAAAGGCTCTGCCCGGAACCAGCTGACGGTACTGGAACCAGGATGGGGAGCAGAAGGTCCAAGAGCAAGTGTCTGCGTGGCTTTTGCAGGACACGTTGCCGGCTGCACAGCAGGGGAACAGCTGGCGGTGCTGGACCCCACTGACACATTGGCTGGTGTTTTTCTCTGTGCAGCTAGCACATCTGGGCCCCAACTGGCGGTTTGTTAGAGCCCAGGGTCAGCAGGAGGAGGAGGAGCAGGAGCAGGGGGAGGGGAGTGTAGGCCGAAGCCTGCACTGGCGGCAGCTTTGGGTCTGTTGTGTCTGCGTGGCGGTCGCAGGACACGTTGCCGGCTACACAGCAGGGGAACAGCTGGCGGTGCTGGACCCCACTGACACATTGGCGAGGTGTTTGGCTCTGTGCAGCCAGCACTTCCGGACAGCAACTAGCGGTGTTGGAGCCCGGGCTCTGCAGGGGGAGCAGAGTGTAGGCCGAAGCCTACTTGAACCAATTTCAAAGGTAACCTTTAACCCCCCTCAGGGGTTAGAAAGTAGAAGAGCCACAGCTTAGTCAAACTGTGTTGGAGGCGCGAGTTCCCTTTGTAATGAGACGCAGCACAGATGTCAAGAATCCCACCTTGGTGTTGGGTGCAGCCTCCTGAGCGTTGTTATTTGCTGTACAGGAGTCTGCGCTGTCGTGTTATCCCCTGGCCTAGCGCTGTTAGCGCTGCCCATCTTCTGACATCATTTAATGTCGGCCGGTGCGGTTCGCGATGACCATGAATCCCAGCCCCGCAGTGTCTTAACATTGTAAAAACACTGCGGGGCTGGGATTCAGGGCCTGGCGCAGCACATATGTTGGCCTCTCACACTCGGGTCCTTACACCCGCTTCAGACTGTGCGGCGTCATCTGATCCCTTATCGCATGCCACGGCCATGAAGCCGCACAGTCCGAAGAAGGCGGAAGGAGAGGAGGGACAGGCGAACTGATGCACTGATCCTGCCCATCAATCACACCCTCGCAGTCCCAATAAATAAGACACCGAGGGGCGTTGTGTGGGTCAGGGCGGCCGCAGAGGCGCAGCCAGCCAAACAATGATGCCAGAAGACGGGCAGCGCTACCAAGGGGGTTGCAGCGTGTCATTACAAAGGAAAGTCACACCACCGGGACGGTTAAATGGTCACACAGAGGACACATTGCAGACGTGTTTTCAGTTCCACATGTGCGAGGAGAATACGTTTCTGAGCCACCTTGCACACATGCAGCATTACCGCTGTACAAGGTGGCTGGATAACGTAAAAACGCCTGGGGGAGGGGGGACAGGTTCCCTTCAATTTCAGTTCTTGTGTCTGCGTGGCTTTTGCAGGACACGTTGCCGGCTGCACAGCAGGGGAACAGCTGGCGGTGCTGGACCCCACTGACACATTGGCTGGTGTTTTTCTCTGTGCAGCTAGCACATCTGGGCCCCAACTGGCGGTTTGTTAGAGCCCAGGGTCAGCAGGAGGAGGAGGAGCAGGAGCAGGGGGAGGGGAGTGTAGGCCGAAGCCTGCACTGGCGGCAGCTTTGGGTCTGTTGTGTCTGCGTGGCGGTCGCAGGACACGTTGCCGGCTACACAGCAGGGGAACAGCTGGCGGTGCTGGACCCCACTGACACATTGGCGAGGTGTTTGGCTCTGTGCAGCCAGCACTTCCGGACAGCAACTAGCGGTGTTGGAGCCCGGGCTCTGCAGGGGGAGCAGAGTGTAGGCCGAAGCCTACTTGAACCAATTTCAAAGGTAACCTTTAACCCCCCCTCAGGGGTTAGAAAGTAGAAGAGCCACAGCTTATGCAGCAGTAGTGCTGCACAAGTCAAAGGTTGCTCTTTTAATTTGGCTCCTTGCACACGCTGAATGGAACACGTATAACATTTAGCCCTTTATACAGTCAAACTGTGTTGGAGGCGCGAGTTCCCTTTGTAATGAGACGCAGCACAGATGTCAAGAATCCCACCTTGGTGCTGGGTGCAGCCTCCTGAGCGTTGTTATTTGCTGTACAGGAGTCTGCGCTGTCGTGTTATCCCCTGGCCTAGCGCTGTTAGCGCTGCCCATCTTCTGACATCATTTAATGTCGGCCGGTGCGGTTCGCGATGACCATGAATCCCAGCCCCGCAGTGTCTTAACATTGTAAAAACACTGCGGGGCTGGGATTCAGGGCCTGGCGCAGCACATATGTTGGCCTCTCACACTCGGGTCCTTACACCCGCTTCAGACTGTGCGGCGTCATCTGATCCCTTATCGCATGCCACGGCCATGAAGCCGCACAGTCCGAAGAAGGCGGAAGGAGAGGAGGGACAGGCGAACTGATGCACTGATCCTGCCCATCAATCACACCCTCGCAGTCCCAATAAATAAGACACCGAGGGGCGTTGTGTGGGTCAGGGCGGCCGCAGAGGCGCAGCCAGCCAAACAATGATGCCAGAAGACGGGCAGCGCTACCAAGGGGGTTGCAGCGTGTCATTACAAAGGAAAGTCACACCACCGGGACGGTTAAATGGTCACACAGAGGACACATTGCAGACGTGTTTTCAGTTCCACATGTGCGAGGAGAATACGTTTCTGAGCCACCTTGCACACATGCAGCATTACCGCTGTACAAGGTGGCTGGATAACGTAAAAACGCCTGGGGGAGGGGGGACAGGTTCCCTTCAATTTCAGTTCTTGTGTCTGCGTGGCTTTTGCAGGACACGTTGCCGGCTGCACAGCAGGGGAACAGCTGGCGGTGCTGGACCCCACTGACACATTGGCTGGTGTTTTTCTCTGTGCAGCTAGCACATCTGGGCCCCAACTGGCGGTTTGTTAGAGCCCAGGGTCAGCAGGAGGAGGAGGAGCAGGAGCAGGGGGAGGGGAGTGTAGGCCGAAGCCTGCACTGGCGGCAGCTTTGGGTCTGTTGTGTCTGCGTGGCGGTCGCAGGACACGTTGCCGGCAACACAGCAGGGGAACAGCTGGCGGTGCTGGACCCCACTGACACATTGGCGAGGTGTTTGGCTCTGTGCAGCCAGCACTTCCGGACAGCAACTAGCGGTGTTGGAGCCCGGGCTCTGCAGGGGGAGCAGAGTGTAGGCCGAAGCCTACTTGAACCAATTTCAAAGGTAACCTTTAACCCCCCCTCAGGGGTTAGAAAGTAGAAGAGCCACAGCTTATGCAGCAGTAGTGCTGCACAAGTCAAAGGTTGCTCTTTTAATTTGGCTCCTTGCACACGCTGAATGGAACACGTATAACATTTAGCCCTTTATACAGTCAAACTGTGTTGGAGGCGCGAGTTCCCTTTGTAATGAGACGCAGCACAGATGTCAAGAATCCCACCTTGGTGCTGGGTGCAGCCTCCTGAGCGTTGTTATTTGCTGTACAGGAGTCTGCGCTGTCGTGTTATCCCCTGGCCTAGCGCTGTTAGCGCTGCCCATCTTCTGACATCATTTAATGTCGGCCGGTGCGGTTCGCGATGACCATGAATCCCAGCCCCGCAGTGTCTTAACATTGTAAAAACACTGCGGGGCTGGGATTCAGGGCCTGGCGCAGCACATATGTTGGCCTCTCACACTCGGGTCCTTACACCCGCTTCAGACTGTGCGGCGTCATCTGATCCCTTATCGCATGCCACGGCCATGAAGCCGCACAGTCCGAAGAAGGCGGAAGGAGAGGAGGGACAGGCGAACTGATGCACTGATCCTGCCCATCAATCACACCCTCGCAGTCCCAATAAATAAGACACCGAGGGGCGTTGTGTGGGTCAGGGCGGCCGCAGAGGCGCAGCCAGCCAAACAATGATGCCAGAAGACGGGCAGCGCTACCAAGGGGGTTGCAGCGTGTCATTACAAAGGAAAGTCACACCACCGGGACGGTTAAATGGTCACACAGAGGACACATTGCAGACGTGTTTTCAGTTCCACATGTGCGAGGAGAATACGTTTCTGAGCCACCTTGCACACATGCAGCATTACCGCTGTACAAGGTGGCTGGATAACGTAAAAACGCCTGGGGGAGGGGGGACAGGTTCCCTTCAATTTCAGTTCTTGTGTCTGCATGGCTTTTGCAGGACACGTTGCCGGCTGCACAGCAGGGGAACAGCTGGCGGTGCTGGACCCCACTGACACATTGGCTGGTGTTTTTCTCTGTGCAGCTAGCACATCTGGGCCCCAACTGGCGGTTTGTTAGAGCCCAGGGTCAGCAGGAGGAGGAGGAGCAGGAGCAGGGGGAGGGGAGTGTAGGCCGAAGCCTGCACTGGCGGCAGCTTTGGGTCTGTTGTGTCTGCGTGGCGGTCGCAGGACACGTTGCCGGCTACACAGCAGGGGAACAGCTGGCGGTGCTGGACCCCACTGACACATTGGCGAGGTGTTTGGCTCTGTGCAGCCAGCACTTCCGGACAGCAACTAGCGGTGTTGGAGCCCGGGCTCTGCAGGGGGAGCAGAGTGTAGGCCGAAGCCTACTTGAACCAATTTCAAAGGTAACCTTTAACCCCCCCTCAGGGGTTAGAAAGTAGAAGAGCCACAGCTTATGCAGCAGTAGTGCTGCACAAGTCAAAGGTTGCTCTTTTAATTTGGCTCCTTGCACACGCTGAATGGAACACGTATAACATTTAGCCCTTTATACAGTCAAACTGTGTTGGAGGCGCGAGTTCCCTTTGTAATGAGACGCAGCACAGATGTCAAGAATCCCACCTTGGTGCTGGGTGCAGCCTCCTGAGCGTTGTTATTTGCTGTACAGGAGTCTGCGCTGTCGTGTTATCCCCTGGCCTAGCGCTGTTAGCGCTGCCCATCTTCTGACATCATTTAATGTCGGCCGGTGCGGTTCGCGATGACCATGAATCCCAGCCCCGCAGTGTCTTAACATTGTAAAAACACTGCGGGGCTGGGAATCAGGGCCTGGCGCAGCACATATGTTGGCCTCTCACACTCGGGTCCTTACACCCGCTTCAGACTGTGCGGCGTCATCTGATCCCTTATCGCATGCCACGGCCATGAAGCCGCACAGTCCGAAGAAGGCGGAAGGAGAGGAGGGACAGGCGAACTGATGCACTGATCCTGCCCATCAATCACACCCTCGCAGTCCCAATAAATAAGACACCGAGGGGCGTTGTGTGGGTCAGGGCGGCCGCAGAGGCGCAGCCAGCCAAACAATGATGCCAGAAGACGGGCAGCGCTACCAAGGGGGTTGCAGCGTGTCATTACAAAGGAAAGTCACACCACCGGGACGGTTAAATGGTCACACAGAGGACACATTGCAGACGTGTTTTCAGTTCCACATGTGCGAGGAGAATACGTTTCTGAGCCACCTTGCACACATGCAGCATTACCGCTGTACAAGGTGGCTGGATAACGTAAAAACGCCTGGGGGAGGGGGGACAGGTTCCCTTCAATTTCAGTTCTTGTGTCTGCGTGGCTTTTGCAGGACACGTTGCCGGCTGCACAGCAGGGGAACAGCTGGCGGTGCTGGACCCCACTGACACATTGGCTGGTGTTTTTCTCTGTGCAGCTAGCACATCTGGGCCCCAACTGGCGGTTTGTTAGAGCCCAGGGTCAGCAGGAGGAGGAGGAGCAGGAGCAGGGGGAGGGGAGTGTAGGCCGAAGCCTGCACTGGCGGCAGCTTTGGGTCTGTTGTGTCTGCGTGGCGGTCGCAGGACACGTTGCCGGCTACACAGCAGGGGAACAGCTGGCGGTGCTGGACCCCACTGACACATTGGCGAGGTGTTTGGCTCTGTGCAGCCAGCACTTCCGGACAGCAACTAGCGGTGTTGGAGCCCGGGCTCTGCAGGGGGAGCAGAGTGTAGGCCGAAGCCTACTTGAACCAATTTCAAAGGTAACCTTTAACCCCCCCTCAGGGGTTAGAAAGTAGAAGAGCCACAGCTTATGCAGCAGTAGTGCTGCACAAGTCAAAAGTTGCTCTTTTAATTTGGCTCCTTGCACACGCTGAATGGAACACGTATAACATTTAGCCCTTTATACAGTCAAACTGTGTTGGAGGCGCGAGTTCCCTTTGTAATGAGACGCAGCACAGATGTCAAGAATCCCACCTTGGTGCTGGGTGCAGCCTCCTGAGCGTTGTTATTTGCTGTACAGGAGTCTGTGCTGTCGTGTTATCCCCTGGCCTAGCGCTGTTAGCGCTGCCCATGTTCTGGCATCATTTAATGTCGGCCGGTGCGTTTCGCGATGACCATGAATCCCAGCCCCGCAGTGTCTTAACATTGTTAAAACACTGCGGGGCTGGGATTCAGGGCCTGGCGCAGCACATATGTTCGCCTCTCGCACTCGGGTCCTTACACCCGCTTCAGACTGTGCGGCGTCATCTGGTCCCTTAACGCATGCCACGGCCATGAAGCCGCACAGTCCGCAGAAGGCGGAAGGAGATGAGGGACAGGCGAACTGATGCACTGATCATGCCCATCAATCACACCCTCGCAGTCCCAATAACTAAGACAACGAGGGGCGTTGTGTGGGTCAGGGCGGCCGCAGAGGCGCAGGCAGCCAAACCATGATGCCAGAAGACGGGCAGCGCTACCAAGGGGGTTGCAGCGTGTCATTACAAAGGAAAGTCACACCACCGGGACGGTTAAATGGTCACACAGAGGACACATTGCAGACGTGTTTTCAGTTCCACATGTGCGAGGAGAATACGTTTATGAGCCACCTTGCACACATGCAGCATTACCGCTGTACAAGGTGGCCTTTAAAACGTACAAACGCCTGGGGGAAGGGGGACAGGTTCCCTTCAATTTCAGTTCTTGTGTCTGCGTGGCTTTTGCAGGACACGATGCCGGCTGCACAGCAGGGGAACAGCTGGCGGTGCTGAACCCCACTGACACATTGGCTGGTGTTTTTCTCTGTGCAGCTAGCAGTACCGGGCCCCAACTGGCGGTGTTGGAGCCCGGGGTCAGCAGGAGGAGGAGATGGAGCAGAGTGTAGGCCGAAGCCTGCACTGGCGGCAGCTTTTGGGTCTGTTGTGCCTGCGTGGCAGTTGCAGGACACGATGCCGGCTGCACAGCAGGGGAACAGCTGGCGGTGCTGAACCCCACTGACACATTGGCTGGTGTTTTTCTCTGTGCAGCTAGCAGTACCGGGCCCCAACTGGCGGTGTTAGAGCCCAGGGTCAGCAGGAGGAGCAGGGGGAGCGGAGTGTAGGCCGAAGCCTGCACTCGAGCAAGTTGAAAGGAAACCTTTAACCCCCCCCCCCCCAGGCGTTTGTAGCTGAAAGAGCCATTGTGTACAGCACTAATGCTGGAAAAGGTAAACTTAGCTCTTTTAATTATGGTCCTTGCACATGCGGAACCTAACAGTTATGAAATGTGTCCCCTCACAGCGTAAAACCGTCCGGTAGGTGGAACTTTCCTTTGTCGTGTGACGCAGCACAGCCATCATTTTTACCCCCTTGGCGCCGTGCGCCGCCTCCTCAGCGTTGTTTGAATCTGTCCCGGAGCCTGCGCTGTTAGGTTAGCCCTTGGCCATGCACACATGTTGCGGTGCCCGTCTTCTGACATCATTTGGTGTCAGGCTGGCTGCGCCTGTGCGGGTGCGCTGGCCGAGATCCCGCCTCGCAGTGTCGTCTAATGTAATCCCACCGCGGGCCTGTGATCCGTGCCCGTGCGCAGTGCATATCCTCGCCTCTCACTCCCCTCCCTACGGCTTTTTCAGACTGTGCGGTGTCACGGCCGTGGCATGCTATTAGGGACCAGCTGACATCGCACAGTCTGAAGAAGCCGTAGGGAGGGGAGTGAGAGGCGAGGATATGCACTGCGCACGGGCACGGATCACAGGCCCGCGGTGGGATTACATTAGACGACACTGCGAGGCGGGATCTCGGCCAGCGCACCCGCACAGGCGCAGCCAGCCTGACACCAAATGATGTCAGAAGACGGGCACCGCAACATGTGTGCATGGCCAAGGGCTAACCTAACAGCGCAGGCTCCGTGACAGATTCAAACAACGCTGAGGAGGCTGCGCACGGCGCCAAGGGGGTAAAAATGATGGCTGTGCTGCGTCACACGACAAAGGAAAGTTCCACCTACCGGACGGTTTTACGCTGTGAGGGGACACATTTCATAACTGTTAGGTTCCGCATGTGCAAGGAGCACCACGAAAAGAGGCACTTTTTCCCTTTGCATCATTACTGCTGCACAAGGTGGCTCCTTCAGTAACAAACGCCTGGGGGGGGGGGGACAGGTTCCCTTAAAGTAAACTTGTTGTGACTGCGTGGCGGTCGCAGTACACGTTGCCGTATACACAGCAGGGGAACAGCTGGCGGTGCTGAACCCCACTAACACATTGGCGAGGTGTTTGGCTCTGTGCGTACAGCACTTCTGGACGGCAACTGGCGGTGTTGGAGCCCAGGGACAGGTGTAGGAGGAGGAGGAGGTTGGAGGAGGTTGGAGGAGGTAGGAGGGATTGCCACACACACAGCAGGGGAACAGCTGACGTTACTGAACCCCAATAACAGAGGAGGGACTGTTGACTGTGCGTACAGCACTTCTGGACGGCAACTGGCGGTGTTGGAGCCCAGGGACAGGTGGAGGAGGAGGAGGTTGGAGGAGGTTGGAGGAGGTAGGAGGGATTGCCACACACACAGCAGGGGAACAGCTGACGTTACTGAACCCCAATAACAGAGGAGGGACTGTTGACTGTGCGTACAGCACTTCTGGACGGCAACTGGCGGTGTTGGAGCCCAGGGACAGGTGGAGGAGGAGGAGGTTGGAGGAGGTTGGAGGAGGTAGGAGGGATTGCCACACACACAGCAGGGGAACAGCTGACGTTACTGAACCCCAATAACAGAGGAGGGACTGTTGACTGTGCGTACAGCACTTCTGGACGGCAACTGGCGGTGTTGGAGCCCAGGGACAGGTGGAGGAGGAGGAGGTTGGAGGAGGTAGGAGGGATTGCCACACACACAGCAGGGGAACAGCTGACGTTACTGAACCCCAATAACAGAGGAGGGACTGTTGACTGTGCGTACAGCACTTCTGGACGGCAACTGGCGGTGTTGGAGCCCAGGGACAGGTGTAGGAGGAGGAGGAGGTTGGAGGAGGTTGGAGGAGGTAGGAGGGATTGCCACACACACAGCAGGGGAACAGCTGACGTTACTGAACCCCAATAACAGAGGAGGGACTGTTGACTGTGCGTACAGCACTTCTGGACGGCAACTGGCGGTGTTGGAGCCCAGGGACAGGTGGAGGAGGAGGAGGTTGGAGGAGGTAGGAGGGATTGCCACACACACAGCAGGGGAACAGCTGACGTTACTGAACCCCAATAACAGAGGAGGGACTGTTGACTGTGCGTACAGCACTTCTGGACGGCAACTGGCGGTGTTGGAGCCCAGGGACAGGTGGAGGAGGAGGAGGTTGGAGGAGGTAGGAGGGATTGCCACACACACAGCAGGGGAACAGCTGACGTTACTGAACCCCAATAACAGAGGAGGGACTGTTGACTGTGCGTACAGCACTTCTGGACGGCAACTGGCGGTGTTGGAGCCCAGGGACAGGTGTAGGAGGAGGAGGAGGTTGGAGGAGGTTGGAGGAGGTAGGAGGGATTGCCACACACACAGCAGGGGAACAGCTGACGTTACTGAACCCCAATAACAGAGGAGGGACTGTTGACTGTGCGTACAGCACTTCTGGGCGGCAACTGGCGGTGTTGGAGCCCAGGGACAGGTGGAGGAGGAGGAGGTTGGAGGAGGTAGGAGGGATTGCCACACACACAGCAGGGGAACAGCTGACGTTACTGAACCCCAATAACAGAGGAGGGACTGTTGACTGTGCGTACAGCACTTCTGGACGGCAACTGGCGGTGTTGGAGCCCAGGGACAGGTGTAGGAGGAGGAGGAGGTTGGAGGAGGTTGGAGGAGGTAGGAGGGATTGCCACACACACAGCAGGGGAACAGCTGACGTTACTGAACCCCAATAACAGAGGAGGGACTGTTGACTGTGCGTACAGCACTTCTGGACGGCAACTGGCGGTGTTGGAGCCCAGGGACAGGTGTAGGAGGAGGAGGAGGTTGGAGGAGGTTGGAGGAGGTAGGAGGGATTGCCACACACACAGCAGGGGAACAGCTGACGTTACTGAACCCCAATAACAGAGGAGGGACTGTTGACTGTGCGTACAGCACTTCTGGACGGCAACTGGCGGTGTTGGAGCCCAGGGACAGGTGTAGGAGGAGGAGGAGGTTGGAGGAGGTTGGAGGAGGTAGGAGGGATTGCCACACACACAGCAGGGGAACAGCTGACGTTACTGAACCCCAATAACAGAGGAGGGACTGTTGACTGTGCGTACAGCACTTCTGGACGGCAACTGGCGGTGTTGGAGCCCAGGGACAGGTGGAGGAGGAGGAGGTTGGAGGAGGTAGGAGGGATTGCCACACACACAGCAGGGGAACAGCTGACGTTACTGAACCCCAATAACAGAGGAGGGACTGTTGACTGTGCGTACAGCACTTCTGGACGGCAACTGGCGGTGTTGGAGCCCAGGGACAGGTGGAAAAGCAGAGGAACACAATGTAGGCCGAAGCCTGAGAAAGTCGAAAGGGAACCTTTAACCCCCCCCCAAGGCGTTTGTAGCTGAAAGAGCCAGCTTGTGCAGCACAAAAGATGCAAAAGGAAAAGGTGGCTCTTTTCATCATGCTCCTTGCACACGCAGAACTAAACACTTATAAAATGTGTCCCCTGCAACCGTAAAACCGTCCCGGAGGTGGGACTTTCCTTCGTAATGTGACGCAGCACAGCCGTCATTCCTACCCCCCCGGCGCCGCGCACCGGCTCCTCAGCGTTGTTTTATTCCGTCCCGGAGCCTGCGCTGTTATGTTATCCCGTGGCCAGGCACACTTAGCGCTGCCCATCTTCTGACATCATTTGGTGTCAGGATGGCTGCGCCTGTGCGGCCGCGCTGGCAGAGAGCCCGCCTCGCAGTGTCTTCTGATTTAATCCCACTGGGGGCCTGGGATCCATGGCCATGCGCAGTGCATATCCTCGCCTCTCACTCCCCTCCCTACGGCTTCTTAAGACTGTGCGGTGTCACGGCCGTGGCATGCTATTAGGGACCAGCTGACACCGAACAGTCTGAAGAAGCCATAGGGAAATGAGTGAGAGGTGGAGGTTCAGATATGCACTGCGCATGTCCATGGATCCCAGGCCCCCAGTGGGATTAAATCAGAAGACACTGCGAGGCGGGCTCTCTGCCAGCGCGGCCGCACAGGCGCAGCCATCCTGACACCAAATGATGCCAGAAGACGGGCAGCGCTAAGTGTGCCTGGCCACGGGATAACATAACAGCGCAGGCTCCGGGACGGAATAAAACAACGCTGAGGAGCCGGTGCGCGGCGCCGGGGGGGTAGGAATGACGGCTGTGCTGCGTCACATTACGAAGGAAAGTCCCACCTCCGGGACGGTTTTACGGTTGCAGGGGACACATTTTATAAGTGTTAAGTTCTGCGTGTGCAAGGAGCTAAACAAAAATAGCTACCTTTTCCTTGTGCAGCATTACTGCTGCACAAGGTGGCTCTTTCAGTAACAAACGCCTTGGGGGGGGGGGGACAGATTCCCTTACATTTCAGTTGTTGTGTCAGCGTGGCGGTCGCATGACACATTGCCGGCTACACAGCTGGGGATCAGCTGACGTTACTGAAACCCAATAACACTGGGTCGTATGTTTTGACTGTGCAGACGGCACTTCTGAGCCTCAACTGGCGGTGTTGGAGCACAGGAATTTAAGTTCAGGTGGTAGAAAGATGAACACAACAGGAGACCTGGATAACGTATACAGTGACCTAATTATTTAATCAGGAGGAGGAGTGGCAAATTCCTGCGAGATCCAGGCCTTGTTCATTTTCAGGAAAGTAAGCCGGTCAACGTTATCGGAGGATAGTCGCATGCGACGGTCAGTTAGTACACCACCTGCAGCACTAAAGACACGTTCCGATAATACACTGGCCGCAGGGCAAGACAGCACCTCCAATGCATACTGGCTTAGCTCTGGCCATGTATCCAGCTTTGAGACCCAAAACTTGAAAGGGGAAGAGCCGTCTGGGAGTACAGCAAGAGGGCAAGACATGTAGTCTGTCACCATCTGACGGAACCGTTGCCTCCTGCTGACTGGAGCCGTCTGTGATGGTGTAGACTTTTGTGGGGGGCACAGAAAACTGTGCCACAGTTGGGCCATACTGGTCTTGCCTTGGGCAGAGGCACTGCTTCTGCTCCCTCTTTGTGCAGAGCCTCCACCACTGCCTGGACGCACTGAGCTGCTTTGGAATGCACTAGCAGCACTTCTCTCAGTTGGAATGGAGAAGATGATGGAATTGACCAGTGTGTCTTGGTACTCCCGCATTTTTCGCTCACGGTTCAACGGTGTGATGAGGCTTTCTACGTTGTCCCGGTAGCGAGGATCGAGGAGGGTGAACACCCAATAATCAGACATGTTGAGAATGTGGGCGATGCGGCGGTCGTTTCTCAGGCACTGCAGCATGTAATCCACCATGTGCTGCAGACTGCCAACTGCCCAAGAAACGCTGTCCCCTGCTGGAGGCGTGATCTCTGCCCGCTCGTCATCACCCCACCCTCGCTGTACACACTGAGTACTGGACAATTCGGTAACTCCCTCCTCTGGACGGACGTCTTCCTCCTCCATTGACTCCTCCTCATCCTCCTCACAAACTGTCCCCTGCCTAAGCGTTTGTGAGGAACCACGTGGCGCTGACTGTCCAGAAGATGATGGAAATGGTGAATCCTCATCCTCCACCTCTTCCACAACATCATCCCTTAGCGCTTGCAGTGATTTTTCAAGCAGGCAGATAAGGGGGACAGTCATGCTGACTAGTGCATCATCTGCACTCGCCATCCGCGTGGAATAATCAAAGGGACGCAAAACCTGGCAGACGTCATTCATAGTGGCCCACTCTGTGGTTGTGAAGTCTGTACGGCGCTGAGTGCGACTTCTTTGCGCCTGAAGCAGCTGGTACTCCATTACAGCTTGCTGCTGCTCACACAACCGCTCCAACATATGTAACGTGGAATTCCACCTGGTAGGTAGGTCACATATGATGCGATGTTCCGGCAGGCGGTGTCGGCGCTGCAGAGCCGCAATGCGCGCTTTTGCCGTGCTGGAACGCCGCAAGTGAGCACACTCTAGGCGGACCTTGTGCAGCAGTGCATCAAGATCCGGATAGTCCCTCAAAAAGCTCTGCACGACCAAATTGAGCACATGTGCCAGACATGGGATGTGAGTGAGGTTGCCGAGGCCCAGAGCTGCCACCAGATTTCGGCCATTATCACACACTACCATGCCTGGCTGGAGATTCGCTGGCACAAACCACACATCGCTCTCCTGCTTGATGGCATTCCAGAGCTCCTGCGCTGTGTGGCTACGATTCCCCCAAAAAATTAATTTCAACACGGCCTGTTGACGTTTGGCCACGGCTGTGCTCATGTCGGTCGTAACAGGTACACGTTCATCACGGGTCCATGTGGAGGTGGACTGTGACGGCTCCTGCAGCGATGATTCTGAGGAACTGGTGTAAGAGGAGGAGTCAATGCGTACAGAATGGATTCCTGCAATCCTTGGAGTGGGCAGGACACGTCCTGCGCCACTCGCACGGTCTGTACCCGGCTCAATGACATTAACCCAATGGGCAGTGAGGGAAAGGTATCGCCCCTGTCCATGTTGACTGGTCCACGCATCGGTGGTGAGGTGGACCTTGCTACTGACGGCGTTCAGTAGCGCGTGTTTTATGTGTCCCTCCACATGCTTGTGCAGGGCAGGGACGGCTTGCCTGCTGAAGTAAAAGCGGCTGGGCACATTGTACTGTGGGACTGCCAATGACATCAAGTCACGGAAGCTGTCAGTCTCCACCAGCCTGAATGACAGCATTTCCAGTGACAGAAGTTTGGCAATGCCTGCAGTCAGAGCCTGTGCTCGTGGGTGGTTTGACGAGAAAGGCCGCCTTTTCTCCCATGCCTGTACTACCGATGGCTGTAGACTGGGCTGGGAGTGTGTGGATGACTGGGAAAGTGGTGCTGCGGGTGGAATTACAGCGGGTCTCTGGACAACAGGGCCAGAGGTTCTTCCACGGCGATCCTGGGAGGAAGCCGAACCAGCTGCGTGTGAGCTAGAGGAAGAGGCAACACGAGCTGAAGAGGTGGTAGCTGCCGCTGTTGGTTGGCCTACCTCTTCAGTGTGTTTTTCTAACAACGCCGGGTGCCTGGTGCGCACATGTTTCCACATGTTGGAGGTATTGAGGCTGCTGACATTTCGACCTCTTTTGACTTTGTGATGACACACGTTGCATCTGACACAGCAAATGTCATCTGCAACTGTGTCAAAAAAGGACCAGGCACTGCAAGTCTTGGGAGCGCCCTTTTTGGCTTTTGGAAGAGACATGCTCCTAACGGGTGCCAAAGCGGAGGCTGCAGGATCCGCAGTCTTCCCCCTCCCTCTCCCTCTTTGGGCCGTACGGGGAATCTCTTCCTCAGAGCTGCTCCCACCACCTTCCTGTCCCTCACGCCAAGATGGGTCGAGGACCTCATCATCTACACTACCCTCTGCCCCCAACTGCTCCTCCTGGGTAGTCTCAGCAGCAGAGCACGCACCAGTAAGTGGCACCTGAGTGTCATCATCAGCTGATGCGGCCTGCGATGTGGTGACCGGAGCCACTGGCCCACCCGCCTCTTCAGAGGAAGACAGAAAAAGCTGTTGGGCATCACTGCACCCTGCCTCTTCTTCCATTTCTCCAATGCTGCTTGGCTGGCCCCCTGTTTCCAAGCCAAGAGATTCAGAGAACAGAAGTAGAGACGGCTCCTGTCCTGGGCTCTCTGTCTGCCTGGGCAATTTGGCAGGTGGTGAAGAGACAGATGGCTGCTCTCCAGTGCTCTGTGTCTGAGAGGATGTGGCACTAATGGAAGTTGATGCATTAGCTGCCATCCATCCGACAACGGCTTCAATTTGGTCTTCACGCAGCAGCGGTGTACGGCGCTCTGACACAAAGCTGCGCATGAACGACTGTTGCCTGGTGAAAGTGGGTGCTGATGAGTCACCGGTGCCCGCAGCAGGCACAGAATCCCCACGTCCCCTCCCTGCTCCGCGCCCACGCCCACTTGCCTTACTCACTGCCTTCTTCATCTTGGTTGACTGATAAAGATAAGCAGAAAAGTACTACTAACGGATTTGTGTGCTTATTCCTGAGCAACTCCTCCTAACAGGTATAAGAAACACTAATTTTCTAAAGTGTGGACTAGACTTTAATATGAGCTAATGTGGCCTACAGAAATGTAAAGTGGTGTCACTGGTGTGTTTGGTGAACTTTATTATTTATTTCTTTTTTGGGGGCTGAACTGACAACAGATAGAGCTGCAGTCACACAGAGACCGTGCAGACAGCCGTAAACGGCGCTGCAAGGCCCAAAAACCCTCCTCTACTTTATCCTATGTAGTGTTTTTCCACAAATTAGCTGGAGACGGGTGGAAAGACACTAATAGGATTTTTTTAAATTAATTAGCAGCAGACTACACTACTTGAAAAAAAATTAAAATTGATTTGGCGGTATGACGCAGTGAACAACCCTGAGCTGCAGACAACCAGGCTACGGCTGCTCACAGACTACAGGGCGAGCTGCAGTCACACGGAGACCGTGCAGACAGCCGTAAACGGCGCTGCAAGGCCCAAAAACCCTCCTCTACTTTATCCTATGTAGTGTTTTTCCACAAATTAGCTGGAGACGGGTGGAAAGACACTAATAGGATTTTTTTAAATTAATTAGCAGCAGACTACACTACTTGAAAAAAAATTAAAATTGATTTGGCGGTATGACGCAGTGAACAACCCTGAGCTGCAGACAACCAGGCTATGGCTGCTCACAGACTACAGGGCGAGCTGCAGTCACACGGAGACCGTGCAGACAGCCGTAAACGGCGCTGCAAGGCCCAAAAACCCTCCTCTACTTTATCCTATGTAGTGTTTTTCCACAAATTAGCTGGAGACGGGTGGAAAGACACTAATAGGATTTTTTAAAATTAATTAGCAGCAGACTACACTACTTGAAAAAAAATTAAAATTGATTTGGCGGTATGACGCAGTGAACAACCCTGAGCTGCAGACAACCAGGCTACGGCTGCTCACAGACTACAGGGCGAGCTGCAGTCACACGGAGACCGTGCAGACAGCCGTAAACGGCGCTGCAAGGCCCAAAAACCCTCCTCTACTTTATCCTATGTAGTGTTTTTCCACAAATTAGCTGGAGACGGGTGGAAAGACACTAATAGGATTTTTTTAAATTAATTAGCAGCAGACTACACTACTTGAAAAAAAATTAAAATTGATTTGGCGGTATGACGCAGTGAACAACCCTGAGCTGCAGACAACCAGGCTACGGCTGCTCACAGACTACAGGGCGAGCTGCAGTCACACGGAGACCGTGCAGACAGCCGTAAACGGCGCTGCAAGGCCCAAAAACCCTCCTCTACTTTATCCTATGTAGTGTTTTTCCACAAATTAGCTGGAGACGGGTGGAAAGACACTAATAGGATTTTTTTGAATAAATTAGCAGCAGACTACACTACTTGAAAAAAAAAAAAAAAAAAGAACAGTATGAGGCAATGAACCACCCTCCCTGAACTGAATACAACCAGCTATGGATGGCCTATGTGGCTGCACTCAGACTAGAGAGTGGGCTGCACTCACACACACACACACACACAGACCTTGCAGATCGCTGTGAAAACAGCGCTACAAGGCAAAAGCAAGGTGAATAGTAGGTGAACACAGCGGTTGCTAAATTAGCCTTTGGAAAGCACAAAGAAGCAAATCGCTATCTCTAAACTGTCCCTCAGTCAGCAAACAGCGTCCTGTCACTAACTGAATTCACAGCAGAGTGATCGCAAAATGGCGCCAGCGACTTTTAAACTGCATCATGACATCATTTCAGCAGCCAATCACAGCCATGCCAGTAGTTTCATGCCCTCCATGCTAAACAGGATGTGCCCACACTTGGAATCATTCTCATTGGCTGAATTTCTGAATTTTGAATCTTGGAACTTCCGATTCCGGTATCCGATACGCGGCAAGTATCGGAATACCGGTATCGGAATTCCGATACCGCAAGTATCGGCCGATACCCGATACTTGCGGTATCGGAATGCTCAACACTAGTTATCATACATTTTTTCAACACACCAAAAATATACATGTAAGTGAATTTTGTAATTTAAAATATGAGCCTTGACTAGGAAAGAGACCAATGTCAGTAAAGTGTCAAATACAGTATGTGGACACTATATAAATAATGTATTTTTGATATGTTTAGGTACTCCCCACTTGGAATTGCATCTCTAATCTGTGGGAAGATTGCAGCTATCAAGGATTTAGAAACCGTGGCCAGGCAACTTGGAATGTATATGGTTACAGTAATTGTGGGCCTAGTAATCCATGGAGGTGTGATCCTACCACTCATATTTTTCTCCATTACCAGAAAAAATCCTTTTAGGTTCTATGCTGGTATATTTCAGGCCTGGATCACTGCTCTTGGCACAGCGTCTAGGTAAGTGACTGAATTCATGACAACTGTCCTGTAACAATCAATAAAATCAGTCCTGAAAGATTAATTTATGGTTTTTATTGCAAAATCAGGCAGAAATCAAGCAGAAAACTTAGCCTGTACAGTCGTGACCAGAGCCGGACAGGCCATCTGGCAAATGCCAGAAGGGCCTGTCTGGTCATCGGCTGCCTTGTCTGCTACGTTGTTAACAGAATCGGTGTTCTCAAGACACCCATACTGTTAAGAGTTGTGATGGAGCACAAAGTTGCTGACTCTGTCACTTATCCCAGCAGGCCACGGGTATCATTAGAAATATTGGTCTTGTAAAAAATCTCCCTTTCCTTCATCCAGGGTAATATTAGTAATATATCCCATCTGGTTCATGGGGACAGGGGACAACATGGGCCTGTGTGATTTCAAATGCCAGGACTGAATTTCAGCCCCAGTCCGTGCCTGGTCGTGACTACAAGTTTTGAAAGAGACTCAAATTTTGTTTTTCACAGTTAGCTGCTTCAGTGTTTTCAGATCCTTTAGCCATATATTTCTATGGTTACAGAAGTACAATTATAAACATTCCATAAGTTTTGAAACTTTTAAATACATCAGCTTTCGGCAAAGACTCAATACTTAGAAGGTTGACCTGTATTTTTCAAGACTTTTGCAGTGTTCCCTGGTAGCTGAATATCACCTTCTGGGCCAAATCCTGACTGATGATTGCCCATTTTTGTCTAATTAGTGCATGGAGTTGATTTTTGGGGATTGACCACAGGTTCTTAACTGGATTGAGATTTGGGGAGTTTCGAGGCCATGGACCCAAAATTTCAATGTTTTGTTAAATGAGGATTTGTAGATCCCATTCTTTATTCAGACCATCTCCTAGAAAGGATACAGTGCAGAGCTTGCTCTGGAATGGCAGTAGACAGGTTTCAGCGCATCTGCACTCACAGTCAGTGGAAGTTTTTGAAGGGTGTCTTGGTGTCAATGATAGCATTGAAAAGCTTTTTTATCTCGAAGAAAAATGTAACTAACAGACTGACATTTTGTAGGAAGCACAGGAAATTAATTTTCTCTGAGGAAGCTCCCTCAGACTGTTTGGGACATCTGGAAGAATGATTGTCTGGTGAAGAAAAGGTGAGTACCACCATGAGTCCTGTGTCTGCCAACAGAAACGTCTCCTGAAACCATTCATGTGCGCAGGCTTCTCATACATGGAAGGGTACTGACTTACAATTTTGCCTTTAGCCCTTCCAGGAATAAAGAATGGAATCTAAACATCCTCCAAGAACATCTTTTACCAATCATCCAGGAGCAATTTTTTGAGGACAAACTTTTTCCAGCATAATTGAAACCATGTCACAAGGCAAATGTGTTAACTAAGTTGCTTGGTGAACAAAAACATTGAAATTTTGAGTCCATGGCAAGGAAACTCCCAAGATTTCAATCTCATTACGAACACGTGAAACTTCATAAACATATGAGGACAAAGAAAACACAGAAATTGTTATTAACTCCATTCACTGATTAGACAAGAATGGTTGGTCCTCACCCAAGATTAAGCTTAGAAGCTGATATCCAGCTGCTGGGTCAAAGGGCAGAAGTCTTGAAAAATAAGAGTCAACAGATAAAATATTGAGCCTTTGCACAACCTTCATGCCAATAAAAGTTATAAAACTTATGAAAAGTTGTGCTTCAGTAACCTTAAAAAAACAACTAAAATTTCTAAAAAGACTGAAGCAGGAAGCTTTGTGAAAACCAAACCTTGTGTCAGTCTCAAAAATGTTGTCAATGAGTGCATTGTTATAGATGTATCCTAAACCTGCCTCTATTTTTGACAAATAAGAAGATATTAGTTACAAATTGTTAAATAAATCATTAAGTTCAATGGATACACTTTGATGCATCTAATGACCATAAAATCCTATGTTAAAGAATGTTAAAAGAGATACAAACTCCCTGACAGACCCTCTTGGTGGCCTCATTGATGGATTTTCACTTAATTTAATTTTTCATCAAGCAATTGACAATGGAACACAGCGGCTATAGAAGGCCCCCATGCAAAAATTTAAAGGAAACCCAATTGTCAGTAATCCGACGCCAAGGAAGATACAACACTGTGTTAGGGCTGGTGGAATGCACCGAGTAAATTGAGAGATATTATTTGGTGCGTTCGCAGCCCGGGGTCCACCGTGCAGGAGAGGACCTGCTGCTGGCAAATGGCGGCCCTTTATGGCGGTAGAAGCGAACTCTGTTACTTCACAGAGTGCCAGATCTCACTCTGACCCACGGTGGCTATAGTGCCCGCGCCTGAGGACGCCCCGAGTCAGCAGCTGAGACCTTGGCAACTAAGGAACGCGGAACCCTGTTGACTTCACAGGAGTATCCAGAAACTGCCGAGCTGATGGCAGTGTGTGGCAACACAAACATACAATCTCCTCACCGGAGGAGCCGGTATTCTAGGGGCTTATTTCAGCCGGGGCCCTAAATCCACGCACACAATCTCCTCGCCGGAGGTGCCGGCATTCTAGGGGCTTATTTCAGCCGAGTCCCTGAACACACATAAATGTGACCACACTGGCGCATGCACAAAACTGATTCAATACTAGCGCATGGCCGTGCGGTCATGAGAGCCTTAAATAGCTGCAGCAAGAAAAGGACCTTCCTAGAAGGACCAATGAGAGGCTGCTACAGAGCCTGAGCACCTTCAGGACCTTCCTGGAGGACCAATGGATTTAGCTGCAGTATCTGAACATGTGACCCTCAATCTCCACTGAGAGATCTTACTCTGGGCATGCTCAGAACGAGAAAAGCAGGACTTAGTCCCAGAGGCGTCTGCTCGCCGCTGCCCAGCACTGGCAGAAGCTGGAAAAGCAGCTGTTAGGGGCCGAGATCCCGCTTCTGCACAGGGGGAATCTCGGGCCGTTTCTGCTGCGGTCTCCCATTCTTCTTCTGCCGCAGTGGAGCCTGCTCAGCAGAGACGTCGGTCCCAGCGTCTGGCTCAGTCTCACTCTGTGCTTAGGGTTGCTGGTGCTTTTCCAGCTTCTACCTTTAAAGCCAGTGCTGGGCAGCGGCGAGCAGACGCTTTTGGGACTAAGTCCTGCTTTTTCCCTTCTGAGCATGCCCAGGGTGAGATCTCCCGTTGGAGATCGAGGGTCACATGCTCAGATACTGCAGCAGATCCCATTGGTCCTCCAGGAAGGTCCTGAAGGTGCTGAACTTCTGTGGCAGCTTCCCATTGGTCCTTTTCTGGAAGGTCCTGTTCGTGCTGCAGCTATATAAGTTTCGCATGACCGCACGGCCATGCGCTAGTGTACAATTGTATACGTGTGTTTATTGATGAGTGCAAGTCGTTCCTTAAATATCCCATCCCTAAAGTAAGACTGCTCGCGTATGGTGTATGGCTGCTATCTAGCGCCCGACTAAACTCACAACGTGTTACACACGATACAGCGTCTATTGCTGTGACCGCCAGTTCGGCGCCACGCACCAGGAGAGCGCTTCCTAACCCACGTCTGGGTGATTAGTGGTGTCAGCCTGCACGGCACAGCCCGCTCTCTTGTGCTTTATACTATTTCTGTTAGTTACCTATTACACCCAGTTGCGGTGTTGTGCGCAAGTAGTCTGTACGGACTTCAATCCCGAGTCTAGGGACTGAGTTCGGCGACTCCTTGCTTGCTCTCTTTTGTGCGGTATTGCGGCCCTGTGTAGTAACAGGGTTCACTTCCACCGCCATATAGCGCAGCCATTTACTAGCAGCAGGTTTCTCCTGCAAGGTGGACCCCGGTCTGCGAACGCACCTAATATTATTTCACCCTATACTTGGTGCGTTCCACCAGCCCTAACAGCAGCAGTAACCCTTTGTACAGAGTCAGACTGAGCGAGACGCTTGGACTGACGTCTCTGCTGAGCAGGCTCCACTGTGGCAGGAGAAGAATGGGAGACCGCAGCGGAGATGGCCCGAGATTCCCCCTGTGCAGAGTGTTGTGAATCTGCTTTTGGGCTCCTTCTGGTGGTGGCTAGTGGTACTGGTGACTCGGGTCTGTTTTATTTCTCAGTTCACCTGTTTTCATCAGTAGTGGGGTGTTCCTATTTAATCCTGCTCTTCAGTCATTGCCTTGCCGGCCATCAGTGTAACCAGAGCCTTTCTGTTGCATGTTCCTGCTCCTAGACTACTGATCAGCTAAGTTGGACTCTTAGTCCTAAGTTTGTTTGCATTTTTGTTCCAGTTTACAGTTAAGTCATTCTCTGTAGCTGGAAGCTCTTGTGGGCTGAAAATTACCACTCCGGTGTCATGAGTTGACACATGAGTTTTAAAGTAATTTCAGGATGGTATTTTAAAAGGGTTTTCAGCTGACCGTGCAGTTCCCTTTTGTATCTTTCTACTATCTAGTAAGCGGACCTCGCTTTACTGAACCTACCTTCATACTGCGTATGTCTTTTCCTCTGAACTCACCGTCAATATATGTGGGGGGCTTCTGTCTCCTTTTTGGGGGAATTTCCCTAGAGGTAAGCCAGGTCTGTTTTTTCCTCTACTAGGGTAAGTTAGTTCTCCGGCTGGCGAGAGACGTCTAGGGATAAAACGTAGGCACGCCCCCCGGCCACTATTAGTTGTGTGGTAGGTTTAGCTCACGGTCAGCTCGAGATTCCATCACCCAAGAGCTCGTTCGTTATTTATGTGTCCTGACATTCCCCTGCCATTGGGAACCATGACAGTATGGCCGGCCACGTGTTAAAACTGTTGGCAGAAGAAAGGAGAGAAAAAGAAGTCTGCAAATTTTTTTTTTTTTTCCTCTGTGTTTGCTCTATAGTTGAATCAGTTGCATTTCAGCTCTAATTGCAGTCTTTGTCTCCCTCTCCTTCTAACCCTTGAATGGCTCTGATCTCACCTGCTTAAAATGGATCCTCAGAGTTTGGCTACAGGTTTGAATAATCTTGCCACAAAAGTTCAAAATTTACAGGATTTTGTTATTCATGCTCCTATATCTGAACCTAGAATTCCTATACCAGAGTTTTTCTCCGGAGATAGATCTCGTTTTCTGAATTTCAAATATAATTGTAAATTATTTCTTTCTCTGAGACCTCGCTCCGCTGGAGATCCCGCACAGCAGGTTAAGATTGTAATTTCCTTGCTGCGAGGTGACCCTCAAGATTGGGCATTTGCATTGGCACCAGGGGATCCTGCGTTGCTCAATGTGGATGCATTTTTTCTGGCTTTGGGGTTGCTTTATGAGGAACCTAATTTAGAGATTCAGGCTGAAAAAGCCTTGATGGCCCTATCTCAAGGGCAAGATGAAGCTGAAATATACTGCCAAAAATTTCGTAAATGGTCTGTGCTTACTCAGTGGAATGAGTGCGCTTTGGCGGCGAATTTCAGAGAGGGTCTCTCTGATGCCATTAAGGATGTTATGGTGGGGTTCCCTGCGCCTACAGGTCTGAATGAGTCCATGACAATGGCTATTCAGATTGATCGGCGTTTGCGGGAGCGTAAACCTGTGCACCATTTGGCGGTGTCTTCTGAGAAGGCGCCAGAGAATATGCAATGTGATAGAATTCTGTCCAGAAGCGAACGGCAGAATTTTAGGCGAAAAAATGGGTTGTGCTTCTATTGTGGTGATTCAACTCATGTTATATCAGCATGCTCTAGACGCACAAAGAAGGTTGATAAGTCTGTTTCAATTGGCACTTTACAGTCTAAGTTTATTCTATCTGTGACCTTGATTTGTTCATTATCGTCAATTACCGCGGACGCCTATGTCGACTCTGGCGCCGCTTTGAGTCTTATGGATTGGTCCTTTGCCAGGCGCTGTGGGTTTAATCTAGAGCCTCTGGAAGTCCCTATACCTCTGAAGGGTATTGATTCTACGCCATTGGCTAGTAATAAACCACAATACTGGACACAAGTGACTATGCGTATGACTCCAGACCATCAGGAGGTGATTCGCTTCCTTGTGTTGTACAATCTACATGATGTTTTGGTGCTCGGATTGCCATGGTTACAATCTCATAACCCAGTCCTTGACTGGAAAGCAATGTCTGTGTTAAGCTGGGGATGTCAGGGGGCTCATGGGGACGTACCTCTGGTTTCCATTTCATCATCTATTCCCTCTGAGATTCCGGCATTTTTGTCTGATTATCGTGATGTTTTTGAGGAGCCTAAGCTTGGTTCACTCCCTCCTCACAGAGATTGCGATTGTACCATAGATCTGATTCCAGGCAGTAAATTTCCAAAGGGTCGTTTGTTTAATTTATCCGTACCTGAACATGTTGCTATGCGAGAGTATATTAAGGAGTCTCTGGAAAAGGGACATATTCGTCCTTCTTCATCTCCCTTAGGAGCCGGTTTTTTCTTTGTATCTAAAAAAGATGGCTCTTTGAGGCCGTGTATTGATTATCGACTCTTGAATAAAATTACAGTCAAATATCAGTATCCTTTGCCACTGCTGACTGATTTGTTTGCTCGAATAAAGGGGGCTAAGTGGTTCTCTAAGATTGATCTTCGTGGGGCGTATAATTTGGTGCGAATTAAGCAGGGGGATGAGTGGAAAACCGCATTTAATACGCCCGAGGGCCATTTTGAGTATTTGGTAATGCCTTTTGGTCTTTCAAATGCCCCTTCAGTCTTTCAGTCCTTTATGCATAACATTTTCCGTGAATATTTGGATAAATTTATGATTGTGTATCTGGATGATATTTTGATTTTTTCGGATGACTGGGACTCTCATGTCCAACAAGTCAGGAGGGTTTTTCAGGTTTTGCGGGCTAATTCCTTGTGTGTGAAGGGTTCTAAGTGTATTTTTGGGGTTCAAAAGATTTCTTTTTTGGGGTACATTTTTTCCCCTTCTTCCATTGAGATGGATCCTGTCAAGGTTCGGGCTATTTGTGATTGGACGCAACCTACTTCTCTTAAGAGCCTACAGAAATTCTTGGGCTTTGCTAATTTTTATCGTCGATTTATAACTGGTTTTTCGGATGTTGCTAAACCTTTGACTGATTTGACTAAAAAGGGTGCTGATGTTACTGATTGGTCCCCTGCTGCTGTGGAGGCCTTTCGGGATCTTAAGCGCCGCTTTTCTTCTGCCCCTGTGTTGCGTCAGCCTGATGTTGCTCTTCCTTTTCAGGTTGAGGTCGACGCTTCCGAGATCGGAGCTGGGGCGGTTTTGTCGCAGAAAAGTTCCGACTGCTCCGTGATGAGACCTTGTGCGTTCTTTTCTCGAAAATTTTCGCCCGCCGAGCGAAACTATGATATTGGTAATTGGTATTGGTTTTTCAAAGATGGTTCATTTGGTACCCTTGCCTAAGTTGCCTTCCTCATCCGAATTGGTTCCTCTGTTTTTTCAAAATGTGGTTCGCTTGCATGGTATTCCGGAAAATATCGTTTCTGACAGGGGGACCCAGTTCGTGTCTAGATTTTGTCGGGCATTCTGTGCTAGGATGGGCATTGATTTGTCTTTTTCGTCTGCGTTCCATCCTCAGACTAATGGCCAGACTGAGCGAACTAATCAGACCTTGGAGACTTATTTGAGGTGTTTTGTGTCTGCGGATCAGGATGACTGGGTTGCCTTTTTGCCGTTGGCAGAGTTTGCCCTCAATAATCGGGCTAGTTCTGCCACTTTGGTTTCTCCTTTCTTTTGCAATTCGGGGTTTCACCCTCGTTTTTCTTCCGGTCAGGTGGAGTCTTCGGATTGTCCGGGGGTGGATACTATGGTGGATAGGTTGCATCGGATTTGGGGACAGGTGGTGGACAATTTGAAGTTGTCCCAGGAGAAGACTCAGCATTTTGCTAACCGCCGTCGTCGTGTTGGTCCTCGTCTTCGTGTTGGGGACTTGGTGTGGTTGTCTTCCCGTTTTGTCCCTATGAGGGTTTCTTCTCCTAAGTTTAAGCCTCGGTTCATCGGTCCTTATAGGATTTTGGAGATTCTTAACCCTGTATCCTTTCGTTTAGACCTTCCGGCATCTTTCGCTATCCATAATGTCTTCCATCGGTCGTTGTTGCGGAGGTATGAGGTGCCGGTTGTTCCTTCTACCGAGCCTCCTGCTCCTGTGCTGGCTGAGGGTGAATTGGAGTATGTTGTAGAGAAAATCTTGGACTCCCGTATTTCCAGACGGAGACTACAATATCTGGTTAAGTGGTTAAGTGGAAGGGCTATGGTCAAGAAGATAATTCTTGGGTAACTGCTTCTGATGTTCACGCCTCTGATTTGGTTTGTGCCTTTCATAGGGCTCATCCGGATCACCCTGGTGGTTCTTGTGAGGGTTCGGTGCCCCCTCCTTGAGGGGGGGGTACTGTTGTGAATCTGCTTTTGGGCTCCTTCTGGTGGTGGCTAGTGGTACTGGTGACTCGGGTCTGTTTTCTTTCTCAGTTCACCTGTTTTCCTCAGTAGTGGGGTGTTCCTATTTAATCCTGCTCTTCAGTCATTGCCTTGCCGGCCATCAATGTAACCAGAGCCTTTCTGTTGCATGTTCCTGCTCCTAGACTACTGATCAGCTAAGTTGGACTCTTAAGGTACCGTCACATTAAGCGACGCTGCAGCGATAGCGACAACGATGGCGATCGCTGCAGCGTCGCTGTTTGATCGCTGGAGAGCTGTCACACAGACCGCTCTCCAGCGACCAACGATGCCGAGGTCCCCGGGTAACCAGGGTAAACATCGGGTTGCTAAGCGCAGGGCCGCGCTTAGTAACCCGATGTTTACCCTGGTTACCAGCGTAAAAGTAAAAAAAACAAACAGTACATGCTCACCTGCGCGTCCTCCAGCGTCTGCTTCCTGACACTGACTGAGCTCCGGCCCTAACAGCAGAGCGGTGACGTCACCGCTCTGCTTTCACTTTCACTTTAGGGCCGGCGATCAGTCAGTGCAGGAAGCAGAAGCTGGGGGACGCGCAGGTGAGCATGTACTGTTTGTTTTTTTTACTTTTACGCTGGTAACCAGGGTAAACATCGGGTTACTAAGCGCGGCCCTGCGCTTAGTAACCCGATGTTTACCCTGGTTACCAGTGTAAAATATCGCTGGTATCGTTGCTTTTGGTGTCAAACACAACGATACACAGCGATCGGACGACCAAATAAAGTTCTGGACTTTATTCAGCGACCAGCGACATCACAGCAGGATCCTGATCGCTGCTGCGTGTCAAACTAAACGATATCGCTAGCGAGGACGCTGCAACGTCACGGATCGCTAGCGATATCGTTTAGTGTGACGGTACCTTTAGTCCTAAGTTTGTTTGCATTTTTGTTCCAGTTTACAGTTAAGTCATTCTCTGTAGCTGGAAGCTCTTGTGGGCTGAAAATTACCACTCCGGTGTCATGAGTTGACACATGAGTTTTAAAGTAATTTCAGGATGGTATTTTAAAAGGGTTTTCAGCTGACCGTGCAGTTCCCTTTTGTATCTTTCTACTATCTAGTAAGCGGACCTCGCTTTGCTGAACCTACCTTCATACTGCGTATGTCTTTTCCTCTGAACTCACCGTCAATATATGTGGGGGGCTTCTGTCTCCTTTTTGGGGGAATTTCCCTAGAGGTAAGCCAGGTCTGTTTTTTCCTCTACTAGGGTAAGTTAGTTCTCCGGCTGGCGAGAGACGTCTAGGGATAAAACGTAGGCACGCCCCCCGGCCACTATTAGTTGTGTGGTAGGTTTAGCTCACGGTCAGCTCGAGATTCCATCACCCAAGAGCTCGTTCGTTATTTATGTGTCCTGACGTTCCCCTGCCATTGGGAACCATGACAGCAGAGGCGGGAACTCGACCCCTAACACACTGGTCTTTTGATTAGCTCTTCTAATCCAGCATGGTAACCAAATTGGGTTGCAATAGTATATGGCAGATGATCTCCAGTCTCTAAATATCCAAATAGTGGCATCAAGATCTAGCCTCGACAGCAGATCATATCCCTTCTAAAACATAACACCAAGTGCAAACCCCAAGCATGTGGCTTATTGTTCTACCTCTCTTTGGATCAGCTCCCTGGATGCGCACCCCACTCCCTTAAATTTAATTCAAAGGGTCAGAGAAGGTCCCAGAAGCTCTGTTTTGGCCCTTCTGAAAAGTTGTGCATCAACAAGGTCCACAGAGAGGAACAAGGACACACATACCACACATACCCCAACCAGATGCAGGACAAGGAATGCCTGGGGGTGACACACTGTTACTACTCATTCCCCCCTCTAATTGTGTGCATACAAGGGATTGTAACAGGCCGCTTGTTAAGTACACATATATATAGCTGACATGACTCATGGCTCCTTCTGCCTGGGCAATCCATCATCATTTTGGTGTTGGTTCCCTTTTTGATAATGTATGGTAAAGCTAAAGGTTTGAATGGCCAGCCTCCACTTCACATCCTCCTTTGGCTTAAACTCTGTTTCTTGCTCCCACAAATCAGCAATGTAGATCTCCCACATCGTAGGAGAATATCTGCAGACAGGCTACTCATCATCCCAAACACGCATTGCTCGGCCCCAAAGCCAAAGTCCAGCTCTACAGTTGTTTTTGGAATATTCCTCCATTTGCCTCCAGCTAATTCAATGGTAATTCCCGGTCCTTGCTTTATTGCTTCCAACAAACCACTCTGGGATCAGTTATGATGAGAAATTCCCCAGAGCCACAAAAACCACAAACTCTCCATCCATCTATCACAACTTCTTGCAAGTGCTTTCTTTGATGATTAGAGAAACTTGTGACTGTGTCTCGCACACCATAAATTACTAGTGGTCGAAAAAGGTTGTCTAAGTCATTAGGCAAGTCAACTCGAAGTGGTGACACCTCTTTCTCCCTTGTAGTTGGCTGTAGATAATTAATAGGTTGACTTGGTGCAGGGTTTTTCCTCAATCATCCAGCAGGGCAGGTAGCTTGCAGATGTCCAGGCTGACCACATTGGTAACATCTGCAATGTGTTGCACGCCATCCAATTTGCATTCTGTAGGCATTAAGGGGAACCTGGTGACTGATGCCCACATGTAGGTCCACAAGGTGGTTGCTGGGGTTGAGGACAACTCCTCCACTGGATAACTGTGTGCATGTGGCCTACAGATGCCAGGGATGCCCACAGCCATGACATTTGCGCTCTACTACGTTCCCTCCCAGTTGCATTCCAGTAGATGCAGTATAGGTAACTGTAGTCACATTCACATGGGTAGAAAAATGAAGTGGTGGTCTAGTGGGACAATGAATATTGGTGACTTAAGGACAATGGACCACTGGTGGAGGGGAGCTGGCAGTCCTCTCTGCATAAATTAGAAGATTCTTCCACTATGGCTTGATAGTGAGAATCTCATCAGCTAAAGCTGCAACTTGTTCCACTATTGCTTGTTTCCTCTTACGCACCCATTCCCTGATCTCAGCAGGGCATTTTGGCAAAGAACTTCTCTTTTAGGATGACTTGCAAGAACTTCTCCAGACTTAAGGCCCCCTCTTCCTTCAGCCAGCAAATACATGCTTAATTCTATGGGCATACATTTTAAAAAAGACCTCCCCATTACAGGCTAATGAGCGGAACTGAGTCCTGTAAGTGTCTGGAGTTACCGCATAATGTTCCTCATACTCGTGGCTTTGTCCCCAAGCAATGCCGTCCCTTCCTAATGCCATACAACCCACTAATTTTCCATGTATTTACCTCTTTCCCATCTTTCCTCCAATTCCCCTTGGAATCCCTCTCCAATACCGTTTTGAAGGCTATTTCCTTCCAAAATGTCAATTAGTTGATTCTTGGACTGTTCTTAGCAGCTGATCCCTATTTCACGAGCCCTTGTTTGTAGGCTCATCACAGTCCAATTCCTGTATCCTGATGTTCTGGTTCCATTTGTTGCTGCTGTTCTCCATTCCCGCTACTCTTATCCCACCACTGCCAACCAGGTTCTGACGGGGTGTGTGACAGAGCAGGCACAGACAGCAGACGGGTGAACAATCCAAAAGACCTTTTTTGGGACTGGGAGAATATTCCACTGAACATAGATATACTTCCATAGAGTCCGCAATGTGGCGGGAACAAAAGGAACAAATCTGGTTGAGCCACTCGGCAATCTAGTTTGGAGAAGTTATCCTTCAGGATCTCCTTCAATTAAGTGACATGCACTTTTTTTCCATCAGTTGCTTTTCAAAACCTCTTCAAGAAATAGAAACTGCTCAATAAAACTCTGCATATGAACAGCAAAATGGATTTCCCACATAATAAAATCAGATTACTTTTATTAATCATTTTTTAATTGTTTTTTTAAGGATGATTTTGGACTCGTTTTTCATTTGCTCCTAGTTCTTTTTGTAGTTTGCAATTTTTTTTAAATCTGTCTTATATATGTTCACTTGTTTTTTCTTATGTCCGCCAGTGAGGCAGAATTTGCGATTTTAAGAATTTTTTTTCTTGATTCATCAATTGCGTCTCTTTAAAACATGGCAAAAATTGGAAAAAATTTACGTCTGTGCCCTCTGTAGTATTTTTAAGTATACCAGCATTTTTTGGGTGCAATTTTTGCAAAACATACGACTTTTTTTTCTCTAAAAAGTTGCAAAACTTGTTAAAGATAGAAAAAAAATACTATTTCTTTTTTTTGCACAATTTATGAACAGTGCGCACCGTCTTGAAAAAATTTAGAAAAATCAAGAAAAGCCTCAAGGCCAAGAAAAAAGTAACTTAGAAAAAAAGAGAATGATGAATCGAGGCTTCAGTGTGGACATAGACTTAAAAAGGCTTTTAGTTTTTCGGCAAGGCTTACTATTGTTGCATGTTACTCTATAAAGTTTATTTGTAAGAACTATTGGCTTACAAGTGTATTCATATGTTAAAAAATCAATGAACATGTACATAGATACTTCTGTACTGGTCTTGCTTAACCATCTTTCATTTCTTAGTGCCGGCACACTCCCTGTCACTTTCCGCTGCTTGGAGGAAAATTTAAAGATTGACAAGAGAGTAACGCGCTTTGTTTTGCCCATTGGAGCCACCATTAACATGGATGGCACAGCACTGTATGAAGCAGTGGCAGCCATCTTTATAGCTCAGATGAATGGTGTGTCCTTGGACGCTGGTCAAATAGCAACAGTAAGGTAAGCTGTTCCTGTGGCTCTCATCCGGATATACATGGCAGAGAGGCATGATGCCTTGCAATAACATGAAATGCATTATTGTCTATTCCCCTTAGCCTCACAGCAACCTTAGCCAGTGTGGGCGCAGCTAGTATCCCCAGTGCCGGCCTTGTCACCATGCTCCTCATCTTAACAGCTGTGGGACTACCAACTCAGGACATCAGTTTGCTAATTGCAGTGGACTGGTTGCTGTAAGTAAATAGTTCCTCTCTATAAACACATCTGTCATGCAGATATCAACCTTTTTCTTTTGAAAATTGGTTTGTAATAGGTGACTTTAAAAAGGACCTGTCACTATGTTCAGTTCACACCACTCTCCTGAGTATTTCATTTTTTATTTCTTTTTAATCCTCCATACGGTTCCAGAGATACGGCTTTTTTATTTTGTGCTAATTTGTATGGTCTTTACTAAGGGGGCGTGGCTCACAGGATCCTCTTGGGCGTATCTTTAAGCTGCTGTGCATAAGTACCTTGTAAGCCACACCCTCTTGCTGAAGACCATATTAATTAGCACTAAATAAAAAGTCAATATTCCTGGAACCATATGGCGGATTTGAAAAAAATAAAAAATTCAATACTCAGGGGAACCGTGGGAATAAAAAAAGAGCAAGCAGTGAACATTTTGACCTGGAGATTGGTCCTTATTAACAAGTGTGAGTTACATGAATGTGACCCAAAATGGATACTTCTAGAATATTTTCTGGGCAATCCTAAAGGGTGAAACGAGCGGCTGAAAATGTCCTTCATATATATACATACACGGGCAATATACATACTGTACATACAGAATATACACCAAACTTTAAACTTACACCTTTATTATATTGGTCCATCTACTTTTGAGATGATATTATTGGCTTTCAACAAGTCTTTATCATACTGATAATATCTTATTAAGGAGCTGTTCTGGCTTAGAACAAAGGGTGACATTGTTGGTGACATTGCAGCTCATGCTTATTCAAGTGAACAATGTTGAGCTGCAATACCACAAACAACCTACAGACAGATGTGGCACTGTTACTAGAAAAAAGTTAAACCATGTTTGCTTCATCTTGCATTGATCTGAACATTTTACAGATTATCTATAGTTCTCTATTAGTCTGCAGCATCTGTTTTTGTAATTGTTTAGTGATTGCCCAGAGCACAAAAACTGAATTAGCATATAATCCAACACATCAGAGAATTGCTCATAATAATGTCATGTAATGATTTATGTGGAATGTAATCATCCTTGATTTAGCTCCAGATCATGCTACATTCATAAAGAAGCGGAAGCTTGAGAGGTTTTTATGTCATCAGCGGCCTCAGGGGCCCTTAGAATGCTTTTGGCCCCTTTACTAAATGCAATCTGTGCAGCCTGCATTCCAGATCTTACAGATGTATGACCTAGATCTACTAATGTTGCATAATTGTTCGAAGGAACGTTCTGCTGAAAACCAGAAATTGTAACTTTCTTCACATTGAAGGCAACCTGTCACCACATTTGAGGGATCTGACCTATTAATATGGGCATACAGGTTGTAGACTGCTGAAAAAAGTCAGACACAGTGACAATGTGCGAGGAGAGAGATAGGATAATGAAGAGAAGTGGCAGCGTTGTCTTCCGGGCTGCGTCCGCCAAACAGCCTCCAATAACTCATTTACATAAAGTGATAAAAGATTATTTTTTCACAACAAGACATCATCCATGAGGCATACAGATAGAATGTTTTTCAGCCATCTATAACCTGTATGCCCATATTAATATTTTAGATCACTCAAATGTGGTTATAATTTCCATTTAAAGTCAAGACACCTGAAGAAGGCTACAAACAGTCGAAATGCCTTGTGTATATAGTTTTTATTTGTTTTGTATCAGTTTGAATAAAATTTTACCGACAAGCAACCTGAAGTTCCTCCACCTTGATTTCTCTCGGTGGCAAAGACAGGGCCATTCCCTGGTCCTGCATTCTGGCTTTAAAGTCAAGACAGATTTCAGAAACAGCCCAGATGGATTTCCAGCTACTTAAAATAAAGTTGTAATGTCATGAGATGGCAATATAAGAAAGCCTTATAAATACCTTATAGTGCTGAGTAGGGAATACAACACCTATAGAAAGAGATGGTGTATCCAGCTACTGCTGAAAATCCTGTACAGGTTGAAGGACTCATCTTTGCCAGTGTGAATATTGAAGAAGTTGTCCACTACTTGGACAACGCCTTCTCATGCCCCACGCTTTTCCCCGATAAAATAAAAAATCTCACACTCCCCTCCCATGCTAGTGCCGTTCCAGCAGTGTTGACACTTGCATTCCCGGGGATCTCATGTGATTGTTGTGACTTGTGAGCCTGGTGCCCAATCAGTGCTGGCGTCATGATTTCCGCTTTTGGACAAATTGAACATCAAGAGGAAGTGAGAGAGCAGCCCCAGCCCTGACTTCCTCTTGATGTTCGATTTTTCTGAAGACTGGGTCAATGACGCCAGGGCTGATTGGGTGACAGGCTGAATTGTCACAACAACTGCGCGAGAGCCCCGGGAACGCGAGTGCTGACACTGCTGAAACGGCGCTGGCATGGTAGGTGAGCATAAGCTTTTTTATTTTATCAGGGACAAACATTTAGCTCAAGAAGGGGAAATCCTAATAGTGGACAACCTCTTTAAGTATGAATTCCAATGCATAAAACTACGCGTTTAGGCACTGAACCAGATATTAAGCCTGATGACAGCACTGGTAAAGTGCCAAAACGCTTAGTTTTTTTACATTGCAGAAAGCCTTTGTCCCTTGGATCATTGAACACCATCAGCGACACCGGAAATGTCATATCTCCATTGGAGGTTCTACTTCAGAAAATGAGGTCACCAAACACAATAATGTGATCCTCACTAGTTAATTGGGTAAGTCAGGCATACTGCATGAACTGAGGCCAAGATTCTCCACGCAGTCTCAGCTATCTTCATATCTCCTTTTTGTCTTGTAGAGACCGTATGAGAACATCGATCAATGTAGTTGGTGACTCGTTTGGTGCTGGAATCATCTACCATCTTTCCAAAGGAGAACTTGCTGCAATTGATGCAAAGCATGAAGCAAGGGATGGGGCAGATATGGTCAAACTGCACATGATGAACCATGACAGTATAAAAAAGCCAGGTAGAGAGGGTGTTAATAACCCACCATTCTCAGGTTATGCTTCACTACCCACCAATGAGTATGAGGTTCAAGTAGAACATTCTTTGCATCTCTAGTTTTCTTCTAAGCTGCACATGCCATTTCTTCATCTAGATTTTTCATCATTTACCAGTGACAGTCTCAGGTTACCCAGCTTTCCTTATTAATCATACAAAGAAAACGATAATTATGGAAGAGACAATGGGTTGGGTGATGCCTTTTGTCATCTGTCCCATATTCGAGCACAAAGGGCGTGATTCATAATTGCATTTGCACCTTTTTTTCTCTATCTTTTGGTGTTTTCTCCTGTTTTTCATTTATGTCCCATTGTTCTTTTAATTTGCTCATTTTTAAAGCCTTTTTTAAAACTGTTTTTTATTTTTTTATGCTCCCCAATGTGAGCAGAGTTTTAGTTTTGGAGTTTTGCTCCATATAGCAAAATATGCTAAAGATTCACAAAGCATTTTAAAGACAAAAAAAGAGTGCATTTTTGATTTTGCACAATATTGATGAACCAAGTGCAACATTTTGAAGAATTTGGTGCAAATGCTCCGAGAAGAAAAGGGACTTACAAAAATGCAAATGATGAATCAGGACCCAAGTGCCTCACCTAGACATCTAAGCAACAGTCACATAAAAATATTTTATGGCTTCTTAATAACTGATGGATGAAAGTTATCACATTTTACTGACACATCAAGATGTTGTCTAATTTCTAAAATCCATTTTTAAATTATACTTTTAGTATCTTTGTAAAGAGAGGTCCTTCCATATTAGTACAGTTATTTTTTTTTTACTGAGCACGGTGTGATATCGATTCTGCCGATCTTTTCCTTTTTGTGCTACGTCATTCCATTGCAGAGATATTCACATTTGTTGCTTTTGGAATGCAGTATGTGAAATCTCTGCTTGTAGTGCAACAGGGCCTTTCTCCAGAGTCTTCTCTGGGGGCGTGTGCTTTCACTCCTCCCTCCCAGATGCTACCAATCACAGCTAGGCAGCTGGTCTAGCATTCTTAGAAGATGCTGAGCTGCAATTGGCAACATTTGAAAGGAAGGGTTAAAGTGCACACCCCCAGAGAAGACTCGGAGGAAACCCCAGTTGCACTACAAAAAGAAATTTCCCATACTGCTTCCTGAAAACCTGCCAAACATGAATTAAAAGCTATTTACCTGCAGATTAACACTATATCTGCAGGTAAATAGGGTGAATGGAGTGACAGTGCACATGATCGGCTACCGCTCCATTCACACGGGGCTCTTCAGAGTCTAATTCTTGGGATCGGTTGGGGTCCCAAAGATCGGACAGTTATCCCTATCCCATAAATAGGTGATAACTTTCAAACTTGAGAATACCGCTTTAGTAATACTAGATCCAACTCAATGTAAGCAGATCGTGTTCCACGCATCTTCCTCGAGGGGAGGCATCTCAGTTTTATGTGATATATTCTCTCAGAATCATTTTTTGGACTGTACGTGCATTATAAATAGTATACATACATCTTTCTTTGTAAATTTGTATTTTAGATACAGAGTGCATGTAAAGTGTAGTTTATTGTCATATTTTCGGATTGTAATACTGTATATAACAGAAAATGTATATAAATAAAATTGCGCAGTGTAATGTCAATTGTGATCATGAGGAAACATGTTTATAGCAATAGAAAACAAAGTTTATGATATTAGTAAAAGGTAAATGACTCACAAACAGATCAATCAAACGTTTTCTAATATATATATATATATATATATATATATACAGTATATACTAAGAGTGCAAGTCACAGTAAAATTGCCGGACTACTGCTTGTAAATGCTTACCTATGGGCAGAAGTCAAAGAAGGCCTATAGATGGTCTCATGGAGTCTGATCTTCTCAGACTATTTATTGTGGCTGCTAAATTAGCTATTAACAGGTTTTGTTTTATTTTTTTACTATGGGCATAAGATCTAACAAGCAGCTAGTTGCTAACTACCTGCTTGTTGTGCCCGTCACAGACCGCTCCTGCCAGCGATTCCACTGATTTCACGCTTACAGAGCAGATGCTTCTTTTGCCATGCCCTGTAGGCGGCCAGCTCCCCGCTGCCTAACTGTGAGGAGCCAGCTGTCAATCAAATGACATTGGCCATCACGCCCCCTTGACAGAGCAGGCCAGAAGAAGAGGAGCTGATTTGTTGATGTGAAACAGCAGCATCTCCTGCAGGAGCGGTCAATGACCGCTCTGAGCCGGGAGAGATTAACGCCGGGCACAACAGACAGGTAATTAGCAACTACCAGCCTCTGTTTTTTTTTGCTATGGGTCTAAAACCTAAGTCTTTTAACCCTTAACCCCAAGAATACAGAGAGTGCTTTGCCTAAAATTAGCTTCACATAAAAGCCAAATAGCACCTAATAATGTAGAATGAAAAAGATAAAAATTAGGCCTCTTACAGTGCTCCTCCATATTTCTTACAACCTATGGAAACAGGTTCCTAAGTCGTAGACTCAAACTTGGATCCTGTAATGGTTTCTTCACCGTAATGCATTCTTGATGTGTGTTCTATGAATTCCTAAATATCACTGCCTTTACAAGCTCTAATGTATTAATATATCCTTAATGGGGTTGAGCAGTCTTAAGCTACAAATCTGCAGTCACTCTATGCGACTACAGACTTGTGAATCCTCACATAGCTCACACTGCGCTGTGCGGATTCTCTGTGTCGGCACTGGAAGTGGGCGGTCATGTGACCGCAAGTATGCTAATTGCAGAGTTCCGGCTACATTCCGACTAGTATAATATTTATAATACTGGGCTAGTTTAGGAGGAAAAAGAAGAAAGAGAGCTGATGGAGCCAGTCCTATGCCCTGTGCAGACATCATTTAGGAACTGTGTCATGTCAGATCTATGTAAAAAAAAACAACAGCACAATCAGCTATGTAAAGGAGCTGCACTGACGCTACACCAGGAAAATGTTAAGACACTTTCAATGGATATTATTTAGGAAGTGCATATAGGGAGCAAATGAGCAATAAAAACTGTGTAAACATTTTCAGGGAACACTATGGTATTAGATTACAGTGTCAGACAGGCCTACAAGAGTGCTAGCAGATCTTTCTGTAACCCCTGGCATGCAATAATGAGTAGTGATGACTGATGAGTGAACATGCTCGGACAAGGCGTTATCCTCCATGCTCAGGTGCTAAGTGAGTGACTTTGGCGTGCTCGAATAATATGTTCTAGTCCCCGCGGATGCATGTCTCACGCCTGTTCGACAGCAGCAACAAATGCAAGATTTGCCTAACAAACAGGTAATCCCGGCATGTGTCGAACAGCCGCCAGATATGCAGCCATGGCGACTTGAACATAGTATTCGAGCACTCCGAAAATATTCTGTTAGCACCTTACCTGAGCACATTCGCTCAACACTAATTATATCCTATTGATTATTTGTATTTTGCAATGTTAAGGGCAAATATTGCGATATTGTAAGTGAACATGCATGTGTTCTGTATCTTCTCCAGAATCCACTATTTTGATGGGTCAGGGAACCCCAGTCAGACATTGTTGTGCTCAGTATATAATGACCAGTAGTAATATTAAAATTTGCTATGTCCATACAACTTTTAGCACAGAGTGATTCACTCACTACCTTAAAATTGCTGTAACTTTCAAAAAGTAGATCTATCGTACTGAAATTTGGACTGTACAAATGATGGTTGATGAGTAATTGATGTTTTAAAGCAGGCATTGAAAATGTCCAGATTTGCATTCAAGCATGCCTGACGGCGCGTTCCATATTGTTCAATGTGTTCTGCAGAATGTCTGAGGTCATAGCCTGAATGTTCTCTCAGAGTACCTGTAATGTTCATGGCTTGTTACCTTTCAAATGACCCAAAAGGAAAAAATCTATCGGTGTTAAATCAGAATTTCTTGGAGGCCATGGTCCCTTGGAGATTACCGGTCATCAAAGAAGGCTTCAATAACATGGTTTTGACCTCCAAACTTCTTTAGAAACTCACTTTGGCTTCTTTTTAAGGACTCGGATTTACCAATAAGTTTTCACAATGAAAACCTGCTCCTTCAAACTCTATCTGTACATTGTTAACAAATGAAGAAGGAATTAGGCAGGAGTGAAACAGAAGCACCAGACAAACTATCGGCTCGCAGAAAGGCTATCTATTAGTGGAGACAACCGGTGGCAAGACCACTCGGGTCGAGAATGTCGTTGAGGTTCTTGGCACTCTCACTTCTCATGAACCAATGTATGTACAGTCCAAATTTCAGTACGGTCAGCCTTCTCTTTTCGAAGTACAGCCATTTTTCCAGGTAAAATAGCGAGTGAAACACACTGTATATAACGTTACTTTGATTTTATGGTTACCATTGTGATGTTCTTTTATAATGTAAATATTTTTATCCATTGTTTTTTTGTTATGTCGATATGAGTCATAAGTGCGTAATTTATCTGAATTCATCTACAATTTAAAAAAAAAAGGAAAATTAAAGTGTTTTGTACTTCTCATGTCTCTTGGTTATTTTGTCGTAATTTACTAAAAATAAGAGATAACACAGTAATTTAAACATGGAGGGTGGTCATTAAAAATGACCACCCTTCCGGACCAATTTCAATCCTCCTTCTCCCTTTCATCGGTGAGCTCAACCATTTTCCGTGCTCTTCTCTGCTGATTTATGACTACAGATCATATGAAAGTTGAGTCTGAAAGGCGTAATATTTTCTTTTCAATAAGGCCCAATTACAAATTAAAGGTAGATATTGAATATTTAACAAACATTAATATTACAAATGATGAAAAGATGAAAAATAGAATTATGTTACAATGTTGCTTTTTTTATGGTTAGACCAGATCAGACCAACTCAAAGGATTATATAGGATTACAAAAACGTCTGCTTTTTTCCTCCGAAAACAACGCCACTACTGTCCATGGGATGTGTATAGTATTGCAGCTGAATACAATTAAAGTGAATGATGCTGAGCTGCAATACCATCCGTAACCTATGGACTGCTGGGGGCGCTGTTCTTTTTTTTTTTTCTTAAGTTTTTTTTCAGCCATGTCTTCCCATTACAATCGTTCTTGTATCTAAAATTCATCAGTCATGATCCCGGCCTCTTAAGACCCCAACAAATAACATCTGTACAGAACCAACTGTGACCACAGATGATTCAGAGATTTAGCAGCAACTGAAGAGACCTGATTTAGAAAAGGATGTTAATAATAATCAACGTTCACAGAAGGAAAAAAAAAACGAAAATGCCTGAAGGCTTAGGAAAGGAAATCTCCCCTGGTATCATTAATCATGAGATGGGGCTCCCGACACGAGGCTGACTTTACAAAGCCATTGTTGATCTGTCCGCCTGGATTAGGACATCAAATACAGTTCAACCTGTAATCTGCTTGGGAAATTACAATGTTCCTAAGATTCTCTGAGAGAGTGAAAGGCTCAGAGCCAAGAGATTAGAGTTATTTCTGTCTGGCCTTAATAATCTTTTATTTATTAATAGAATCTATACTCATTTTTAGTGACATACGTAACCCATAATAATAATATGTTTTATATTAAAACAGTAGGTCCTTATATACACTGCTAAAAAAAAGTAAAGGGAACACTTACAACAGAATATAACTCCAAGTAAATCAAACTTCTGTGAAATCAAACTGTCCACTAAAGGTACCTTCACACTAAACGATATCGCTAGCGATCCGTGACGTTGCAGGGTCCTGGCTGGCGATATCGTTGTGTTTGACAGGCAGCAGCGATCAGGATCCCGCTGTGAGATCGCTGGTCGTTGCTGAAAGTCCAGAACTTTATTTCGTCGCTGGATCTCCCACTGACATCGCTGGATCGGTATGTGTGACACCGATCCAGCGATGTCTTCACTGGTAACCAGGGTAAACATCGGGTTACTAAGCGCAGGGCTGCGCTTAGTAAACCGATGTTTACCCTGGTTACCATTGTAAAAGTAAAAAAAAAAAACACATACTCACATTCCGGTGCCTGGCGTCCGCTTCCCTGCACTCCTCCTGCATCCTGTGTAAGTGCCGGCCGTAAAGCAGAGCGGTGACGTCACCGCTCTGCTCTGTGGGAGATGCCGGAGATGTTCGGCGCTGACACAGGATGCAGGAGGAGTGCAGGGAAGCGGACGCCGGGCACCAGAATGTGAGTATGTGTTTTTTTTTTTTACGTTTACGCTGGTAACCAGGGTAAACATCGGGTTACTAAGCGCGGCCCTGCGCTTAGTAATCCGATGTTTACCCTGGTTACCAGGGGACTTCGGCATCGTTGGTCGCTGGAGAGCTGTCTGTGTGACAGCTCTCCAGCGACCACACAGCGACCCTGCAGCGATCGGCATCGTTGTCTGTATCGCTGCAGCGTCGCTTTAGTGTGAAGGTACCTTTAGGAAGCAACACTGTTTGACAATCAATTTCACATGCTGTTGTGCAAATGGAATAGACAACAGATGGAAATTATTGGCAATTATCAAGACACACTCAGTAAAGGAGTGGTTCTGCAGGTGGGGACCACAGACCACATCTCAGTACCAATGCTTTCTGGCTGATGATTTGGTCACTTTTGAATATTGGTTGTGCTTTCTCACTCGTGGTAGCATGAGACGGACTCTACAACCCACACAAGTGGCTCAGGTAGTGCAGCTCATCCAGGATGGCACATCAATGTGAGCTGTGGCAAGGTTTGCTGTGTCTGTCAGCGTAGTGTCCAGAGGGCTGGAGGCACTACCAGGAGACAGGCCAGTATGCCAGGAGACGTGGAGGGGGCCGTAGGAGGGCAACAACCCAGCAAGACCGCTACCTCTGCCTTTGTGTAAGGAACAGGAGGAGCACTGCCAGAGCCCAGCAAAATGACTCCAGCAGGCCACAAATTTGCATGTGTCTGCACAAATGGTTAGAAACCAACTCCATGAGGATGGTCTGATGGCCTGACATCCACAGATGGGGGTTATGCTCACAGCCCAACACCATGCAGGATGCTTGGCATTTGCCACAGAACACCAGGATTGGCAAATTCGGCACTGGTGCCCTGTGCTCTTCACAGATGAAAGCAGGTTCACAATGAGCACATGTGACAGATGTGACAGAGTCTGGAGACGCCATGTAGAGTGATCTGCTGCCTGCAACATCCTTCAGCATGACTGATTTGGCAGTGGGTCAGTAATGGTGTGGAGTGGCATTTCTTTGGAGGGCTGCACAGCCCTCCATGTGCTCGCCAGAGGTAGCCTGACTGCCATTAGGTACTGAGATGAGATCCTGAGACCCCTTGTGAGACCATATGCTGGTGCGGTTGGCCCTGGGTTCCTCCTAATGCAGGACAATGCCAGACCTCATGTCGCTGGAGTGTGTCAGCAGTTCCTTCAAGATGAAGGCATTGAAGCTATGGACTGGCCTGCCCATTCCCCAGATCTGAATCCGATTGAGCACATCTGGGACATCATGTCTCATTCCATCCACCATCGTCACGTTGCACCACAGACTGTGCAGGAGTTGGCAGATGCTTTAGTCCAGGTCTGGGAGGAGATCCCTCAGGAGACCATCCGCCGCCTCATCAGAGGCATGTCCAGGTGTTGTAGGGAGGTCATACAGGCACATGGATGCCACACACAATACTGAGCATCTTTTCCTTGTCATGAGGCATTTCCACTGAAGTTGGATGAGCCTGTAATTTGATTTTCCACTTTGATTTTGAGTATCATTCCAAATCTAGACCTCCATGGGATATTAATTTTGATTTACTTTGATAAGTGTTATGTTTTATTGTTATGAACACATTCCATTATGAAAAAAAATTTGCAACTGGAATATTTTATTCAGAGATATCTAGGATGTGGTATTTTAGTGTCCCCTTTATTTTTTTGAGCAGTATATATATAATCATATACTCAGAAGAAATATATATACATAGAAACGCCAGGAGAAAAGTATTGGGAACCACAACTGAATCACTGAATTCAGGTTTATGATTCAGTACTATTACTCCCAGGTTTATAACATCGGCTCTTTGACCCCAGTGTATAACATTCAGCACCCTGCCCCAGGTGTGTAATATGATTCAGTACTATTACTCCCAGGTTTATAACATCGGCTCTTTGACCCCAGTGTATAACATTCAGCACCCTGCCCCAGGTGTGTAATATCCACCTCCTCTCCCTCCTCCATTGGTATACCACATCTGACTCCTCACCCTGGTATAGAACAATCCAGCCCCACGCACCCCGCCAGAATATAACATTTGGCCCCTTGCCCTTCCCCCAAGAATATAAAATTCTTTATCCTGCCAAGGTGTATAACATCCAGCTCCTCTCCCTCTTCCCCTGGTATACCACATATGGCGACTCACCCTGGGATGTAACATCCACTCACCACCCCAGAATATAACATTTGGCCCATCGCCACAGTATATAACACCTGGCCCCTCACCCTCCCCAGCATATAACATCCAGCCCCTCGCACCCCCCCAGAATATAACATTCGGCCCCTCGCCATCCCCCCAAGAATATAACATTCGGCATCCTGCCCCAGGTGTATAACATCTGGCTCCTCTCCCTCTTCCCCGCTATACCACATCCGGCCCCTTGCCATGGTACATAACATCCGGCCCCTCGCCCTCCCCAGTAAATCACATGCAGCCCCTTGCGCCGGTCTGTAACATCTGGCCCCTCACCCTCCCAGTACATAACATCTGGCCCCTCGCCCTGGTATATAACATCCAACCCCTCGCACCCTCCCAGAATATAACATTCAGGCCCTCGTCCAGGTATATAACATTCAACCCCTCGCCCCCTCCCAGAATATAACATTTAGCAATCTACCCCAGTTGTATAACATCCAGTCCCTTGCCTCCCAGATAAATCACATCCAGAGATATAATATCCGGCGCCTCACCATTCTGTCTGTGTGGTGCCCCTGAGGGTTCAGTCGCCACAGAGGTACTGCACCTCAACCAGAGGTGTGGTACCTCACTCTCAGGTAAGGAGGGGGGCACTACCCAGAACCCAAATACTTGCATCCAACACCAGACCTCTCAGGCACAGGGAGGGACTAGGTAGAGGGTGTGGGTGGAGAGAGTAAGGTCGTCATGGAAACCAGAGGGAGTTAGAGAGTCAGAGAGTTGGAGCTGGGAACTCGAGCAGTGAGGAGCTTGTCCCAGTACCAGAAGACAGAGAGAGAGAAGTTGCATTGAGAGAGAGAGGAAGAAGGGGTCCTAGGGGCATGGGCAGTGAGAAGTCCACCTGTGGGGCCCGTATCCATACCGACTACGGTTGGGTGGAGGGACCAGGACATAGTGGGGTAACCGGCCCCCAAGACTAGTGGAGAACTACCAGGCTCAGCTAGCAAGCCGAAGGCTGTGGTAATTGCACATTCCACAGTCAAAACCACACATACTTGCCGAAAAGGTGGCCAGTTAGGATCAAGGGGACCCAGAGGACATCGCCAGACACGATCCGAGGCTGCTGGCTTGGGACACTGTGTGCAGGCATGAGGCAGGAAAGGAGGGAGCCAGCGCAGTGAGAAGGCCAGGAAAGGACATAAGAAGGGGGTTCTGGCAAAGTGCACCCTGAATTACCTGAGAGCTGGCTGGACCACAGACCCGGAAGACACAGCACACCCAGCTGGGTGCCATTAAGAACTGTGAGTAAAAGTGTGGAAACTGCACCCCACTGTGTCCTCTGAATTATTACCGCTCCACCTGCCCTGCACCACAATGCTCACCATCACATTTTACACCATAGCTGCCCTGTGGCCTAGCTCTACCCATGGAGAGATCTACTAACTCTGCTGCATCACCATCTACCTCAGAGAATCTGCACCGCAGCATCGGCTATGCCTGGCCGAACACCATGGGTGGCGCCATGAACAATCCCCTCTCCCTTTAATAACTTTATTTCCATCATTAATCCCCCTTTTGATTGCACACCCAGGGCCATGGACCGGGTCACTGCTGCCATGACCACCCCATTAAGAACCACCTGACCTGATTCCGAGTATCCCGCTGTTAGGGCTAGCGAAACACACCAAATAATTAGGAACATTGAGTAAGGTGCGTTCGCAGTCCGGAGTCCACCATGCAGAGATGGAACCTGCTGCTAAGTAATGATGGACTATATGGTGGTACAATGTGGATACACACGGTTTAACTTCACCCTCTGTGGAGGAAGCGAACCCTGTTGCGTCACAGGGCCACGGTACCGCACCAAGAGCGCAAGCAAGGAGTCCCAGAACTCAATCCCAAGACACAGGATGAGTTCATATAGACCTCTTGCGCTCGACACCGCAACTGGGGTGTCAGAGAGAAAGAAATAATATTAATAAAGATGTGCGAGAGTGCGTGCAGTGCCGCACTGGCGGACGCCACTTAACCACCCAGGCTTGGGTCAGGAAAGCGCTGTGAAAGCGCACAGCGCCGCACTGGTGGTCACAGCAATAGATGCTGTTTTGTGTGTTACGTGCTGATGGCTAAGTCGGGCGCAAGATATCAATCATCCACATTACGCGAGCAGTCATTCGATAGTGATGGGATATTTAAGGACAACTTGCACTCATCAACAAACACATATACAAATGTACACTAGCGCATGGCCTTGTGGTCATGCGAACCATTTATAGCTGCAGCATGTACAGGACCTTCCCAGAAGGACCAATGGGAAGCTGCCACAGAAGTTGAGCACCTTCAGGACCTTCCTGGAGGACCAATGGGATCTGCTGCAGTATCTGAGCATGTGACCCTCAATCTCCAATGGGAGATCTTGCCCTGCGCATGCTCAGAAGGGGAAAAGCAGGACTTAGTCCCAAAAGCGTCTGTTCACAGCTGCCCAGCACTGGCTTCAATGGCAGAAGCTGGAGAAGCAGCAGTAACCCTATGCACAGAGTGAGGCTGAGCAAGACACTGGGACCGACGTCTTCGCTGAGCAGACTCCACTGTGGCTGGAGAAGAATGGGAGACCGCAGCAGAGATGGTTTGAGATTCCCCCTGTGCAGAGGCGGGAACTCGACACCTAACACCCACGGTCCTATAGTGGGCTTTGCAATTTTGGCATCACAAAGGATCTACCGACCCCCTAAAAGTGTTTCCCGTGCGGCTAAAGACTATGACAAGATGCGCCATGTTTATGCAAATGGAAGTGCAGAAGCTGCCCATCGTGGGCTGACTCATTGGAAGGCATGAAGACCATGCCCGCCCCTGCAGATACTTCTGTGCACTTAGAACATGCACATCAGGCAGCGAAATCTGCCTCCTGATCTGGAATGGCAGGAAAAGAGAAAGAAGAAGGATCCACCGACGAAGAAGAGAGCGGGAACAAAATGTGGGTGCAACAGGGAATGACCCGGAAACCAAGATGGCGAGCAGGGGCTACCCGGAGCATGGGGAGAAAGGAGAAGACTTTCCCAGCCAGCAGGATGGAAGCCCGGACCAGCTGCCAGTGTTGGACCCGGAGTTCATTTGAGCAGAGGTGGAGGAGCTGAGCCGCCAGCTCCTACAGACACAAATCACCACGGTGTCCGCATGGAAGGAGGCCCTGTTGAAGAAAGTGAGCAAGAGACAGGTGGCCTCACGACTTTTATCCCTCACCCCAGTGGAGGAGAAGGAGGAGTCCAGCATCGGTGAAACATTTAAAGCAGGCACTGTCATCAACCCTGCCCTGGTAGCCGATGAGGCCCTGCTAAGCCCATTAAATCCCCTGTCAGCACTTCCACCCAGGCAGGTTGGTAGTAACCTGGTCTGGGATCAGACCACTGATGTCGGGGGCTGACTGATGCCTCCACTACAGCCCACATGCACACCCCGGGAGGTGAATGGAGACAAGGTGGTGTTCCGCTGGGAGCACCCGGGGACTGACTTAATGGGATTCCCTGGGGAGGCCCAAATGGAGGGGGACTGTGTGACGGTCATTAGCTGGGAAGAATATTGCCAGCAGCAAGTGCTCAAGTGTGGCACAGGAAGAGAGTCTTCCCAGTCCAGGAGGATGCAGGCCTGAGGACCTAACCTGGAAAAAGAAGCAAAAGTGAGCAACCAGCAGAATGTGATGTTAATGTACTGTAAATAGTTACTTAAACCTGGTTAGGTTTTGTTACAGGACAATATGCTAAATCTTGTTAAAGATAAAAATTTAAGTCATGTTGATTTAAAGAGACACTGTAGTCATGGACAGTGAGCGACTAGAACTTTATTGTATATGGTTAGCACATCTTAAGGTGCTCTTTATCGGTTTTACCACAGCCCTTTAGAGTGTGAGTGCAGCACTCTACCTTTGTACTAGACCACAGAACAAAAACCGTCTGGCGTGCCTAAAAAGTGGTCTAACAAGTTTGCCAGTTATGCCCAGTAGCCACACCCTGGGCCTATGTTGGGGGGTTTGATACGGGTCCTTCCCCCCCTACTGCACTTAGGATTGTGAGATAACTGCCCAGTTCTGGATGTTATAGAAGGTTATTGAACTTGATAGATAATTTAAAAGATTTTATGCAACGTTCAAGTGAAGGTGACTCCCATAAAGGGAAGAAGAGTTCCGGTCCATTACTCTGTTGTGATGCATTACAGAAAAAGTTTGCATGTTTGAACCCTTTATTCTTACTCTGTTCCAGCCCTCAGATGTTCTGTGTTTAATGGGGGGAATGTGGCGACCCTGAGGGTTCAGTCACCACAGAGGTACTGCAGCTTAACCAGAGGTGTGGTACCCGCTCTCAGGTAAGGAGGAGGGCACTACCCAAAACCCAGACACTTGCATCCAACACCAGACCTCTCGGGCACAGGGAAGGACTAGGTAGAGGGTGTGGGTGGGAAGAGTAGGGTCATCATGGAAACAAGAGGGAGGAGGGAGTTAGAGAGTCAGAGAGTTGGAGCAGGAGACTTGAGCAGTGAGGAGCTCGACCCAGTTCCAGAAGACAAAGAGAGAGAAATTGTAGAGAGAGAGAAAAGAAGAAGGGGTCCTAGGGGCATGGGTAGTGAGAAGTCCACGTATCCACGCTGACTACTGTTGGGTGGAGGGACCAGGTTGCAGTGGGGGAACCGACCCCCAAGACTAGTGGAGAACTACCAGGCTCAGCTAGCAAGCCGGAGGCTGTGGTAACTGCACGTGCCACAGCTACAACCACACATACTTGCCAAAAAGGTGGCCAGATAGGATCAAGGGGACCCAGACGATGTCACTCAACAGGATCCAAGGCTGCTGGCTTGGGACACTGTGTGCACAGGTGCGGAGCAGGAGAGGAGGGAGCCAGTGCAGTAAGATGGCCAGGAAAGGACATAAGAAGGGGGTTCTGGCAAAGTAAACCCTGAATTACCTGAGAGATGGCTGGACCACAGACCCGGAGGACACAGCACACCAAGCTGGGTGCATTAAAGAACTGTGAGTAAAAGTTTGGAGACTTCACCCCGCTGTGTCCTCTGAATTATTACCACGCCACCTGCCCTGCACCACAACGCTCACCATCACATTTTACACCATAGCTGTCTTGTGGCCTACCTCTACCCATGGAGAGCTGTACCCACTTTGCTGCATCACTATCTGCCTCAGAAGATCTGCACTGCAGCATCGGCTATCCCTGGTCGAACACCCAGGGTGGCGTCACGAACAATCCCCTCTCCCTTTAATGACTTTATTTCCAGCATTAATCCCCCTTTTGATTGCGTGCCCAGGGCCACGGACCGGGTCACCACTGCCGTGACCACCCTTTTAAGAACCATCCGACCCTGTTCCAAGTACCCCACTGCCCTAGCGGGTGTCACATCTGCCTTTCTCAAAAATTGTAAAAGAATGGGGTGTACTAAAGAGCTATTGTGAAAAAAATAAAACAAACGTATAAAAAAATGAAAATTGTAAGAATGTCTTTTATTCTAGAAACCACAGAGAAATTCCACAAATCTGCTCAAATGTCAAAATAGTAAACAGAGGTAACAAGTTATCATAGTTCAACAATCATTTTTTTTCTTTGCTTCAGTCCCCACCTCTAACAGCCATAATAGGTTGAATTTCCAATTTCACAAATTTCAGTTTTGCATTAAAACTCCAGGAGGGCTAGTAAATGTGTATATTATGTACAGCATATATTATTTAAACATTTCTTTTTACAAACATCCTTCATTTTCAATTAATCCTTCATTTTACTTTTTTTTGTAACACATCAGTTAAAAGGGATTTCCAGGATTAGAAAAATATGGCTGCTTTTTTACAAAAATGTTTAGGGGGTACATGCACAAAGCATGATGACCGGTGGGATGAGTAATTATAGGGATGGTGTGAATACACCCAGTAGTAGCTAAATTGACATTTTTATTCTGTCTGTATCTTCCAAAATTATTCCTAATGTGAGTTGTGATATCAAACTATATGGTCTTATTTGGTTGGTTCTGCTGTTGGGTGGAGAGTAGAAACAACTTTAAGAAACATTGAGAAAACTTTATTGTGTCTTATACTATAAAAGTAAAAATGGCTGATTTCTACTATCAAGGGTTTGGAAAGGAAAAAAAGCCATTTACAAAAATGATACAGAGTTTAGAAAAAGCAACTGCGGTAGTGTTTTCGTAACTGGAAATGCTAAAATTACATGATTTCATTTAATTCCCGATTCCAAGAGATGACCATAGAGAGAAACCACTTCCTTCTTCTCCTCCTTCTTCTTCTTCACTGCTTCCACTATTACCACCGTTTCCGGATCCGGATCCAGATCCACTTCCATCCTCCTCAGAGCATTTGTTGCACCCACATTCAGACGCTTCTTGCACTGTTAAGCTGGTCTTTGAACCACCCGGGCAAGGCAATTCGAAAGTCTTGGCTTGGGTTTTGGTTACGGAGCAACATCGGCAATGAGAAACTGCACTCCAGGTGGCGCTGTATTCTGTTTTCGAATGACAGTATCCACTACAAGATGCTAATATTACCTAAACAAATGAAGGATGAACATTAGATGAAGACTATAAAACAGTCAATAGTAATCAGAGTCAATAAGGTCCATATAAAAGGGTGTATTTCATTAAAGACATCTCCTTTAATAAACCTCCATACTTGTAGCTTTTACATTCACACTGCCTTAAAATGTAAAGTTGAACCTATCTTTGATTCCTATATGCCAATATCAAATATATTGATTGGGTGCTGTCTTGATAAGGTCTCAGTTGAGGCCCGGACTGGCCCACAGGAGAACAGGTGGACCTCTGATTGGCTTTCTAACCATGTCACTTGTTTGCAATAAGACCATCAAATGCTGCATAAAATGTATGTATTTTGTCTTCTGGAATCACGGAAGTGGAGCCTCCACCTGAAGAGTCACAGTGTTCACTTCCTATACATGCCCATTATGGTTTACCTTATGTCCTTAAAGCCTGGAAATGTCATCTCAACTCTGTTCACCATGGATTTACAGTTCCTAGGCATGCACAGTGGAACTCTGTGTTGCATTGGATATTCCTCTGCAGACATGCCGAAGAAGATAACGATGCATACACAAGATGTGAAATAGGGTCACCAATCAATCTAGAATGAGTATGTTAGGAAGTGAAGATAATGACTCTTTGGGGAAGTAGCTCCGCCATCATGACTCCAACTTTCATTATTTACATACAGGACATACAGTGATGAAAAGACTCTTTTCAATTCAGGATATTTCTAGTTAAAAAAGGTTCCTATAACGGTATCATGGTAATTTTTACATGTAGTTTTAACGCTGCTGGTTTGCTCCATTTCAAGTCAAAAGAGATATCTGAAGCAAGATAAAACCATGGCAGACGACAGCGGCAAAAATCGACCCTGTTGTATTGTACAGCGCTAAGAAAGACTATGATGTTAGCAATGGGTTGTATAAGATAATATGGAGTATAAAATCGCCATTTGGGGCGAGAAGATTTAGAATTAAGTTTTCAAGTTCTTATAATATCGTGTTGAATAAAGTGTCCATCACACTACTTACTTCGGCACTGCATTGTCCAGATGACAGAGTTATGTGGGTGGGAACAGCATAGCACTCATCCCTCTTTTTCTCTGTGAATGAAAAATAAAGAATAAGGTGATTTTTAGAAGAGTAATAAGACATCACAACTTATTTGATGATCGTGACTTATGGACAGTCAGAGCTGCGGTCACAAGATGGCAGAGAAGACAGCGACGGGTAAATATTTTACGACACACAAGGAACATATGTAAGTTATATCTATCTGGTATTATAATTTAAAAACATAGAGGTAATCTAAGGTAGTTAATCAAGTAATGTTCTATCCATGTTTTTCATGGATAGAATGCATTCCCATTATAATCTATGGAGCTGTTCACATTTCTGATTTTTAACAGGGTCATGGACAAGGGACTGGCAACAACCATGTAGATAGCCACATCGCGATGGCAATGTGACCAAAAATTGCACTGACATGATCTTTCCCAACAAAGCACACAGCTTATATTAGTTATTATTAGTGTTCCAACCCACAGAATGGATCCCTCTTATAGATGAGTAAATCGATTTGCACAACCGCGATGCAACTGCCAGGATGGGAGCTTTGAGAACCGCTTCCTTCATCCCAGATTCCCCCGCCGCCCCTGCAGATTTGAAGTGGCATGACACACACACATGACGTCTTGCCGGACCAACTAATTAGAAGAGACGCAGAAGCATCTAATCAGGTCTTCTTATGGCGACCATGAAAAACTGACTTGGCCGCTTGACCAGGGTTCTGCAAGTCGATTGTCTCATCCATAGCCGCGTGGCTATTTGAACTCATCCATTAATATGCATATTGAGCGTTCTCTAAAATCAAAATGGTCAAGCTTTTGAAGGATGGCTCGCAAACGTTAGAAGAATCTGGAAAAAAAAATGAATCCCCAAAATTCCCAAAGACATTTGTTTCTGTATACTTACCACATCTCAGCTTGGGACAGCACTGGTTGCTCTGTTGCACCGCTACCAAGCGCTCATCACCTTCACAAGATGGTATGGTTTTGCAAGCACATTCTGTAGAGAAACAGAAATATTTCATCAGAAACATTGACGGCACAGAATTAACCACAATGCCAACCATTGGTTCCAGTGGCGTTACTTAAAGCTCATGGGTCCCAATACAAAAGCCCCAACAGGTCCGCAATTATTGCAAGTCTTTAATAGTATTAATATTTACACATAGGCCAAAGGGATTTTTTGGGCCTCTTATACTCCAAGGCCCGGGTGCGATTGCAACCCCTGCACCTATTGGTTCCATAGAATAGGACTTGTAAAAAAAAAAATGGGCACAGGACTCGCTGCCAAATTGCAGATAGCAGGACTTACATTGAGTCATGCCACCCGCTATTTCCACATCGCATGTGCCCATCTTTTAATATCTTACTGTTCCATTATAGTTCATTCTCCATTCTTCTTTTCTGGAAGACTGGGAGACCACAATTCATGATTTTAGCCGTATGTCGCCACTAAGAGTTGTGCCTATATCTGCGCTCGCTTTTTTGCCCCTAATACTACCCTACGGTGCACCCTGTTGTTCACTTTTTCTTAAAACCAACCAAAATCCCTAATCTTTCAATAATAATTCCCAACCTCTGAAAAAAAATCATATTTCTAGAGGGAACTCCTATGTCTACCGTATAAAAAGTGATAGCTCTGTCTTCAGGAGAACCTCTTCTCAATTTCTAAGACTATGGAATGGGAGACACTCATACCCCTATCTCATATTTGGGCCCCAAAAGACAATTTCACAGAATGTAGCTACATTATCCATTAATAAATACTATTTGGTACCCTAATTAATAAAAATCATGTATGTCAGCGTCATTTGAGCATTGTATTGCTGCGATATTGGGCATTGTACTGCAACTTTGTCTTTGTATCTGATTCATATTAGGAAGACTGGTTGCTAGGGGAATGTTCCATCACATTGATAATACTGTGGTTGCTAAGGCGGGTATCCCTAGCAACACAACTGTTGTATAGGATTCAGCTGATCAGTTCATGGCTGGACTGACAATGGAGAAGGAGGATCAGCTTAGAAGACGTCAAGTCATACAATTCCCCATTAATCCAAGTTTTCTATCAATAAATGTATTCCTACCTTGTTTAGGTACTAAGTGTTGGTGCTGTTGTACTTACCGCATGTCTGGGTAGGACAGCATGGGTCAGCTGGATTTATGTGTGTAACCAGACGCTCTTGTTCATTGCAGACCTTCACCGGGCATTCTTTGTCCTCACACCTCACCTGTACATTAACGTAATATGGAAGATGTCAGAATGTCCTCTTCGGGTGCTTTCACATTGTGTTGAGTGGCCCCGTCAGAGAATATGTCTGAACCCCCCATGTAAAATAGGATTTGGACTTATGTGCCAACTGGACCATGTAATGATACAGACAGTGCGAATGTGCTCTCTGACGTACATAATTTTCAGGAGTGTTCGCCAACGGGAGATGGACATTCAGATTTATTCTACTACGTCTGAAAGTCCTCTTCCTTTAGGACATAGGCTTCAGACAAATGCCCAGACTGGGCCACCTAACTCAATGTGAAAGCACGCTTACTGTTCACACAGTCTCCAATGAAATATCTGAAATATCAGTGATCTTGTGACCTACCCCATGTGCGGTACTGCTGATTATTGTAGTAGGAGCTTCCTCCTAAGAAGAGACATAAGACAACACAACGACATGTGAGGAAAACCAGAGAGCACAATGAATGATGTGTGCCATCTTGTCAACAGGAAAGCAGAAGTTTCATTTCTATACTCTCTTCCAAAAAGCTGAGGTAGGATATTAAGTAATGACTATTGATATAGCTTTACTATTGTTGTTATTATCGATATTTCCATCTGAATGACACCAGATAAAAGGGAATTGGACGCCGTTTTTACCAAGCTAAAAGTTTGGTGACTGATGTTTTGCTTCTTTTTTTGATTGTTGGATAATTACTTCTCTACCTGGTCTGCACTGAAAATGTGAATTATCTGGGACAGACTAGTTGCTATGGACCCAGAGGTCCTGGTTAGGGCACAGTCAAATAGCCATATAACATGGATGACAATCGCAAGGACTGGCCGGCGGCTTTCTTGACCTGAGCATGACAACAGGTATTTCTATACAGATGTCACTCTCAGGTCAGGAGGGCCAGCCAGTCCGTGCATTGCGATGTGATCATCTTCCGTGTTATTGGGCTGTCTCACTGCTCCCTTAGGCAGGGAATATTTATTAACCAACTTGTCAAGTAAGTAATGAAGGACAGATTAGTTGTTAACCCAGGCTACCTGACAAATGCTTTAATGAACTGTTTTTTTTAGATAGGGCTTCTGTAGCAACCAACCTGTCCCTTGCGTAATCTAGTACAGACTAGTTGCTACGGACCTGCTATTTGGCAACTGTATTACAGAACTAGTTGCTAGGCAGGAAATTCTTTGCAACAAACCTGTCAGTCGATTAATCTGAGACAGACTAGTTTCTAAGGACTCAGAACTGGTTGCTAGGCAGTGCATTCTTAGCATCCAACCTGCCAGTTGATTAATCTGGGACAGACTAGTTGTTAAGGACTCAGAACTGGTTGCTAGGCAGTGCATTCTTAGCATCCAACCTGTCAGTTGAGTAACCTGGGTTAGACTAGTTGTTAAGGACTCAGAACTGGTTGCTAGGCAGTGCATTCTTAGCATCCAACCTGTCAGTTGAGTAACCTGGGTTAGACTAGTTGCTAAAGATCTGCTTCTTGAAAACTATATTACGGAACTGGTTGGTAGGCAGGACATCCTTAGCAACCAACCTGCCTGTTGAGTAATTTGGGAAGAACTAGTTGTTAATGGCCTGCCAGCTGTATGACAAAAGCATTACAGAACTTGTCAGGCAGTGCATGCTCAGCAACTAAAATGTCAAATGAGATATCTGGGACAAAGTTGTTGCTAAGGATCCAGAACTGGTTGTTAGTCAGTACATCCTTAGTTACCAACCTGTCAATTGAGTAATCTGGGTCAGACTAGTTGCTAAAGACCTTCTGCTTGAAAACTACATTCCAGAACTGGTTGGTAGGCATGGCTTCCTTATCAATCAACCTGCCCATTGAGAAATCTGGGAACAGCTAGTTATTAAGGGCCGGCCTGCTGCATGACATTAGCATTACGGAACTGATTGCTAGGCAGTGTATCCATAGCAACTAAACGGTCATTTGAGTAATTTGGGACAGATTAATTCTTAAGGACAACAACTGGTTGTTAGTCAGTACATCTTTAGTAACCAACTTGTCAGTTAATTAATCCGAGTCAGACTAGTTGCTAAGAAACTGCTATTTGACAACTGCAACACAGAACTGGTTGTTAGGCAGTGCATCCATAGCAACTAATCTGTTAGACACACTGGACTGTACTGACAACAGAAAATGAAAAAAAGAAAAAGAAAAGTGTAGCAGTAGGCAAGCCATAGTATCTCCTATCTGAGCAGTATATTTCTAAAAATGGATTTAGGGGGAAAGATACTTTAAAGGCGCAGTCTGAAGGCCATGTAACACGGCCGGCATTCTCATCGCAATGTATGGACTGGCAACATCGACATCAGACGGCCGTATACATCGGACTGAGATCGGAGCACAGTGTACGGGCTGGCCGGTGGCTCTCCTGACCCAAGCAGGACAGCGTCATGTACTTCTCCGCAGCAGTCACGCTCGGGTCAGGAGAGCTGCAGGCCAGTCTCTGCAATCGTCGGCCATGTTATATGGCTGTCTGACTACGTCCTAAGGTCAATTATTTCTCCTGGTTTCGTTATGTGCTGAATCTAACTAATCCAATTGCATGGAATATATCTACAATTACCATAGGGAATAAGTGGAGTTAGAACCTATGACAAATCTAATATCCTTCCAATTTCTAATTAATAATGTGCGTATCAATGTACTTACTGTAGTCAGGGGAGGAGGAGGAGGCCCTGAAAAAAAGAAGGAAATTGTCAGAGATCAACTGCTCGTGTATAAAATACCACTATACGTATGGGAAAATGAGGACTTGCTTTATGCCAAATTGTGCGATGGATCATAGAAACTGGTATTTAGTACTTACCGCAAATATAGGTGGGGCAACACTGGGTGTCTAGATTGATATTCGCAATTGGGGCTCCTCCATTACAATTGGGTGGTGGACTGCAAGGTTGGCACGCTGCAAGATCAATGGAAGGATTTGTAAGGAAGCTATATTGTGGCTATTCACACATACTACCTCAAACCAATCTATGGTCTGGAGCTGTGGTCCCTAATTCCCAGCATGCCCTGACAGCCTTTGGCTTGATGGACTATGTCTGAGCTATAATTTACCAACAGACAGACCAGATGGAGATCCAACAGACCTCCAACAGACCAGTTGGAGATCCTAGTCTAGACTTTCTGGTATTGACCATTGAAAGGGTTGTCCACCTTTGGTGATAATTTAGATTTTTTTTTACCTAAATGCGTGTGTTTGGGGCTAAAAATCATTTTTGTAATTAAGTTTCCTTAAAAACGTTGCATTGCTTGGCTTTTACAGGCTTGTGGTTTCTCGGTGCCTTCAGCTTTTATGTGGTCTATGGTCATAAATCAGCTAAAAAAAAATGACAGATAAGAGTGACAAACTCTCCCATTGGACTATCAGAAAAATGTCACTGATGGATTCTCAGGTTCTCGCATTCTGAACCAGCAATAGACAATGCAAAATAGAGGCTGTAGAAGGTGAACAGTGCAACATTTTTAATAAAACCCAATTACAATAATGATTTTTATCCAAAAATACATGCATTTAAGTAAGCAAAAAATGTCTCCAAGGGTGGACTTAATAGATATAGTGTCACTACTATAAAGAAGAAGCTTACTGCATTCATAGTCTCGACAGCAGTGGTTCAACCAGCCGACGAAGCTAAGGGTTTCTCCTTCCTTGGTGCACTGTTTGACGTCACACGAAACATCACCGCAGTCCTGCAATTACCAGATTACAGCCGGTTACATCATATCAGCAAATCTTATATAACCCATGTCTCAGTAGGAAGCTGTGGATTATACTTACAGATGGAACGGAGATTATCGGGTTGGGTGTTGTTTCAACTCCTGCAAAAAAAATATAAAAAATTATATTTTTATATATTATACAGATCATTTGACCACATGAGTTTTGGGGAATTTTACAAATCTATAGACTGAATGATAAACTGGAACTTTTCACAGGATTAGCTACAGATGTTATCATAAAATAATAGTATATATATTTTTTTTCATTATTTTTTACAGAGGAGGCACAAATCTTAGCCATAGACTTTTTCTGGTGCTGCAGCTCCACCCTATTGCTTTGACTGAGCCTCAGTACCAGACACGAGTGGCAAGTGGCGCTGTTTCAAATCACGTATGTCAACTTTAAATGGACCATATCAACAGGTCAAAAATGGTGAGTTTGGGATCTTTTTTTTCTGATGCTCACCTGAATAACTAATCTTTGTTTTTTAATTATTTATTAATTTATTTATTTTAAATCCTCCCTATAATTTCAGAAATCTGGGCTTTTTATTTTACTTAGTGCTAATTTTTATGGTGTTTATGAAAGGAGTGTGGCTCAAGGGATCCTCTGGGGCGTGTCTTTAGGCTGCTCTGCCTTGTACCTGTGAGCCATGCCCCCTTCATAAAGATCATAAAACGGAGCACTGCATTAAAAGTAACATATTTCTAAAACCATACAGTGGATTTAGAAAAAAAAGAAGGCTATACTCAGAGGAGAAGAACAGGAATATAATACGATCAAAATCTGGCAACTTTTGGTCCTCTTTAAGGTGTAAAAAGGTTAAATTACTAACTCAGCTCAAAATATTCCATTGGATGAAGCTTAGAGTTTCAAGATCATGTGTTCCACATTCTATTATAATAGTTTCTCAGTTTGGAGATACTTCATGTAATTGCTGATTGTATATTACAATTAATAATTGCTTGTTACTTACTGCATTCATAGAGGGGGCAGCATGGATCATATGGGTTAGATTTCACTATGATTACACCGTTGGAACAATCGGGAGCATTTGGACATTGGGATGGAACGCAAATTGGCTAGAAGAAAAACAAATGTTGGTAATTAACAGGGAAATACAAACACTTAAAGGGGTATTCCCATCTCCAAGATCTTATCCCAATATGTAGTACTTGTAATAAAAATAATATTAGGAAATATTTCCATGCAGGGCATGTCTCTTACCCCATGTGCAGTACATGTCTCTTATCCCATGTGCAGGCATGTCTCTAACTCTATGTGCAGTACATGTCTCTTACCCCATGTGCAGTACATGTCTCTTACCCCATGTGCAGTACATGTCTGTTACCCCATGTGCAGGGCATGTCTCTTACCCCATCTGCAGGGCATGTCTTACCCCATGTGCAGGGCATCTCTTTTACCCCATGTGCCGGGTATGTCTCTTACCCCATGTGCAGTGCATGTCTCTTACCCCATGTGCAGGGCATGTCTCTTATCCTATGTGCAGGGCATGTCTCTTACCCCATGTGCAGTACATGTCTCTTACCCCATGTGCAGGGTATGTCTCTTACCCCATGTGCAGGGCATGTCTCTTACCCCATGTGCAGTACATGTCTCTTACTCCATGTGCAGGGCATGTCTCTTACCCCATGTGCAGGGCATGTCTCTTACCCCATGTGCAGTACATGTCTATTACCCTATGTGCAGGGCATGTCTCTTACCCCATGTGCAGTACATGTCTCTTACTCCATGTGCAGGGCATGTCTCTTACCCCATGTGCAGGGCATGACTCTTACCCCATGTGCAGTGCATGTCTCTTACCCCATGTGCAGTACATGTCTCTTACCCTATGTGCAGGGCATGTCTCTTACCCCATGTGCAGGGCATGTCTCTTACCCCATGTGCAGTACATGTCTCTTACCCCATGTGCAGGGCATGTCTTTTACCCCATGTGCAGGGCATATCTTACCCCATGTGCAGTACATGTCTCTTACCCCATGTGCAGGGCATGTCTCTTACCCCATGTGCAGGGCATGTCTCTTACCCCATGTGCAGGGCATGTCTCTAACTCTATGTGCAGTACATGTCTCTTACCCCATGTGCAGTACATGTCTGTTACCCCATGTGCAGGGCATCTCTTTTACCCCATGTGCCGGGTATGTCTCTTACCCCATGTGCAGTGCATGTCTCTTACCCCATGTGCAGGGCATGTCTCTTACCCCATGTGCAGTACATGTCTCTTATCCCATGTGCAGGCATGTCTCTAACTCTATGTGCAGTACATGTCTCTTACCCCATGTGCAGTACATGTCTCTTACCCCATGTGCAGTACATGTCTGTTACCCCATGTGCAGGGCATGTCTCTTACCCCATCTGCAGGGCATGTCTTACCCCATGTGCAGGGCATCTCTTTTACCCCATGTGCCGGGTATGTCTCTTACCCCATGTGCAGTGCATGTCTCTTACCCCATGTGCAGGGCATGTCTCTTATCCTATGTGCAGGGCATGTCTCTTACCCCATGTGCAGTACATGTCTCTTACCCCATGTGCAGGGTATGTCTCTTACCCCATGTGCAGGGCATGTCTCTTACCCCATGTGCAGTACATGTCTCTTACTCCATGTGCAGGGCATGTCTCTTACCCCATGTGCAGGGCATGTCTCTTACCCCATGTGCAGTACATGTCTATTACCCTATGTGCAGGGCATGTCTCTTACCCCATGTGCAGTACATGTCTCTTACTCCATGTGCAGGGCATGTCTCTTACCCCATGTGCAGGGCATGACTCTTACCCCATGTGCAGTGCATGTCTCTTACCCCATGTGCAGTACATGTCTCTTACCCTATGTGCAGGGCATGTCTCTTACCCCATGTGCAGGGCATGTCTCTTACCCCATGTGCAGTACATGTCTCTTACCCCATGTGCAGGGCATGTCTTTTACCCCATGTGCAGGGCATATCTTACCCCATGTGCAGTACATGTCTCTTACCCCATGTGCAGGGCATGTCTCTTACCCCATGTGCAGGGCATGTCTCTTACCCCATGTGCAGGGCATGTCTCTAACTCTATGTGCAGTACATGTCTCTTACCCCATGTGCAGTACATGTCTGTTACCCCATGTGCAGGGCATCTCTTTTACCCCATGTGCCGGGTATGTCTCTTACCCCATGTGCAGTGCATGTCTCTTACCCCATGTGCAGGGCATGTCTCTTATCCTATGTGCAGGGCATGTCTCTTACCCCATGTGCAGTACATGTCTCTTACCCCATGTGCAGTACATGTCTCTTACCCCATGTGCAGAGTATGTCTCTTACCCCATGTGCAGGGCATGTCTCTTACCCCATGTGCAGGGCATGTCTCTTATCCTATGTGCAGGGCATGTCTCTTACCCCATGTGCAGTACATGTCTCTTACCCCATGTGCAGAGTATGTCTCTTACCCCATGTGCAGGGCATGTCTCTTACCCCATGTGCAGGGCATGTCTCTTACCCCATGTGCAGGGCATGTCTCTAACTCTATGTGCAGTACATGTCTCTTACCCCATGTGCAGTACATGTCTGTTACCCCATGTGCAGGGCATCTCTTTTACCCCATGTGCCGGGTATGTCTCTTACCCCATGTGCAGTGCATGTCTCTTACCCCATGTGCAGGGCATGTCTCTTATCCTATGTGCAGGGCATGTCTCTTACCCCATGTGCAGTACATGTCTCTTACCCCATGTGCAGAGTATGTCTCTTACCCCATGTGCAGGGCATGTCTCTTACCCCATGTGCAGGGCATGTCTCTTATCCTATGTGCAGGGCATGTCTCTTACCCCATGTGCAGTACATGTCTCTTACCCCATGTGCAGAGTATGTCTCTTACCCCATGTGCAGGGCATGTCTCTTACCCCATGTGCAGTACATGTCTCTTACCCCATGTGCAGGGCATGTCTTTTACCCCATGTGCAGGGCATATCTTACCCCATGTGCAGTACATGTCTCTTACCCCATGTGCAGGGCATGTCTCTTACCCCATGTGCAGGGCATGTCTCTTACCCCATGTGCAGGGCATGTCTTACCCCATGTGCAGGGCATGTCTCTTACCCCATGTGCAGGGCATGTCTCTTACCCCATGTGCAGGGCATGTCTCTTACCCCATGTGCAGGGCATGTCTCTTACCCCATGTGCAGGGCATGTCTCTTACCCTATGTGCAGTGCATGTCTCTTACCCCATGTGCAGGGCATGTCTCTTGACCCATGTGCAGGGCATGTAGCTTACATGTTCATGGTTACGGTCACTCCCATAGTGACAGTTAATTTTTAGTGGCCGCAACCATGGATATTTAAGTTATCATAATGCCCTGTACATGGGGTAAGCAACATAGCTAATCAGAAGAACTATACTATATTTCTAATTGGAGATATTTTCTATTATTATTTATTACACCTTCTACATTGGAGATGGGAATACCTCTGTAAAGCATTGTGTTCTTCAGGAGCCCACCGCTTCCTTGCTTGCCGTGGGATTTGTGCACTCCTGAGGATTGAGGACCTGAGGCTTGGTTGAACCATTGGTCTGAACTGTATTTTCTGATGGTTGGATAACTTTAGAGTAGTGCTTGTAAACACTGCTGCTAAGTATTTTCAAATGCTGCCCTCCTCACATATTAGACTGGCCACCACTGACCTATACGAAAAAAATGTGCTGCTAAATTGAAGGAAACTTACCGGGGTGGGTGGTGGTGCCTGTAAAAGGAATATGAGAATATGTTGATATAAATGACAATAAGTTACAATATCAAGGTGACACATTTTACTTGTGAACTTAAAGTATGTTCACACTTATGTTTTTTGGTGTGTTTTTTTCAACTAGTTTTTTTTTATTAAACTTTTAGCTGCATTTTACAGTATCAGCTATATGTATGAGATTTCAGAAATCTCACGCACACAATTTTTTTTTTTTTTGTCCTCAGTATTTTGTGCAAAACCTGACGTTTTGGAGAACGGCGCATGTCACTTCTTTCAGCGTTTTTTCAGCTTTTTTTTCCCAGCGTATTTCACCCATTGAAAGCAATGGGTGGTGAAAAAAAAAGCTGAAAAAACGCTGAAAAAAACATATTTTGCTTAGTTTTTGGCGCCAAAACTTGAGGAAGTAGAATCAGATTTTTTTTTTTTTTGGCACTAAACTTTATCAGCGTGCACAAGTGACAAATGTAGCATGGCAAAAACACTGCTAAAAAGAATGAACCAAAAACACACAGAATAAACATATTAAGAAAGCTATGTAAAATAAAAAAGATAATGTGAAAAGGATTCGGAAACTTACGTTTGTTACCGGTGGAACTGTGAAATGATACAAAGTAAAATGAATTCATAATTAGTTCTTTCCAAACTAATAGTAATAAAACTCAGTTGTATCTATACTTAAAGGCTATGTCCTCCTATGCAATTAATGTAATTGTCCTAATTTATCTAAGGCTTTATTCACACATCAGTATTTTTGATCAGTATTTCATCAATATTTGTATGTCAAAGCAGGAGTGTCTCTAAGACACAGAATAGGTGTCAATCTTTCAGTTACAGTTCTTATAAGTTTTACTCCAGGTTTTGGCATGTAAGCCTAAGATTAAACACAATTGAAGCATATTCTGCCTCTACTCAAACTTATGTGTCTTCTGGGTTACAGCCTAAAAACAAACCCAGTGGATTCTGCTCCATTTGCAACCCTAATTTTTGCCTTCAGTTTAGTTAAAGAACAAAATGTCACAGATGACAAAAAAAACTGTACAATCCGACTACATAAGGTTTGTTTTGTAGTCTGTAACCATGGAGACACAAGTCTGTGAAGGAGCTCTATACAGAAGAGTTGGAAATATTTGCATTATTAATTTAATATACAAATTAAAATGTTTCCAAAGATAGCCAAAACGTTTGATGCTGCCCACTTTACAATTTGCATGCTATGTTTGGTAAACTGGTTGGAATCTCGTGATTTTGAGAAATTCGTTATATTTCTACTTTGTACAAGTGTTGTTTGTTAATATTAGACATGTTTTACAGAATGTGGCTTGATAAAATAGAATCTATGGACGGCAACTAACCGGTGAAACAAAAATTGTTAGAACAGAATGCCACTTACCACACTCATAGTTCGTACAGCATGGGTCAGTTCCTGTAACTTCAACCAAGGTATCAAATGGCCCACAAGGTGGGACAAAGCACGTAACACCTTGACATGGTGGCTGCAATGCAAGCAGATACCGATATTGAGCATATGTCTGATCCTTATTATCCTGCTTGCATTATCAACATCATGGTCGGAAGATTAGAAGGAACAAGGCGAAGAGGAAGACCAGCAACCCGATGGCTTGATACAATCAAGATAATGGCGGAGAAGACCCTGGAGGACCTATCTAGGCCTGCACAAGATTGATCTTCCTACAAATCATTCATCCGTCCAATCGTCATGGCTCGAGATTGAGCAGAAATAAATTAATAGTATTACACTTATATTGGAAATTTTGTGAGAAGGTTGCAATGACCTCAGACATTTAGAAGGAATAGTGCCCTACAGTCAAAATCACTTTCCCTATTATTAAAGAAATTTTATCCGGAATTGCTTAGAAAATAATGTCTTAATGTAGGGTTATTATGATCAGAGTTGGAAATTCAAGTTCTGTCAGTGGTTTTTTTTTGTCACCCATCAGAAGAACGTTTTGCTGTTTTATGACAGTCCGTGTCCAATTTGCAGAGTTCAAGGTCTCTAGTAACAACTCTTAATTTTGTCGGAGAACACGCTAATGCCTCTGTTACTGATGTTGTTGGTCATACCTGTAGAGTTGTTGTAGGCTTCGGAGTTGTGGTCTCTACAACTGTTGACAAAACACAAGATTAGATATTTTACTTATTAGGTATTTTATTAGTTCTTTGTGGTCTCTTAAAGAAGTTACTTTGGATTTTTTAACCTATTGGGCTAAGCATTTACCGGCAGGTTCTGCCCTGGGACAATCTGTTCCCACTCAGTCAGCCAATCTCCTGCTTCATTTGACTTAAAGTCCACAGAGCAGTTCTTTCTCTTCTGGTCCTCTCTGTCGATGAAGTGTCACTGCTGACATCATGCTGATTGACAGCCAGCAGTCAATCAGCTTGACATCAGTTTTGACGCCTTGAGGACAAAGCAGAGCAGAAGAGATGAAGCTGCTCTATTGACAGACATCACCAGAAGCAGAGGATTTGCCGGGAGGAGCAAATAATGATCGTTCTGAACCGGAACAAATCGTTGCAGGCCAGAATAAACAGGTAGGTTGTTCTTTGCCCAATAGCCAAAAACAAGGATAAACCCATTAAGTGGCAACAACTATGCATTCAATAATATGAAAGGTGGAGGCACTAATGTTTGCTATGGTCACTTACCGCATTCATATTCTGGACAACAGTACTCTTCAGGGTCTTGAGTTCTGAGTGGTGGTGAGCCATTTGCACATGTTGGAGGTGGATTGCACGATTCTTTGCACTCTGCAATTCAGGTAATGATATTGAATAAATTTGTCAGTGGGATTTCATTTCCCACACTATTTATATGTACATGTAGCTCTTTCAAAGACAAGTCCAGCGATACCTTTACATTGCCAGTCAATTCCTCCAATTATTGAGAAATCAGTGTTTGAATTGATATGCAAATGAGGCTGAAGAGCTATGGTAGACCTGAAGCCTCTGTCACTCCAGCTCTATTCCCTGCACAGAGAGCCACCTTCACCTCCTGCTTGACTGACAGCCTTAATGGGTGTTGTTTCAGGCAAAGGAGTAGTCAATCAAGCAGGAGTTTAGTGGATAATAGATCTGGAGTGACATAGGCTTCAGATCCACCACAATCATTTGCATATTAATTCAAAAGCTGATTTCTCAGTAAGAGAGGAATGGATTGGCCATATAAAGGTGTTACTAAATTAACTATCGTATGGATTGTTGTAATTATGTATTTACTTGTTTGTGAGCCTGGGGCTCACTGTTAATGTTGCTGCCTTCCATGCATATCAAGGCATTTTCTTATCTCCTCAGAGAAGAGAACTGATGTAATACACACAGCAGAAAAGATAGTAAACTGTAATTGCTTTGAGAAGGCATATCATTGAAATGTTCTACTATACAGTTTATATACTTACCACAGATGATCTGTGGACAGCATTCATCTATCCAGCCACTGAATGAGACAGTAGCGCCCTCCTTGGTACATACCACAGGCTCACAAAGTTTATTATTACATGGATTCTCCTGTAAAACATTATGCACATTATCAGATTAAGAGGTTACTAACATATATGTATTAAAAAAAAGTCCCAAGTTTAAGTAATGTTACACTTGCATATACAGACTAAAACCCTTTTACAGGACAGCACTGGCCTATAATCTGGACAGGAATGGTCCAGGAAGGACTTCAACCTGACACCCATCGGGTTTGACAAATATCCCTAGTCATGACTTACATGGTATTTGCCTAAAACAGGTGGCACTAATGAGATACCTAATTTCCATACTTTTTCCCATGCAAATTTGCCTACAAGGCTTTACGCAGCTAGTCTCCCTAAAGGGTTTGTTCTCAGGTTACATCTTGAGGAGAGCACTGCTTCTCTGACTCTCAACTTCCCATTTGCTTGAGGCAGTATGATCCTAAAGATTGACAGTTTGGACCAGCAGCATAGTTATTCACTTGTCTGAACTTTGCCCTCTCAGATGCTGCAGAGGCATCAGGATAGTGCAGGGAGACATCAAAGGAAAACCAAAACACATCGGTGGACCAAAGGGACACATGAAAAAAGAACAGGGGCACATTGCAAGAGCACTGACACACATCGGAGGACCACAGGGACACATCAGAGATGCACAGGGACACATTGGAGAACAAGGACAAGTCGAAAGGGGCAGAGAGACACATCCGAGGATCAGAGGACCATAGGGACCCATCGAAGAAGCACAGGGACACACTGAAGAACAGGGGCATGAGGAAAGGGCAGGGGGACACATTCGAGGATCAAAAAATCACAGGGACACATCAGAGAAGCACAGGGACACATTGGAGAAAAGGGGCACATTAAAGGGGCAGAAGGACACATTTGAGGATCAGAGAACTACAGGGACACATCAGAGAGGCACAGAGACACATTGAAGAAGAAGGACACGTTGAAGGGGCAGAGGGACACATCCGAGGATCGGAAGACCCCAGGGGCACATCAAAGAAGCACAGGGCCATATCGGAGGAGAGCAGGGACACATCAAAGGATCGCAGGGACACATTGAAGGATCACAAGGACACACCCGTGGAACGCAGGGACATGTCATAAAATCATAGAGACACATCAGAAGAGTGCAGGGAGTCTTTAGATCAGTGCCTACGGTGGTCTAATGTAAGGAGCTTCATAACTTAATCAACAAGCATTAAACAATAAGATACAAACAAAATCCCCCCATTCTTGAGAATAGAGAACGTTTTTAGTAAGATTTAAGACTGCAAAGTTGCGGGTTTTTCCAAGCATTTTGCAATTTGTAAGCGTTATTGATGTTGAGAAAAACTATTTATGGAGAGCTAGGCCTCCCAAAACCAAAAAACTGTAAATCCACTGACAGTAGGCAGACAACTTGATAGAAGGGAGCATATAAAGTGCAAGCTACTGACAGTACATGTGAAAGAAATCTGCAATATTGCTCTTTTTATGTTTTGATAAAGGCCCTGCATGGCTGAAACGTTGTGATTTTTCTGTACTAATAAAGTAACCAAAAGGAGGACGCCTGGTGCCCTGGTTCCTGAATTTCTCTGCTTTGCTACAACCGTGTGGAGGGTTGCACCAAGTAAGCACGGAGAACAGAGTGATGCATGGAACTCATCTATTGCAATTGTAAGAAATCTGCCCAACTCACAAATCATTAATATTACTAACATAAGACGGGCAGCATGTAGAAGTTAGATATTGCATGAGCAGTGTTTACTGGTAGATATTTGACATTTTATAACAGGACTGCATCTTACCTGGGTAGTTGTGATGATGGGAGGCTGCAAAAAAAATCCAATGAAATTATAAATGAAAGGTAAAATATTTAAATTTGTGATGCTCCATTTATTTGTAATGAAATATAAGGATAAAATACATAACAGCATAGAAAATGTAAGATAAACCATGTGTTCATATATATTTATATATATTGACTTACTGGTGTTTCAGGAGGAGGTGTAGGAGGGGCTAAAATAAAGAAGGAAAGCAATTAATTATTATTATTATCATTAACAATACATTAAATAAAATTGTGAATTAAACATTTGCCTTTTTACGTTTTACGATGTTGTCTACAGCGGATTCCATAGAGCTTTCCAGTATTTTAAACCTCTTCCCAAATCCCTATATATTGTGCGGGCTCAGGAGCTGAGCCTGCAGTATGCGCTGCATTTGTCCATAACAGTCCAATTGCATCTATTTAACCATTTAAATGCCTCAGTCACCTCAAGACATTTTGCATGCCCATTGAACCCCCACAATGCAATCGCGGTGTGCCAATGGAATCTCATGGCAGCCAAATTCTGTTGAACGAGGACAATATTTTCTCCATACACTGCAATTTGGCAAAGATCAATAAAATTGTCAGCTCGCTAAGCCCTCACATAACTCTAGTGACAGCAAGATGAAAACAATACTTTTTTTTCACTTACACTTTTTTATCACTTAAATAAGAAAATAAACTCTACAAGTTTGATACCGTCGTAACAGTACTGACCTGGAAAATCATGTTGGAAGGACATTTTTACCACATAATGTACACATAAAAACAAAAAACAGATGCGGAATTGTTTTATTCTTCGCATTTTTACATACATAAAATGGTAAAGTGAATCGTGTCACTCAAAGCTAAAACTCGTCACCACAAAATCAGCACTTGCATGACTATTTCGAAGGAAAAAATGTATTGTTCTTGGAAGAACTGGATGAAAAAATGAAAATGCAAAGAGTGAAAAGTCTATATCACTGGTTTTGTGATCAAAAGGAACAGAACCTCAACTAACTGAATACATTTTACTGGACATCATGAGGAAGGATAGGTCGGTATTTGGAAAACTTGTTGGCTACTCCTTAAACAAAAACCGTGAATCTAGTGTGAATACATTCTTAGCCAAAGATTGTAACTAGAGTTGAGCAAGTTAAAAGTTCGGGGTTCGTTCCGGACACTTAGAGTCCAATGCAAAACTCCGAAGACAGACTACTCCCAGAAATCCGGTTTAATGTTCGGAGTTCCAGAGGAACTCACGTGTGAAAGAGAGATTTTTTCCCGATCCAAAATTCGGGTCTCCATTGTTTTGAATGGGATACAGGTTCTGGTTCAAGTTCTGGTACCCGCCCCCAACTTTAGTCCAAACCCGAACTTCCACAGGTTATAACTCCTCACTTGATTTGCAGAGATGTCATTAAGCATGTGTAATACTTACGGCATTGATAGGATGGACAACACTGGGTGTTTGTGTCGATAAAATGAGTTGGGGCTTGTCCTCCATCACAAAGAGGAGGTGGGCTGCATGGCTGACAACCTATAAGATCAGTGAATTAAACCATATTTTATTCATTTCTTTTTAAATATAACAATAGTAAATCTCTAGTTCTCTATATTGAAAAATTGTATTCACATTTTTTAAAGTTTTTATTCTCGACAGGTGAACAAAACATATTTTGATATTGACATTTCAGATTCCATTGGTTTCACATATTTCAGCACAAACAGTTGATTATGTGGCTGTCTTGTTCCCCATTATAATAATGGAAGTTTGTTGTAAGGCTGTTGAAACACAGTGGTGGGTCCAATGTAAGGATTTCATGAGCAGCACCTCTCCTCAAAATAAGAATAATCCACACCACCAAAAAATATCCCAAGACCCACCTCAAACTGTGAAAAACATGGCAACTAGAGGGCCTGCCAAAGATCTCCCTCATGTGGCCTCAAACAGATCCCCTCAAAAGCATTCCAAATATCTCCTTTGGACGGCCTGCTTCAGATCCCACTCATAAGAACTGCTACTAATCTCTGTCAGAGAACATCTTAAAGATCCCCTTCAAAAGGCCTGTAACAGATCACCCCCAGATGATCTGGCACAAATCTCGTTCATTGCATCTGCCAAAGATCCCTCTTAAAGGGCTTACCAAAGATTCCCTCAGAGGACCTGCCAAAGATTTCCCTCAAAAGGCTTGTCAGACACCCCCTCAGAGGGCCAGCCAAAAATCCCCTCAGAGTGACAGCTACAGATCTCCCTCAAAGTTCCTGCCAAAGCTCCTCCTCAAATGACCTGCTAAAGATCCCTTGAAAGGCATGCCACAGATCTCTCTCAAAGATCCCCCTTGTAGGTTCTGCCACACATCCCCCTCAGAGGGACTGATACAGACCCTTGTGATGCCCAAGACTGGAAGTTTTTTTGTGTGGCAAGTAGGCCTATTGCAGCTCTCTCTTTTATTCTATACATAAAGCTTAATCTGTTGTCACTACAGAGAGCATGAGAAAGTACCTGCAGCCCATACAGGTCATACCAGTAGTCCTCCAGGATGGTACATTTATATGTGCAGCCACAAGAAGGTTTGCTCTGTCCCCCAGCACATTTTCAAGAACATGGAGCAGACACCAGGACATGAGGCATTACATGATGAAAGCAGACAGGGCTGCAGAAGGGCACCAACTAAGCAGCGGGGAGTGTTGTCTACTCTTTTGTGAAAGGAGATGCAGGAGGAGCATTGCCAGAGCCCTATAAAATGACTGCCAGAGGCTACCATTGTGCATATTTCTGACAAAACTGTCAAAACAGACTCCTTGTGGTTGGCATGAGGGCCAAACATCCACTAGTGGGATCATCTGTGCTTTCAGCCCAGCATTATGTAGCTCAATTTGCATTGACTAAATTGGCAGGTCCATCATTTGCATTCACTAGAATTCGGAGGTCCACTATTGTTGCCTAATTCTCTTCAGAAATTAGAACAGGTTCATACTGAGCACAGGTGCCAAATGGGAAAGAGTTTGGAGATGCTGTGGTGAACATTATGTTGCCTGCGATATCATCCAGTATGACCTGTTTGTTGGTGGGCCAGTGATGTGCTTTGGTAGCAAATCATTAGAGGGTGGCACAAACCTCCACATAATAGTCCACGGGCACCCTGCTTGTTGTTAGGTTCTGGGATGTAATCCTCAGAGTCATTGTCAGAACTTACGCTGGTGCAGTGGGCCTTTCGTTCCACCTGGTTCAGGGTAATACTTGGTCTTTTATGACCAGAGTGTGTATGAAGTTCCTGGATGATGATGGCAGTGATGCCATTGATTTTCCAAAACCTGAATTCAATTGAGAACTTCTGAAATATTATGTATAAGTGCATCTGCTGCTGCCAAGTAGTGTCACACACTGATCCACGACACTGATTAATGCCCTGATCCACGACTGGAAGGAAAACCCCAAGGATACCATCTGCTTTATCATCTTGTGCGTGCCCAGACCTCGTATGGCACGTGAGGGCCATACATACTGTGTCCTATTATGAGGTACCAAGAGTAACTTCACACAAATTGGATTTTCAGTGATTTGCAAACCAGTCTTCAATTGATATCACATTTTGTTATCTAGGAATTAGACAATTTCCTCTTATGTCAGTTCAGATTTTTAGCTTGAATTTGTTGTTCATCGAGATTTCAGCATTCCCTTAATTTTTCTTAATTCAACACATAGGCCCATAATGTGTCTATGTATGTAGCCACTAAAATTTTGATAAATTATTTAAGGTATCTCAAATAGATAAAATAGTCTAAATACTTCACAATATATGATAAAATTGCTTACGGCATTCATTGACTTCACAGCATTCGTCCTGCCTAATAAACTCTTCAATTTCTCCTTCCTTGGTGCACACTGTAACTTCACATACAGCATCTTTGCAGAGTTCCTGTAATATGAAATATGATGTAATAATTCTTATAGACTATATACCAACAGAATAACCTTATATGTATAAGATGTCACACAGTGGCTACTACTTACAGGTGGTGGGGTTGTGCGAGGAATGGGTGTTGTTGAAGGTGGGACTGCAAAATGTAAAATAATCAATCTCAACGAGAGATTCATAATCAAAATTAATCACAACTCAAGAAATAGTATCTATTAACTAAACACAACATAGAATTTTTCCATGGCTTTATTCCATAGGTCTACTATACCTTCACCAGTCCTAAAAAGCAAAATATTACTGATGTGTTGACTTTTCCTAAGTCTTTTCCTAAGTTTTTTATGCAGACGTTCGTGTAACACGATTCGAGCATGGAATGCGATACATGGACAGGCCGTGAGTCTCCCAACCCAAACTCGACAGCCTGATATTAGGTGGTGTTGGGGGTGGGATAGTCAAGGCCAGTCCGTGCTCGTACCCCGTTGCATGGATGAGCCATTATTCCTATCAATTTTTCAAATACAAATCCAGAATCCCAAATGATGGTCTAATTTAAGCCTCACCCCTTTACAAAAAATATATTTTCCATTAAACATAAAGAAACATAAATCCCCCCAAAAAGAAGTATACATACTGCATTCAAAGATCGGGCAACAGTCATCATCTGGGTTATATCTTGACATCACTGTGTCACGGTCATCACAGTTGGGAAGGGGACATCCGGATCCATCACAAATTGGCTGGTTGAAAAAAGCAAATATTCATGTGAGTAATGTGAAAAAATCTGTTGGCAATAAATTTGTCGCTGACTAAATGATATATGATATATTATTGGTCATTCTGTGTGCATGTTATATGTGGTCGACCTTTCTAAACAGGCTATGAAGTGACCGTCGATCGGCAAACAAGTAGCTGATTGGCGGTGGGTTAGTGTCACAGGTTGGGTGATGAAAACCACCTTTATTTCATTTTACCATGATAGAAACTCACCGGTGTAATTGGGGGAGGCTGTAGAAAGAAAAATATATATATTAATTTTAGAAGAGATAACATTTATCTCACTAGGAAAAAATTACAAGATGTGCCAAGTCTACAAAACTTCTAGTCGGCAATCAAACCCTGTCAAAATGCACATTCTCTGATTCATTTACAGGGGTTGAGTTATGCAGACAATCTTGGTCCACACAGTATGGATATGACTTGATAAAAATGGGTTCCTGATTTTGAATGCACTTCATGAGCCAAAGAGGAAAGCCATTGGATCACATGAATACACAGCTTGGAATACAAGAGCTCAAGCAGCCCGAGCAAGGACTGTAATGCATGGACGGCCTACGAGCCTCTCGAGCTCAACAACCTCATTGGCATAAATGAGGGTGTCAAATTTGGATTGGGATACACATGGACAATCTGTGCTCGGACTGAGTTTCATGGACATCTTCATGAGCTGCAGCTGAGCTAAGACCAGCCTGAACTTCCCTCAGCAATAGCACCTCAGATAGGTTCAGACTGGCCCACAGGAGAATAAGTGGATTCTCCGGTCCGCCCCTGTGCATGAGTAACTCACTTATCCCCCAAAAGAGCAGTAGTTGGCCTAATACATTTGATTCACTATATACAGAGTTGGGCAGCATCTCATCATTCATTCCTCAAGTTACCCAATTTACTATTATAAAGAAGCTAAAAATTGTGAAAAGGAGTAATTTAATATTTGCATTACATGTCAATGTTTTGACACCCCAGTCTGACAATGGCCACAGATGGCATCATGTATGTGGTGGTTCTCAGGGCTCTCGGAGAGCAGTCACACATTACTGACATAGCTAATGAGCCAGCTCCAGTGACACAATTTGCATCATCTTAACTTAGGTCCTTTAATTAAAGTGAAGGGAAATCTTAATATTTCACAATTGCACCAATGCCCAAAGCAAGGTCCACAAAGAGATGGTTGGGGGTGTTTGGTGTTGAAAAAGTTGACCGGCTGCACAGAGCCCTAACTTCGACTCTATCGAAGACCTTTGGGATGAACTAGAATGGAAATTGTGAGCCTGGCCTCTCCTCCAACATCAAGGTTTGACCTCACAAATGCTCTTCTAGATGAACAGTCAACAATTCCCACAGACACCTCCAAAATCTTGTAGAAAAACTTCCCAGAGAAGTGAGAACTGTTATAGCAGCATTGGTGGGACCAACTGCATATTAATGTCTATGGATTTAGAATTGGAGATCATAAAAGCTCTGATAGCTGTAACGTGGAGGAGGCACAATATTTTATCTTTATAGTACGCTATACAGAACACAGGCAAAAATATGATAAAAAAATAAATGAATGAATTAAATAATTACAAAATTAATTTAATAATAAGTCAAACTTTTGGAAACTTACAATTGTTGGTGGAGGAACTGTGAAAGAAGACAAAGCAAAAGGACATTAGTTAATATGGAAATCTGTGTGATAACATCAGCAAAAACCAAGACCCATTGCCAAAAGATACTTAAAAAGGAATCATACTGTCATATTGTGAATGCATAGGAGGCTATGGGGATAATATAGTATAATTGGATTTTTAGGGGATTTTATTCTTTTTATTTAGCTCTAACGAGGGCCTCATAAAAGACTGGTCATTAACTTACTGCACTGGTAGCTCTTGCAGCATGGGTCGTTGGAGGAGACTTCAACCAGGGAAGAATCTCCATAACATGGTGGCACAACGCAGGTAACGTCTTGGCACTGTAATAGACGTACAGGTCAGTAGTGAGTTTTATCAATCTGTACCATACCGGAGTCCAAACCCTTGAGGTGTAAATGAAGATGCTATATAAGGAACTGTATTATTTACATGGGTGTGTACATGGTGTTAAGAAGGATGGAGCTCCCCACAGAAAAACCCCAATACTCACAAAACGACTTTATGTCTTAGAATTATTTATATATGGAGACCATATGTGACATTATAAGAACTAGTTGTGATGAGAATTGCCCTGTTACTCATATTGGAGGGCGGTCATACCTCTCCGGGGGTTACAGGAGGCACCAAGGTGGTGGGCACTGCCAACAAAACATAAGATAGGTTTGTGTTAATTAATACTGTTATGTGCATAATTCTTATATTAGTTCTTGGATCTTTTTGAGATTGGTAATAATTATGCATGGCTCAACACTATGAACAGGGGTAGTAAATCATTTTGAGGTTTAGTTGTCTCACTTACGGCATGCATATTCTGGGCAGCAGTAAAGTTCGGGGTCTTGAGTTCTGAAAGGTGGTCTGCCATCTTGACAATCAGGTGGAGGACTGCATTGTTCTGTGCATTCTGTAATGGAAGACCGTGTAAAGTTTTCTCTATACAGATCGCAAATAACGAGAGTGAACTTCTTTCACCACCAAAATGAAAGGTAAAAGGAGGATAGATGGAAAAGAATCCAGACACTTAGGTTTGAATTAAGTTTGTTGGCAACCAACTCCAGTTTGACATCTGCACCCCCCATCTGACTCCCTATTATAGCACTGTTTAAGAAAGGGGCAGCACATGCACATGGCAATCTCCAGTGTAGTACATGGTAACAGTGATGACAGTGAAACTATAGACTCGAAGACTTCAAGAGAGCCATATACAAGTGTGGTCAATGGTCGCCTCTCTACACCTTCCAGGTTACTCAGACACAGGAAGACTAAATATCTCTGGAAAGTGAGAAGTACAAGTGACAGAGGGGAGCAGAATATATACTATAGAAACAGTGACTGCAAAGCGAGTAAAGAAAATGTTGGATGAAACAGTTGACCTGAGCAGAGCAGATGTGTGGTGAAGGCCTCCTAGCTTCTCAGGATGTTGAAGGATCTTGGCAATGTGCCCAATGTAACCCCCATGTATTAACATTCTGCCCATCACATTAAAAACATAGGTTTAGTAATGCACCAATTTGGATAACGTTAATAATTCTTACGGCAGACGTAAAGTGGACAACATGGATCTGCCCATTCTCTGAGTTCGGGAGTGGCGCCTTGCTTGGAACAGGTCACAGGCTCACAAACCCTATTCTGGCATTGGTTCTGGAATACATCAGCAGAGTAAAGATCAGATAAGAAACATGAATATAGCTGCAATTTCTAAAATATATGTAGACTATGAAATTTCATTTGTGAGGAGGTAGGATGGTCATTTGTTCGATATATGTGGACTGCTAAACCTCGTGAAGACTCTCAGATATGTTTGTGAACGCAAAAAGTGATGTTTGATTCTTACCCAGGTTCACTTGGGCTGGCAACTATTCATCTATTATCTATCTATCTATCTATCTATCTATCTATCTATCTATCTATCTATTACCTATCTATCTATTATCTATCTATCAAGTTTCCATCTATTACCTATCTTTTACCTATCTATCTATCTATCTATCTATCTATCTATCTATCTATCTATCTATCTATCATTTGTCTATCTATCTATCTATCTATCTATCTATTATCTATCTATCTATCTATCTATTATATATATCTATTATTTGTCTATCTATTATCTATCTATCTATTATCTATTATTTGTCTATTTATCATCTATGTATTATCTATCCATCTATCATCTATCTATTATCTATCTATTATTTATCTGTCTATCTCTCTATCATCTATCTATCATCTATCTATTATCTATCATCTATCTATCATCTATCTATCATCTATCTATTTATTATCTATCTATTATCTCTCTGTCTCTCTATCTCTCTATCTATCTATATTATCTATCAATTATCTATCTATTATCGATCATGATAAATATGCATATTAATATTCCATATTATTACACATTATAATATAGCTGGAACCTACCGGGGTAGTCGTGATGGGAATAGTCTGTAAAAAAATGCAAAATAAATATTAGGTAAATAATTATAATTGCAATCACTTACTATTGGGCCTTCATATAAATTCTCTTACATGCCCCCTCGGACGCTTTTAATAAGTCCCTCCAGGTCACTTGCCATGCATTGCGTCATCACATGACCACAGTGACTACCATCTCTAGTAGACCTAGATGCTTCATTTTAGATGTTACAAGACCCCTAGTTGCAACAGTTGTATGCAATCCCAAGCAAAATGGTTAAATTCTGTAGAAAAATCTATAGTTCCTAAAATATTCCCAATGATTCCTTTAAGTTTTACACATTCGAGGCTGAAGTAGATCCATGCCATTTTGTAAATTCAGCATTAAAATGGCAAATTGAGATGAGGAATGATCCAAATAAAAAAATATACAATAATGCTCAATAATCTGTATTAAATCTCAGACTGTGTTTTTCAGATTATCGATCACCTACCGGTGTTGGAGGAGGAGGAGCTGAAAAAAAAGAGGAAAAATGTTATAATTGATAAGATGAATATTTTACAAGTAATATAGTAATAACCCTCTTCACTTCACTTGCAATAAAGATTCAATTCACTGCCCAAAACCTAAATCCAAATATCTTGACCAGTAAAGAGTATCTTGATGACACCTTTTCCCACCAGAACATCCCACCAGCTCTTCCTTCTAGCCTTTCACCACCCAGGAATGCAACACTGCAGAGAATTAGGGAACCAGTAAACCGCAGCTGGAGTACTTACGGCATTCGTAGGTTGGACAACACTCGGTGTCTGTATTGATAGCAGCAAATGGGATTTGTCCATCACAATATGGAGGAGGGCTGCATGGCTGGCACGCTAGAAAAATCAACACAATTTTTAATGTTAACATTTGTGGAACCCTGCTTCTTTTGATTTGCCAAAATTTGCTGTAGATAGAAATAGAAAAGAATGAGGAAACCTTAACTAGTGAGATCTATTACACACCCATAATGGGTCAAATTGGCAGATTTGCCGAGCTTACGATGGACCGCCAAGCACACAGTTATGAGAATTAACAGGTGTTATACAATGCTCCTAGAGACCTTCTGCTGCATTTCCATAAACTCTGACTGGACAGGAGATATTTACTGAAGAGGTTCATCCAAGATACACCACTTGACAGAAAGGTCTCACCGAACCGCAAGACTCTAATTTTGGAGATTGGCCAGCCTCATAGATATTTCTATCCAGACAGTGGCCCTTCAACTGTAGTAATGTGTTGAGACTTGAAAGAAAATTGTGAAAATTGAGTCTCAACCATAGTCATGGCCTGAAGTACCCCACCAACTTGTCGTGACCAAAGTTCCTAAACCTTTCAAATGCTCTAACCGGGGACCCCTTAGTTAAAGCTAGGTCAAATATCCTAAATATGACTTGTAATACAATAGCTTACTGCATTCATAGACATCACAGCAATTGTCCCGGTCGACAACCTCGGCTTTAGTCCCTTCCTTGGTGCACTCTTTGACGTTACACACAACGCCGCTACACACGTCCTGTAATATAACATGGTTATATCCACTGACTATCAGCAGGGAAAGCTTTTATGTGTGACATCATTCATTTGGTGGATATGGGTAATACTTACAGGGGTGGGTTTCGGTGGACTTGTTGGTGGTGGGACTGCAAAATGTAAAATATTGTAAACAAAACAAATAGTTTGTTTCATAAAAGTCACAAACTTCTAGGCAAAAATTAATCATGTGTAAGAGAGATAAGGTCTAGCAGATAAAAATCAATCATAAAAGAGATAAGATCCAGCAGATACAATCAAGAACATCAAATAAATAAAATCTAGCTGATAAAATCAATTATAAAAGAGATAAAATCTAGCAGCTAAAATCAACCATAAAAGAGATAAAATCTAGCAGATAAAAGCAACAATAAAATAGATAAAATCTAGCAGATAAAAGCAACTATAAATGAGATAAAATCCAGCAGATAAAAGCAACCATAAAAGAGACAAAATCTAGCAGATAAAAACAACCATAAAAGAGATCAAATCTAGCAGATGAAATCAACCATACAAAAGATAAAATCTAGCAGATAAAAGCAACCATAAAAGAGATAAAATCTAGCAGAAAAAAAACATAAAAGAAATCAAATCTAGCAGATAAAAGCAACCATAAAAGAGATAAAATCTAGCAGATAAAAGCAACAATAAAAGAGATCAAATCTAGCAGCTAAAATGAACCATAAAAGAGATAAAATCTAGCATATAAAAGCAACCATAAAAAGATAACATCTAGCAGATAAAATCAAACACATAAAATAAATAAGATCTGACAGATACAATCAACTATAAAAGAGATAAAATCTAGTAGATAAAATCAATTGCATTAAAGAGCTAAGATCTAGAATATAAAATCATTCACATACTAGAGATAAGATCTAGTAGGTAAAATAAATCATAAAAGAGGGAAAATCTAGCAGATAAAATCAATCACATAAAAGAAATAAGATATAGCAGATAAATTCATATATGGAATTGTTGCATCAACAAAATCAAAAGTAGGAAATAGGAAATAATTTCTTCAAAATGATATCCATCCATTAATATGTGTATATCAGCAGTGATGTATGATATAATGTAAAAAAAACCCCACAAATTGTTGGATATAGAAATGTATAACACATAGTATAATATATAATATAACAAGTTGCTTCCATTAAAATTCCATTCATTGTAAATACAAACATTGGACAAATACACGATGCAAATATTGACTTACTGCATTCATAGATGGGGCAGCATTCATCGTCTGGGTTATATTTCGTCAGCACAGTATACCCTTCATCACAATCAATGAATGCACATCCGGAGGCATCGCAGGGTGGCTGAGTGAAGAAAACCAAATGCTCAGTAGTAAGTAATGGAAGAAGGCCTATTAAGCTCAAATTAGTCCCTGACAAAAAAGGTTTCAAGAGATCTGTCACCAGATTTCACAATATAAAGTGCATGCATATTGAAGAATTCTATTGGCCCTGATGAGCCTGGTGTACAGACTTTGAAAATCCATGTCAGAATGAATGTATGATCCCTTTTTATTATTTTTTTCTGGCTGATAATAAAATGAGCATTATATGAGATTAATATTAACATCAAGATTATATATTTTTACTTATATACAGTAGAAGTTTAAAATACATACACTCATCAGGTATAAAAGATCTATTTAGTATTACATGTAGTCTGAATTATAAAATCTGGTGACAGATCTACATTAAAGAACTACTCCAGTGATTTTTTTATTGCCCTTGTTATTAGCAATTAGTAATGCATGTATCCTGTGTGCATTAAAGTACTAACTCATCGCTGTTGTTTGCCGTTTCCAGCGCTGCGCCGTTCCTCTGCTGCATCATGTGACTTCAGTTTTTTTCTTACAGGTTCATACTGCAGACCATTAATTCCGTTCTTAACGTAAGTCTATAACAGTCTAATTCTGAGTCTGATAGAATTACATTGAGAAAGTGTCCACAGAAGACTCTGGGTGAGCGGGCAGGACACAACTGCAATCACATGATACAGGAGAGTGCTGGAGAATCGCTGGAAACGGCAGGAGACAGCAATAACAAGTATTTTAGTGCATGCAATAAAAATAAATTATTTATTGTTACAAAGGGGAAAATTTAAAAAAAATCCAATAGAGATCCTTTATGTTAGTAATTAGTTAATTTAAACTAACTTACCTTTGAAGTTGGTGGACTCTGTAAAAAAAAAGAAATATTAAAAAAAAAGCAAATATATAACATGTTACTCATTAGATAAAGACTAGGAGCCCAATTCATTATTGCATTTGTGCCTTTTTTTTGCTTATTTTTTGGTTCTTTTCACGCAACTCTTTTTTCTTTTAATGTGTTCTTTTTTAATTTATTTTATATAAATTCACCTGATTTTATTTCTTATATGTTTGCCATTGATAGCGGGGGGGTCGGGATGAGATGATTATTTCCAAAAGTTTTTTGGCCGATTCATCAATTGGAACTTTTTAAAAATTCATTAAATTTTTACTCTAGTTCCCCTCTGGAGTGATTTTATATACTCGAATATTTTGGGCGTCAATTTTTGCATCGTTCGATATGCAAATTGCCTTAGAGAGGAAGAGGGCTAGAAGTCTAGTGCAGTGCCACCTATCTCCATCATTCAATGAAACTTGCAAAACAGGTGAAAGATGAAAGCAAAGAGTATTTTTTTTATTGTGCCCGAAATGCACGAATCACGTTTACCATTTTGAAGAACTCAAAGAAAGAAAAGTCTATGAATACCACAAGAAAAAATAAAGAAACATAACTTTAAAAAAAACTCTCTACAAATGAGCCCTATATACTTTGTCTACTAAACCATAATCTGGGCCTGCTCGGGATCCTCCAGTAGACAAATTTTGATGGTATACACATCGTCTTACTGATTTACTAGGTTTGACTTGCACACACAATCCCTGTCCAAAAGCTGTGTCATGGGCATGACTTCATAAAAAAGGTCCCTCAACGACCCAGAGCAGGGAAAGAATAGGTAACTGGAAAAACCCAGACTGGCATTTTAAAGTATATTCCTACAACTGTGGGATCTGAGCTACTGCTCCTATTCTACTCTACTTCTCCTCTATTCCTACAGCTGTAGGTTCTGAGCTTCTACTCCTATTCTACTCTACTTCTCCTTTACTTCTGCTCTATTCCTACAGCTGTAGGTTTTAAGATTCTACTCCTATTCTACTCCTCCTCTACTTCTGATCTATTCCTACATCTGTAGTTTCTAAGCTTCTACTCCTATTCCATGCTACTCCTCTACTTCTCCTCTATTCCTACAGCTGTAGGTTCTGAGATTCTACTCCTATTCTACTCTACTTCTCCTTTACTTCTGCTCTATTCCTACAGCTGTAGGTTCTAAGCTTCTACTCCTATTCCACTCTACTCCTCTACTTCTCCTCTACTTCTCCTCTATTCCTACAGCTGTAGGTTCTAAGCTTCTTCTCCTATTCTACTCTACTTCTCCTCTACTTCTGCTCTATTCCTACAGCTGTAGGTTCTAAGCTTCTTCTCCTATTCTACTCTACTTCTCCTCTACTTCTGCTCTATTCCTACAGCTGTAGGTTTTAAGATTCTACTCCTATTCTACTCCTCCTCTACTTCTGCTCTATTCCTACATCTGTAGGTTCTAAGCTTCTACTCCTATTCTACTCTACTTCTCCTTTACTTCTCCTCTATTCCTACAGCTGCAGATTCTAAGCTTCTTCTCCTATTCTACTCTACTTCTCCTCTATTCCTACATCTCTACTTCTCCTCTACTTCTCCACTACTTCTCCTCTATTCTTACAGCTGTAGATTCTGAGCTTCTACTCCTATCCTCCTCTACTTCTCCTCTATTCCTACATCTGTAGATTCTGAGGTTCTACTCCTATTCTCTTCTACTTCTCCTCTATTCCTACAGCTGTAGATTCTGAGGTTCTACTCCTATTCTACTCTACTTCTCCTCTATTCCTACAGCTGACCTTTTACTATAAGCATCAGCTGGTCAAGAAAGGGTTCTAAGAATCATCCCAGTGGCAAGCACCAATACCCACCTTTAACCCTATATTTTGTAATATATTTTTTAATATGTATACCATATGTATCCCTAAAAACACTTTTACAAAATCAAATTAATAAAAAAGAGGGTGAACCTTAATTAATAAAATAAAAATTTAAGTAAAACTTTTTGGGAACTTACAGCTGTTGGAGGGGGAACTGTAATATAAAACAGAGAAAAAATGAAATTAGTTCATAAAGAAATCCTTAAAATAATGCAGTGCTAATATGATAAGCAATAGCAATATGCTAATTTCTGTAAATACTAGGGTATATTATAATATTTTATGTTGCATAGACAATAAATAAATACATATCGAACACAAAAATTGTCATCTCCAGCTATTATTGAATTCTCCCGATTATTGAGAGGTTCAATTGTAAAGTATATTGGATTCTTTAGGGATTTTCTTTTTTTTTCTTTAGCTCTAATAGGCCCCTCCCACCAAAAAAAAAAGACCGGACTTTGACTTACTGCACTCGTAGCCATCGCAGCACGGGTCCTTGGGGGAAACTCGGATCAGGGAATAATCTCCATAACATGTTGGAATAGTGCAGGTAACGTCATCGCACTGTAATAGACATACAGGTCAATAGTGAGTCTTAACAATCTGTATTATACCACACTCCAAACCTTTAAGGTGAAAATGAAGCTGTTATATAAGGAACTGTATTTATAAATGGGTGTGTACATGGTGCAAAGAAGGATGGCGCTCCCTACAGAAAAAGCCCAATACTCACAAAACATCTTTATGGCTTACAACTATTTATATATGTAAACTATAGTTGACATTACAAGAAATAGTTGTGATGAGAATTGCCCTGTTACTGATGATGGAGGGCGGTCATACCTGTCCGGGGGTTACAGGCACCGGTGTGGGGGGCACTGCCAACAAAACATAAGATTGTTTTACATTCATTATTACATAATATGTGCTCAGTTCTTGTCTGTTTTTGAGCTTTGCAATAATTATACACGACTCAACACCATGTACAGGGGCGGTCAATCATCTTGAGGTTTAGTCGGCTCACTTACCGCATTCATATTCTGGGCAGCAGTAAAGATCGGGGTCTTGAGTTCTGAATGGTGGTTGGCCATTTTGACATTCAGGAGGAGGACTGCATGCTTCTGTGCATTCTGTAACAGAAGGCCATATAAAGTTTTCCCTATACAGACTGTAAACTTTAGTTTAAAGTAACGAGAGTGAACTTCTTTCATCACCAAACTAAAAGGTAAAAGACAAATGAAATTAACGTGTAGAGTCCACCCAGCCAGGACCAGAATAAAGCTCGTGGAGACCAGCATCTTGCCTTTGGACTTGGACACCACCTGACCTCTTATCACACTGTATCGGAAAGGGGCATGGTCTTCTCTAGTGGAGTGTATGTGGACAGTGTAGATAGCTGAACCACGGAGACTGAGATAGCCCCATGCATGTTTGTTTGCCACTCCATCTCTTCCGGATAGGACTAAATTCCTCAAAGATAGTAAAAGTGATAGTCCCTGAAATGAGCAGCTGATATACTATTCTATGGAAATAATGAGTGCCAAGTGACCTCCCTCTAATCCATCTCTGCATTAAGATAGGTTTCAATATACTTTATTTTGTTCTATATTATTAAGGATAATATGGGTCAAACTTACCACAGACAAAGAGTGGACAACATTGATCTGCCCATTCTCTCTTTTCGATTGTAGCGCCGTTCTTGGTACAGGTCAAAGGCTCGCAAACCCTATTCTCACATGGGTTCTGTAATACACCAGCCAAGTGGAGATCAGGTTACAAGCATGAATATATTATATATACTGTACTCTCTAAATGTCAAAACCCTATTCCTACATGGCTCCTCCGAAATACATCAGATTAGAAGCGGGAAAAGAGCTCCAATTCCTACAATATACTATCAAATATCATAAGTAAGAATGTAGGGTAGCCAACTGTTGTACAACTGCGGACTTCTAGACCTCATAAAGGTTCATTTATACAGTATGTTTATGAATGCCATTAAATAGGTGCAGAGGTGGCCATTGGGGTTATTGGGATGGGCTTCCTCTTTGGCCATACTGTAGACATTGCAGAGGGAGGAACAAGTATTCTCCAGAAAGGAAGATGAAAACATTTGAAGCATTGTCTATATAAGTGAGGAGAATCTTTCATTTTATTACATTTCTTATAATGTAGCTAGAACTTCAGTCGTTACATAATGTAGTCAACTTTGTCACGTCTACGTAGCTAGGAGCTCCAGTAGAACACATGACCAAGATGTCGAAGTTTCCTCTTGTGGAGAGCGAAAAGTCAACATAAGGGGAGGGAATAATAGGCCATGCAATGCTCCCCTGGGAATTTAAATATGCAAATAGCTTCTTAGGGTTGAATAAAATTTCGGCCCCATTTTGGCATCTCTTGGCAGGAAAAGCAAAGCTGCAAAAATGCAAATTTTTGGTGTAATTTTGCCTGCGTTTTTGACTGATTTGAGCAAAGTCAATGGTGAAAACGCACAGAGAATTGACATGCTGCAGATTATTTCCTGTCCCACATCTGCAAAAATAAGCAACGTGTGCATGACACTTCAGGTTTCTCATTCATTTTGCAGGCATCAGGATTGCTTCAGATTTTCCTAGCAAACCTGCATGATAAAAATGTACCAAAAACGCATGAAATCTGCACACAGCCTTAAGAAAGAAAGAGGACAAAAACTCTACTGACATGTATTGGAAGTAGCAATCCGAGAAGTCAAGGTTCATTCTTCAAAGGACTTGTAATATGACTTAGGATAAAAAGCCAAACCAGACACTTCATTTGAAGACTTGTTTCGGCATGTTTGCCCCTCATCAGCGCAAAACAGGAATACTGATTTGGGTGGGTGAGAAGACTGACAGTGTGACATGGGCGTAAAAGATAAAGTTTCTCCTTGTTTTAAGAGACAAGTCGGCATAGAGAAACTTATAGGCCATGCAATGCTCCCTGGGAATATCAATATGCAAATTGTCTTTTTAGAGAGAAAGAGGGCAACAACTTTATTGACAAGCAGCCAGACACCTCTATCTCAGGGCTCCTGCTTTGCACTAATAAGGGGCAATGAATGATGCCAAAACATGACTGTAATGCAAATTGAGTATGAAGCTTGGCTTCCTATCATGATTTTTTGTCCGCTTTCTCCCTGAAGAAGCAACTTGCATGTGAACAGGTAGGTAACATCATTATGGAGGTCACATATGGCTGTCATCAATACACGCAGCCAGAAGGGTAACATTTTGGGGTATATTTTACATATTCTGTACAGTTATGCACAACTCCTAAAACCTAAGTTGTTTTGCATTGACGGCTTAAGTAATCGAGCAATTTTAGAAAAATATTTAGAATTGAAAGTCCTCAGTGGTTGATACTATTGGTACCAAGACATATATCTTTCCCGAGCAATTTTAGTGATCTATATTATCCTACAAATTCTGAATTAAATTACAGAATGAGTAATAAGAAAAAAATCTAAATCAACATTCCAACAAATATCATTAAAAAATATTTTAAAAAAAGTTCATATTAAATCTAATACTTTTTTATGGTATCGATTAACTTACTGGTGTTGGAGTAGGAGTAGGAGTAGTAGTAGGGGGGACTGAAAAAAAAATAAATTGTCATCAATAAATAAGTTATCATAATATTTTTTTTGTTTCATGCACAATTAAGAAATCAAGCGATCAGCAACTTCAGTTTATTTGCAGCAAAGATCTTGACCAAAGAAGAGTAGGTGGTAGACATCCTTTACACTCGGAAGCCCAACACCCAAGACTCATGTTCCCGCCAGTGATTCCTTACAGTCGTTTGCCACCGAAAAGTGTAAAATTTCAGAGAATTAAGGAAATAGCAGCTGGTGTACTTACCGCATTCGTAGATCGGACAACATTGGATGTTTGGATCAAAATGTATAGCAAGGCTTTGATCACCACAATTAGGAGGTGGACTGCATGGCTGACACTCTGAAAAAAATCGACAGATCACACAATGTGGTTATTACTTGAGAACGTTCTTCTTCTTAGCCAAAATGAACTGTAGCCATGTGTCGAAAGGCGAAACTTTAGCGGGGAAAATCTATTACATGCCTACACAGAGATCAATTATCCAATTCTCCGAGCTATCGGCATACAGTAACACACACACTGGAGTTAGTGAGTGCTATGTGTTGCTCTACCGTCCATCTGCCTCATTCACATCACCTCTTATTATACAAGAGTAAAGGCGGACATATTATTGGTGCAACCTGTGCGGAAGCACAGGGACCCACCCAAGAGGTAACGGGAACATTTCTACCTCCAAAGCAGGTGAAACAGTGCATTACGATGAGCTCTTAGGCTGCAAAGGACCCATATTTTGGGTCTGTGTCCATCGGTGGACAGGAGATAGTTACTGCTGAGACTCACCTCCTAATACACCACTTGTAAGTATTTTTCTATAGGACTTCACAAAATCCCTAAATTCAGATTCTGGACTTGTACATCACCATAAATGCCCATATTCAACCCCTTCACCGCCTTTGACGTACTTATACGTCAAATGTAGTGTTCCTGCCTTTGATGTGGGCTGGCACGCCAAGACGGCATATTTGTCCTCATTTGATGGACTTGATTTAATCGTAGTGAAGAGGATAAAACAGCATTTGTAGCCTGGCACTTTAAATTTAGCAATATATTGAGAATTGATGGTCGTAGGACTCAAACCGGGCTTGAGGGAACACCAAGATTTTGACATTGAGCCTCCACCATACGCCATGTTCAGGAATATGAAGTGGGCAGTAATGCAGCTATGACCCCGATCAATTTTTAAATGGTTAAGGGTCCAAAATCTCTCAAATAGCTGAGGACCCCTGAACTAAAACTAGGTCAGATATTCTAAACATGACTTGTAAAAGTGCAGCTTACGGCATTGATAGACAGGACAGCAGTTATTCTCCCAGCCGACAGCCACGGAGACAGCCCCTTCCTTGGTGCACTCTGCCACGTTACACACAACTCCTTCACACCCGGGCTGTAATATAATATGATTATAGCCATCGACTATCAGCAGAAAAAGCTTTTATGTATGAGAAATCATTCAGTAGGTGGCCACGGCCTATACTTACAGGTGTTGGGGGTGGAGGCGGTGACGTTGGCGGTGGGACTGTAAAATATTGTGTAAAAAAAAATTGTTTAATTCAGAAATTCAGAAAATTTGTTACAACCATCTAATTGTTGCATACATTCATTGCAGCAGAAAATCAGAAGTCAACAAGATATATAATAATAATAATAATAATAATAATATATACATATAAGTTTGTCCCCTAATATAGCTATATAAAATGTAACTTACAACATCAGGTCACAACACGCAACAGAATAAAAGAGTAGGGCATGGAAAAGTGTAAATCATAGTAAATTGGGTTCTGTTAAAATTCCATTAATAATTAATTCATATTTTAGGCCAAAATATAATGCAAATATCGATTAATAAATAAGAGAGTAGTAAACGCACTGCATTCATAGGTGGGGCAGCAGTCATCTTCTGGGTTGTGTTTCACCATCAAAGTATAACCGTCATCACAATCGGTGGGTGAGCATCCGGAGAAATCACAAGGTGGCTAAATAAAGAAAACCAAATAGTCAGGTAAGTAATTGGAGAAGAACTGTTAGGTTTATATTAGTCACTAACAAAATATTTAGAGGGAATCTGTCGGCAGGTTTTTGCTTTTTAAACTGAGAGCAGCATGATGTAGTGGCTGAGACTCTGATTCCAGCGATGTGTCACTTACTGGCCTGTGTTTTTCTGCTTAAATACAATCAGAGTTTTATCAGCAGGAGATTATCACTACAGGACTAGGTGTCTCGTGCCTCCTAGTCCAACCACGCCCCCCCAACACAGTATAAATATACAGTGCAGACAGAAAGCATCCAATCAGTGATGTGGGCGGGGTTATACACAGCTCAGTATTCCGAGCTCTACTAGATCTGCAGCAGAGAAAACTGTGATTGTATCACAACTGCTAAGTGATACATTGCTGGAATCTGGATCTCTGTCTCTATATCATCCTGCTGTCAGATTACATAGCAAACATCTGCTGACAGATTACTTTTAGAAGGATCTGTCATCAGATTTCACAATACAAAGAGCACGCAGTATTGAATAGATCTCGTAGACCTGATGAGCCTAGTGTACTTGCTTGGAAGGTACATGTCACAATGGCTGTATAATCATTTTTTTTTTTTTTTTCCATTTCTAAGTCCAGGCTCATCCCAATATCAAGCTTAATTAGGCATTCTGGAATTTCAGAAAAAGTCTATAAGTTTTATCAGGTCTCAGAGATTAATGATACAGTGATGGGAACTTACCCCTTGTGTCGGTGTTGGAGGCTGTAAAGAAATAAACGAAAAATATTTGATGAAGACAATAAATAACATTTCACTCAATAGATAGTAGACTAGATGTTCCGTGCCGACAAAGCCATATGGATAAGGGCAGGTGCAGAAGACCGTAATTTCGGTCTGAGTGTGATCCGTCAAAACATCGAATCGGACCAAAGTTATTCAATGGGGCTGTGCACACATCTGACTTTTTATTTGGATCAAGTCAGTCCAAGGATTGCACTCAATGATTCAGTGGAAAACATTGGACTGCACTCGGATGACATCTGAGTGCAGTCCGATTTTCTTGGTCTGCCAATGGAGAAAATGGAGAATTTTTTTTACCTTTTTTATTCCATCTTCTCCTCATCCAAGAAAATTGGATTACACTATGATTAAACTCTGATCAGAGTCTGATTAGCATAATTAGTTTGAATAGCATAAAATAAGGTCGTGTGACCCTAGCCTAAAATGCGTTAATTAAGAAACACATGTCACTTAATTAACTTGGCCCATCTTATCAATGGAGTGTGCCTCCGTGAGCCTTGCCAGATATATTACTCCAGTCAGTGACTGGAGTAACATTTCTGGAGTAGGAAATGAAAAATTTGATAGGCTTGGATTATATACTATATTCCGACTGTATAGGAATGTGTATCACCAGCCCGACCTTCGCCCATGAGACGGTCACCTGAGGTTCTAAGTGTCGGCCCAGTGGAAATCACTAAACCCGAACGTTACCCCGCTTAATTTTTGAATTTATTATATATTTATTTATTAAGGGAAGACATAAAACTGTCTAAAAATATTGAAAAAATACAAAGAGAAATATGTTAAAAAAGAGAGAAGTTAAATAAATAAATAAATTAATTAAAATAAATAAACTTTTGGTAACTTACAGCTGTTGGAGGGGGGTCTGTGAAATAATAAAAATATAAAAAGGAATTAGTTCATAAAGAAATCTATGAGATAACAACAGAATAAGCCAAGGGAAATAGTATAATATGAGGACGAAATATCTGGTGACACAAATGTAATAAATATCTGGTGACACAAATGTAATAAACAATAGTAATATTCTAATTTATAGAAACTCTTATAGAAATATATTACAATTTATGGAATGAATTATTTTTATAATATGTGGAATATATTTTGACATATAAAGTATATGATTGTCCTGATGGGAGGGAGGATCGTGCCAAGATCTCCCAATGTAAGGAGATATTAAATCTTTCTTGTCACTTGTTAAAAGTATTATTACAGCCATAATATAGTATAATAGGAGTCTATTGGGGGATAATAAAATAAAGAAAAAAAAAATATTTTTCTTAGCTTTAATAGGTCCTACCAAAAAGACTGGACATTGACTTACTGCACTCGTAGCTCTTGCAGCATGGGTCGTTGGAGGAGACTTCAATGAGGGAATAATCTTGGCGACATGTTGGAATGACGCAGGTAACGCCTTGGCACTGTAATGGACGTACAGGTCAGTAGTGAGTCTTATCAATCTGTATCCAAACCCTTGAGGTGTAAATGAAGCTTGTTATATAAGGAGCTGTATTTATTACATGGCGCTACGAAGGATGGAGCTCCCTACAGAAAAACCCCAAGACTCACAAAACGACTTCATGGCTTCGAATTATTTATATATGAGACTATATGTGACATTACAAGGACTAGTTGTGATGAGAATTGCCCTGTTACTCATATTGGAGGGCGGTCATACCTCTCCGGGGGTTACAGGAGGCACCAATGTGGGGGGCACTGCCAACAAAACACAAGACAGTTTTACGTTAATTAATAATGATTACACAATTCTTACATTAGTTCTTGGATCTTTTTGAGATTGGCAATAATTATACATGACTCAATAATATAGAACGGGTCGGTCAATCATCTTGAGGTTTAGTCGGGTCACTTACGGCATGCATATTCTGGGCAGCAGTAAAGTTCGGGGTCTTGAGTTCTGAATGGTGGGCTGCCATCTTGACATTCCGGAGGAGGACTGCATGCTTCTGTGCATTCTGTAATGGAAGACCATGTAAAGTTTTCTCTATACAGACTGTAAGGTAACGAGAGAGAACTTCTCTCACCACCAAACTAAGAGGTAAAAGGAAGACAGATGACGAGTCCATGCAGAACAAGATTTAGGTTGGTGGAGACCAACATAGTAACATAGTAACATAGTTAGTAAGGCCGAAAAAAGACATTTGTCCATCCAGTTCAGCCTATATTCCATCATAATACATTCCCAGATCTACCTCCTTCTACAGAACCTAATAATTGTATGATACAATATTGTTCTGCTCCAGGAAGACATCCAGGCCTCTCTTGAACCCCTCGACTGAGTTCGCCATCACCACCTCCTCAGGCAAGCAATTCCAGATTATCACTGCCCTAACAGTAAAGAATCCTCTTCTATGTTGGTGGAAAAACCTTCTCTCCTCCAGACACAAAGAACATCTCGCCTTTGGCACCTGAACACCACCTGAACTATTATTGTACATTTTTCGAAAGGGGCAGCACATGGGCATAGAATGGTCTTCTCCAGTCAAGTCTATGGGAAGAGTAGAAACAGCCAAGCCTATCCGGGAGACACATGCTGGCAAAATTACCTCTTTAGAAAGGACCAAACACCCAAGACTTTTTTTTTTTTAGAAAATGAGGTGTCTTCCAAATAAATAAACAGACAAGATGGGTGGAGGACTGTGGACAAGTGTAACCTCCCTATAATCCAGCTCTGCATACAAAACAGTTTTAATAAAACTTCATTATGGAGCTATTATAATAAGGAAAATATTGGCAATGCTTACCGCAGACGAAGAGTGGACAACATGGATCAGCCCATTCTCTGCGTTCGGCAGTGGCGCCTTGCATGGTACAGGTGATAGGCTCACAAACCCTATTACTACATGGCTCTACCTGTAATACATCAGCAGAGGCGAGATCAGGTTAGAAGTTGGAATATAGCTGCAATTCCCATAGTACGCTCCTCAACATTGAAATTCCAACTTCAAGGCAAAAAGTCATTGATAGTCAAAGAAATTGAAATGATAAAAGATCAGAAACAAAATGTTCAAAACATCTCAATTTAATGGTCATTTGAGAAAAATTCTCTATGTACTCGGGTAAATCATCAAGATCTGCTGGCATCGTTCTACAAGGGGTGCACAATCACCAGACTGGCCTCCCATCGAGCACATCTGGAACATCATTGGTCAACAATTGTAAAGGAACTGCCAGCAGTGGATCTTGATGATTTCTCAACTGCATCAGAACATTCCTCAGACAACCATTAATAATCTTTCTGACAGCAGCCAAGGCTGTAAGTGCTGGGATATCTGAATCAGGTGCTCATACTCCAGATGGAGTGAAATCGAGACGTTTTTAATATTTTATTTCCATATTTTCCATTAACTACATATCAATAACATGTCTATTTATCCTATGATATCCATGATTCTACGACCATGGACTGAGGAGTGTATAGGCAATATGATAAGTCATATGTAGGAATGTAGGGTGGCAAACATGTGAACTCCTAAACCTACAGTTATGCACAATTCCTAAAACCTTTCCAGAAGATCCCTTGAACGTTTCGACATTGTGTTTTATCCCATTTTATAAATTCGAAATTGAAATTGCAAGAATGTGGGTAGGGGGAAAAAAAATCTAACTTAAAATTCCTACAAATATCCTCCAAAATATTCTGAAAATGTCTTTATATTAAATAGAACATCGTAGTTTTTTTCTTGAGATTTATCAACTTACCGTTGTTGGAGTAGGAGTTGGTGGGGCTGAAGAGAAAAGGAAAATTGTCATCAGTGATATAGGCATTATTTTTTCTCCACAATGATAAGTGAAGTAAGTGATAACCCACATAGTTTAACACATGGCAAAGATAAATTGACTGCCGAAGCGTCAAAACCAAATATCTTGACCATCAAAGAGTAGCACCTCTTTTCCCGAGCACATGTTCCCACCAATGCTCCCCGACAGCCGTTTGCCACCCGGAAATATAACATTGCAGAAAATTAAGGAAACAGTTGTTGGAGGACTAAGAAAAGTGAAATCCAGCCAAATAGATCCTTAAAAAATATCTTTTATTGAAAAGCCATAAAACCATCGGCAGTTCTACACGGTGTTGTATCGGATATTTATGGCTTTTCAATAAAAGTTGTTTTTTTAAGGATCCATTTTAGTGAATTTCACTTTTCTTTGCACTATTGGACTTGGCGTGCTACCAGGTTTCCATGCTGCGTTGATCTTTTTTCTTTCAGATCTGACTATTTCCTCTTTTGACTATGACACAGCAGTCGCAGTACTTACGGCAGGCGAAGGACGGACAGCACTGGGTGTTTGGATCAAAAACTACAATCTCGTTTTCGCAAACGGGAGCTGGACTGCATGGTTGACACTCTGTAAAAATCAACAAACAATTTTTATTTTATTGCTTGTGATCCTACCTGTTCTTATTAGGCAAAAACGTATTTTAGCTAGAAATGAAGCCGTGTGCTGAGAAAGTAGACTTTAGCAAGGAACATCTATTAAATGCCCGATATAATCCAATTCTCCGAGCTATCGGTGGACAGTCACACACTCTGTAGTGAGCGAGTGCCATGTAATGCTCTAACGTCCATCTGCCTTTCTCTTATCAATCCCGATTAGCCGAGGATCACCTCCCTATATGCCTATAAAACCAAAGATTCTGGGGTTGGACAGCACTATAAATGCCTTATTTAGTCATAAGTTGAGAATGAAGGTCATACATCTTAATTAGGTTCTGTTGAAACACCAAGATCCCAACATTGAGCCTCCACCATGCCAGATGATAGGAGGTATGAATTAGAGAGTAATGCAGTTACATACCATACACATTTTTTAAGGGATAAGGGTGCAAAATCTCTCAAATAGCTGCGGACCTCTGAACAAAAACTAGGTAAAATATGCTAAATATGACTTGTAATAATGTATCTTACGGCATTGATAGATAGGACAGCATTTGTTCTCCCAGCCAACAACAACGGAGACAGCTCCTGTCTTGGTGCACTCTTCCACGCTACTACTGCACACAACTTCTGCACACCCGTGCTGTAATAAAATATGATTATAGCCATCGACTATCAGCAGAAAAAACTTTTAGGTATGAGAAAAAATTTAGTAGGTGGCCATGGCCAATACTTACAGGTGTTGGTGGTGGAGGAGGTGACGTTGGCGGTGGGACTGTAAAATATTGTGTAAAAAAAAATTGTTTAATTCAGAAATTCAGAAAATTTGTTACAACCATCTAATTGATCATGTAAAAAAGAAGTAATATCTTTAAGATAAAATCATTCATTAAGTTGTTGCATACATTAATTGCAGCAGAAAATCAGAAGTCAAGAAGATATATATAATAATAATATACATATAAGTTTGTCCGCTAATATAGCTATATAAAATGTAACTTACAATATCAGGTCACAACACGCAAGAGAATAAAAGAGTAGGGCATTGAAAAGTGTAAATCATAGTAAATTGGGTTCTGTTAAAATTCCATTAATTATTAATTCATATTTTAGGCCAAAATATAATGCAAATATTGATTAATAAATAAGAGAGTAGTAAACGCACTGCATTCATAGGTGGGGCAGCAGTCATCTTCTGGGTTGTGTTTCACAATCAACGTATAACCGTCATCACAATCGGTGGGTGAGCATCCGGAGAAATCACAAGGTGGCTAAATAAAGAAAACAAAATAGTCAGGTAAGTAATTGGAGAAGAACCGTTAGTTTTAAAATAGTCACTAACAAAATATTTAGAGGGAATCTGTCAGCAGGTTTTTGCTATATAAACTGAGAGCAGCATGATGTAGTGGCTGAGACTCTGATTCCAGCGATGTGTCACTTACTGGCCTGTGTTTTTCTGCTTCAATACAATCAGTGTTTTATCAGCAGGAGATTATCACTACTGGACTAGGTGTCTTGTGCCTCCTAGTCCAACCACACCCCCAACACAGTGTAAATATACAGTGCACACAGAAAGCATCCAATCAGTGGAGTGGGCGGGGTTATACACAGCTCAGTATTCCGAGCTCTACTAGATCTGCAGCAGAGAAAACTGTGATTGTATCACAACTGCTAAGTGATACATTGCTGGAATCTGGGTCTCTGTCTCTATATCATCCTGCTGTCAGATTACATAGCAAACATCTACTGACAGATTACTTTTAGAAGGATCTGTCATCAGATTTCACAATACAAAGAGCACGCAGTATTGAATAGATCTCGTAGACCTGATGAGCCTAGTGTACTTACTTGGAAGGTACATGTCACAATGGCTGTATAATCATTTTTTATTTTTTTTTTACATTTCTAAATCCAGGCTCATCCCAATATCAAGCTTAATTAGGCATTTTGGAATTTCAGGATAAATCTATAAGTTTTATCAGGTCTCAGAGATTAATGATACAGTGATGGGAACTTACCCCTTGTGTCGGTGTTGGAGGCTGTAAAAAAAAAAAAACGAAAAATGTTTGATGAAGACAATTAATAACATTTCACTCAATAGATAGTAGACTAGATGTTCCTCGCCGACAAAGCCATATGGATAAGGGCAGGTGCAGAAGACAGTATTTTCGGTCTGAGTGTGATCCGTCAAAACATCGAATCGGACCAAAGTTATTCAATGGGGCTGTGCACACGTCTGACTTTTTATTTGGATCAAGTCAGTCCAAGGATTGCACTCAATGATTCAGTGGAAAACATCGGACTGCACTCGGATGGCATCTGAGTGCAGTCCGATTTTCTAGGTCTGCCAATGGAGAAAATGGAGAATTTTTTTTACCTTTTTTATTCCATCTTCTCCTCATCCAAGAAAATTGGATTACACTATGATTAAACTCTGATCAGAGTCTGATTAGCATAATTAGTTTGAATAGCATACAATAAGGTCGTGTGACCCTAGCCTAAAATGCGTTAATTAAGAAACACATGTCACTTAATTTACTTGGCTTATCTTATCAATGGAGTGTGCCTCCGTGAGCCTTGCCAGATATATTACTCCAGTCAGTGACTGGAGTAACATTTCTGGAGTAGGAAATGAAGAATTTGATAGGCTTGGATTATATACTATATTCCGACTGTATAGGAATGTGTATCACCAGCCCGACCTTCACCTGTGAAACAGTCAATGAGGTTCTAAGTGTCGGCCCAATGGAAATCACTAAACCTGAACTTTACCCCCCTTAATTTTTGAAATTATTATATATTTATTTATTAAGGGAAGACTTAGAACTGTCTACAAAATATTGAAAAAATACAAAGGGAAATATGTTAAAAAAGAGAGAAGTTTAATAAATAAATAAATAAATTAATTAAAATAAATAAACTTTTGGGAACTTACAGCTGTTGGAGGGGGGTCTGTGAAATAATAAAAATATAAAAAGGAATTAGTTCATAAAGAAATCTATGAGATAACAACAGAATAAGCCAAGGGATAATATAGTATAATATGAGGACGAAATATCTGGTGACACAAATGTAATAAACAATAGTAATATTCTAATTTATAGAAACTCTTATAGAAATATATTACAATTTATGGAATTAATTATTTTTATCATATGTGGAATACATTTTGACATATAAAGTATATGATTGTCCTGATGGGAGGGAGGATCGTGCCAAGATCTCCCAATGTAAGGAGATATTAAATCTGTCTTGTCACTTGTTAAAAGTATTATTACAGCCATAATATAGTATAATAGGAGTCTATTGGGGGATAATAAAATATAGAAAAAATATATATATTTTTTTCTTAGCTTTAATAGGTCCCACCAAAAAGACTGGACATTGACTTACTGCACTCGTAGCTCTTGCAGCATGGGTCGTTGGAGGAGACTTCAATGAGGGAATAATCTTGGCGACATGTTGGAATGACGCAGGTAACGCCTTGGCACTGTAATGGACGTACAGGTCAGTAGTGAGTCTTATCAATCTGTATCCAAACCCTTGAGGTGTAAATGAAGCTTGTTATATAAGGAGCTGTATTTATTACATGGCGCTACGAAGGATGGCGCTCCCTAGAGAAAAACCCCAAGACTCACAAAACGACTTCATGGCTTCGAATTATTTATATATGAGACTATATGTGACATTACAAGGACTAGCTGTGATGAGAATTGCCCTGTTACTCATATTGAAGGGCGGTCATACCTCTCCGGGGGTTACAGGAGGCACCAAGGTGGGGGGCACTGCCAACAAAACACAAGACAGTTTTACGTTAATTAATAATGATTACACAATTCTTACATTAGTTCTTGGATCTTTTTGAGATTGGCAATAATTATACATGACTCAATAATATAGAACGGGTCGGTCAATCATCTTGAGGTTTAGTCGGGTCACTTACGGCATGCATATTCTGGGCAGCAGTAAAGTTCGGGGTCTTGAGTTCTGAATGGTGGGCTGCCATCTTGACATTCCGGAGGAGGACTGCATGCTTCTGTGCATTCTGTAATGGAAGACCATGTAAAGTTTTCTCTATACAGACTGTAAGGTAACGAGAGAGAACTTCTCTCACCACCAAACTAAGAGGTAAAAGGAAGACTGATGACGAGTCCATGCAGAACAAGATTTAGGTTGGTGGAGACCAACATCTCGCCTTTGGCACCTGAACACCACCTGAACTATTATTGTACATTTTTCAAAAGGGGCAGCACATGGGCATAGAATGGTCTTCTCCAGTCAAGTCTATGGGAAGACTAGAAACAGCCAAACCTATCCGGGAGACACATGCTGGCAAAATTACCTCTTTAGAAAGGACCAAACACCCAAGACTTTTTTTTTTTAGAAAATGAGGTGTCTTCCAAATAAATAAACAGACAAGATGGGTGGAGGACTGTGGACAAGTGTAACCTCCCTATAATCCAGCTCTGCATACAAAACAGTTTTAATAAAACTTCATTATGGAGCTATTATAATAAGGAAAATATTGGCAATGCTTACCGCAGACGAAGAGTGGACAACATGGATCAGCCCATTCTCTGCGTTCGGCAGTGGCGCCTTGCATGGTACAGGTGATAGGCTCACAAACCCTATTACTACATGGCTCTACCTGTAATACATCAGCAGAGGCGAGATCAGGTTAGAAGTTGGAATATAGCTGCAATTCCCATAGTACGCTCCTCAACATTGAAATTCCAACTTCAAGGCAAAAAGTCATTGATAGTCAATGAAATTGAAATGATAAAAGATCAGAAACAAAATGTTCAAAACATCTCAATTTAATGGTCATTTGAGAAAAATTCTCTATGTACTCGGGTAAATCATCAAGATCTGCGGTCAACGTTCTACAATCACCAGACTGGCCTCCCATCGAGCACATCTGGAACATCATTGGTCAACAATTGTAAAGAAACTGCCAGCAGTGGATCTTGATGATTTCTCAACTGCATCAGAACATTCCTCAGACAACCATTAATAATCTTTCTGACAGCAGCCAAGGCTGTAAGTGCTGGGATATCTGAATCAGGTGCTCATACTCCAGACTGAGTAAAATCGAGGAGTTTTTAATATTTTATTTCCATTTTTTCCATTAACTACATATCATTAACATGTCTATTTATCCTATGATATCAATGATTCTACGACCATGGACTGAGGAGTGTATAGGCAATATGATAAGTCATATGTAAGAATGTAGGGTGGCAAACATGTGAACTCCTAAACCTACAGTTATGCACAATTCCTAAAACCTTTCCAGAAGATCCCTTGAACGTCTCGACATTGTGTTTTATCCTATCTTATAAATTCGAAATTCAAATTGCAAGAATGTGGAGTAGGGGGAAAAAACAATCTACATTAAAATTCCTACAAATATCCTCCAAAATATTCTGAAAATGTCTTTATATTAAATAGAACATTGTGGGTTTTTTTCTTGATATTTATCAACTTACCGGTGTTGGAGTAGGAGTTGGTGGGGCTGAAAAGAAAAGGAAAATTGTCATCAGTGATATAGGCATTATTTTTTTCTCCAAAATGATAAGTGAAGTAAGTGATAACCCACATAGTTTAACACATGGCAAAGATAAATTGACTGCCGAAGCGTCAAAACCAAACATCTTGACCATCAAAGAGTAGCAGCTCTTTTCCCGAGCACATGTTCCCACCAATGCTCCCCGACAGCCGTTTGCCACCCGGAAATATAACATTGCCGAAAATTAAGGAAACAGATGTTGGAGGACAAAGAAAAGTGAAATCCAGCCAAATAGATCCTTAAAAAATATCTTTTATTGAAAAGCCATAAAACTCCAATCCGGTGTCTGAAACGCATGTTCTACACGGTGTTGTATCGGATATTTATGGCTTTTCAATAAAACTTGTTTTTTATAAGGATCCATTTTAGTGGATTTTGCTTTTCTTTGCACTATTGGACTTGGCGTGCTACCAGGTTTCCATGCTACATTGACCTTTATCCTTTCAGATGATCTGACTTTTTTCTCTTTTTGACTATGACACAGCAGTCGCAGTACTTACGGCAGGCGAAGGACGGACAGCACTGGGAGTTTGGATCAAAAATTACAATCGCGTTTTCGCAAAAGGGAGCTGGACTGCATGGTTGGCACTCTGTAAAAATCAACAAACAATTTTTATTTTATTGCTTGTGAACCTACCTGTTCTTATTAGGCAAAAACGTATTTATATAGAAATTAAGCCGTGTGCTGAGAAAGTAGACTTTAGCAAGGAACATCTATTAAATGCCCGATATAATCCAATTCTCCGAGCTATCGGTGGACAGTCACACACTCTGTAGAGAGCAGGTGCCATGTGATGCTCTAAAGTCCATCTGCCTCTCTCTTATCAATCCCGATTAGCCGAGGATCACCTCCCTATATGCCTTTTCCTATAGAACCACAGATTCTGGGGTTGGACAGCACCATAAATGCCTTATTTAGTCATATGAAGAGAATGAAGGGTGTACATCTCAATTGAGTTCTGTGGAAACACCAAGATCCCAACATTGAGCCTCCACCATGCCAGATTATAGGAGATATGAATTAGAGAGTAATGCAGTTACATACCATACACATTTTTTAAGGGATAAGGGTCCAAAATCTCTCAAATAGCTGAGGATCTCTGAACAAAAACTAGGTAAAATATACTAAATAGGACTTATAATAATGTAGCTTACGGCATTGATAGATAGGACAGCATTTGTTCTCCCAGCCAACAACAACGGAAACAGCTCCTGCCTTGGTGCACTCTTCCACGCTACTACTGCACACAACTTCTGCACACCCGTGCTGTAATAAAATATGATTATAGCCATCGACTATCAGCAGAAAAAACTTTTAGGTATGAGAAAAAATTTAGTAGGTGGCCACGGCCTATACTTACAGGTGTTGGTGGTGGAGGAGGTGACGTTGGCGGTGGGACTGTAAAATATTGTGTAAAAAAAATTGTTTAATTCAGAAATTCAGAAAATTTGTTACAACCATCTAATTGTTGCATACATTCATTGCAGCAGAAAATCAGGAGTCAACAAGATATATAATAATAATAATATACATATAAGTTTGTCTCCTAATATAGCTATATAAAATGTAACTTACAATATCAGGTCGCAACACGCAAGAGAATAAAAGAGTAGGGCATTGAAAAGTGTAAATCATAGTAAATTGGGTTCTGTTAAAATTCCATTAATAATTAATTAATATTTTAGGCCAAAATATAATGCAAATATCGATTAATAAATAAGAGAGTAGTAAACGCACTGCATTCATAGGTGGGGCAGCAGTCATCTTCTGGGTTGTGTTTCACTATCAACGTATAACCGTCATCACAATCGGTGGGTGAGCATCCGGAGAAATCACAAGGTGGCTAAATAAAGAAAACCAAATAGTCAGGTAAGTAATTGGAGAAGAACTGTTAGGTTTATATTAGTCACTAACAAAATATTTAGAGGGAATCTGTCAGAAGGTTTTTGCTATTTAAACTGAGAGCAGCATGATGTAGTGGCTGAGACTCTGATTCCAGCGATGTGTCACTTACTGGCCTGTGTTTTTCTGCTTCAATACAATCAGTGTTTTATCAGCAGGAGATTATCACTACTGGACTAGGTGACTCATGCCTCCTAGTCCAACCACGCCACCCCCAACACAGTATAAATATACAGTGCACACAGAAAGCATCCAATCAGTGGAGTGGGCGGGGTTATACACAGCTCAGTATTCCGAGCTCTACTAGATCTGCAGCAGAGAAAACTGTGATTGTATCACAACTGCTAAGTGATACATTGCTGGAATCTGGGTCTCTGTCTCTATATCATCCTGCTGTCAGATTACATAGCAAACATCTGCTAACAGATTACTTTTAGAAGGATCTGCCATCAGATTTCACAATACAAAGAGCACGCAGTATTGAATAGATCTCGTAGACCTGATGAGCCTAGTGTACTTGCTTGGAAGGTACATGTCACAATGGCTATATAATCATTTTTTATTTTTTTTTTACATTTCTAAATCCAGGCTCATCCCAATATCAAGCTTAATTAGGCATTCCGGAATTTCAGAAAAAGTCTATAAGTTTTATCAGGTCTCAGAGATTAATGATACAGTGGTGGGAACTTACCCCTTGTGTCGGTGTTGGAGGCTGTAAAGAAAAAAACAAAAAATATTTGATGAAGACAATAAATAACATTTCACTCAATAGATAGTAGACTAGGTGTTCCATGCCGACAAAGCCATATGGTCAAGGGCAGGTGTAGAAGACAGTATTTTCAATCTGAGTGTGATCCGTCAAAACATCAAATCGGACCAAAGTTATTCAATGGGACTGTGCACACGTCTGACTTTTTATTTGGATCAAGTCAGTCCAAGGATTGCACTCAATCATTCAGTGGAAAACATTGGACTGCACTCGGATGACATCTGAGTGTAGTCTGATACTTTTGGTCTGCCAATGGAGAAAATGGAGAATTTTTTTACCTTTTTTATTCCATCTTCTCGTCATCCAAGAAAATTGGATTACACTATGATTAAACTCTGATTAGCATAATTAGTATTAATAGCATAGAATAAGGTCGTGTGACCCTAGCCTAAAATGCGTTAATTAAGAAACACATGTCACTTAATTAACTTGGCCCGTCTTATCAATGGAGTGTGCCTCCGTGAGCCTTGCCAGATATATTACTCCAGTCAGTGACTGGAGTAACATTTCTGGAGTAGGAAATGAAGAATTTGATAGGCTTGGATTATATACTATATTCCGACTGTATAGAAATGTGTATCACCAGCCCGACCTTCGCCCGTGAGACAGTCAATGAGGTTCTAAGTGTCGGCCCAGTGGAAATCACTAAACCTGAACTTTACCCCCCTTAATTTTTGAAATTATTATATATTTATTTATTAAGGGAAGACATAGAACTGTCTAAAAAATATTGAAAAAATACAAAGGGAAATATGTTAAAAAAGAGAGAAGTTTAATAAATAAATAAATAAATAAATTAATTAATTAATTAAAATAAATAAACTTTTGGTAACTTACAGCTGTTGGAGGGGGGTCTGTGAAATAATAAAAATATAAAAAGGAATTAGTTCATAAAGAAATCTATGAGATAACAACAGAATAAGCCAAGGGATAATATAGTATAATATGAGGACGAAATATCTGGTGACACAAATGTAATAAACAATAGTAATATTCTAATTTATAGAAACTCTTAAAGAAATATATTACAACTTATGGAACAAATTATTTTTATAATATGTGGAATACATTTTGACATATAAAGTATATGATTGTCCTGATGGGAGGGAGGATCGTGCCAAGATCTCCCAATGTAAGGAGATATTAAATCTGTCTTGTCACTTGTTAAAAGTATTATTACAGCCATAATATAGTATAATAGGAGTCTATTGGGGGATAATAAAATATAGAAAAAATATATATTTTTTTTTCTTAGCTTTAATAGATCCTACCAAAAAGACTGGACATTGACTTACTGCACTCGTAGCTCTTGCAGCATGGGTCGTTGGAGGAGACTTCAATGAGGGAATAATCTTGGCGACATGTTGGAATGACGCAGGTAACGCCTTGGCACTGTAATGGACGTACAGGTCAGTAGTGAGTCTTATCAATCTGTATCCAAACCCTTGAGGTGTAAATGAAGCTTGTTATATAAGGAGCTGTATTTATTACTTGGCGCTAAGAAGGATGGCGCTCCCTACAGAAAAACCCCAAGACTCACAAAACGACTTCATGGCTTCGAATTATTTATATATGAGACTATATGTGACATTACAAGGACTAGTTGTGATGAGAATTGCCCTGTTACTCATATTGGAGGGCGGTCATACCTCTCCGGGGGTTACAGGAGGCACCAATGTGGGGGGCACTGCCAACAAAACACAAGACAGTTTTACGTTAATTAATAGATAAGGAGTACACAATTCTTATATTAGTTCTTGGATCTTTTTGAGATTGGCAATAATTATACACGACTCAATAATATAGAACGGGTCGGTCAATCATCTTGAGGTTTAGTCGGGTCACTTACGGCATGCATATTCTGGGCAGCAGTAAAGTTCGGGGTCTTGAGTTCTGAATGGTGGTCTGCCATCTTGACATTCCGGAGGAGGACTGCATGCTTCTGTGCATTCTGTAATGGAAGACCATGTAAAGTTTTCTCTATAAAGACTGTAAGGTAACGAGAGAGAACTTCTCTCACCACCAAACTAAGAGGTAAAAGGAAGACAGATGACGAGTCCATGCAGAACAAGATTTAGGTTGGTGGAGACCAACATCTCGCCTTTGGCACCTGAACACCACCTGACCTATTATTGTACATTTTTCAAAAGGGGCAGCACATGGGCATAGAATGGTCTTCTCCAGTCAAGTCTATGGGAAGAGTAGAAACAGCCAAACCTATCCGGGTGACACATGCTGGCAAAATTACCTCTTTAGAAAGGACCAAACACCCAAGACTTTTTTTTTTTTTTAGAAAATGAGGTGTCCAAGAGGTGACTTCCAAATAAATAAACAAACAGACAAGATGGGTGGAGGACTGTGGACAAGTGTAAGATCCCTATAATCCAGCTCTGCATACAAAACAGTTTTAATAAAACTTCATTATGGAGCTATTATAATAGGGAAAATATTGGCAATGCTTACCGCAGACGAAGAGTGGACAGCATGGATCAGCCCATTCTCTGCGTTCGGCAGTGGCGCCTTGCATGGTACAGGTGATAGGCTCACAAACCCTATTACTACATGGCTCTACCTGTAATACATCAGCAGAGGCGAGATCAGGTTAGAAGTTGGAATATAGCTGCAATTCCCATAGTACGCTCCTCAACACTGAAATTCCAACTTCAAGGCAAAAAGTCATTGATAGTCAATGAAATTGAAATGATAAAAAAGCAGAAAAATTTGAGAAAAATTCTCTATGTACTCGGGTAAATCATCAGGATCTGCTGGCAACGTTCTACAAGGGGTGCACAATCACCAGACGGGCCTCCCATCGAGCACATCTGGGACATCATTGGTCAACAATTGTAAAGAAACTGCCAGCAGTGGATCTTGATGATTTCTCAACTGCATCAGAACATTCCTCAGACAACCATTAATAATCTTTCTGACAGCAGCCAAGGCTGTAAGTGCTGGGATATCTGAATCAGATGCTCATACTCCAGACTGAGTAAAATCGAGGAGTTTTTAATATTTTATTTCCATATTTTCCATTAACTACATATCATTAACATGTCTATTTATCCTATGATATCAATGATTCTACGACCATGGACTGAGGAGTGTATAGGCAATATGATAAGTCATATGTAAGAATGTAGGGTGGCAAACATGTGAACTCCTAAACCTATAACCTGTAAAAATACAATTCCTAAAACCTTCCCTGAAGATCCCTTGAACGTCTTGACATTGTGTTTTATCCTATTTTATAAATTTGAAATTGAAATTGCAAGAATGTGGGGTAGGGGGAAAAAAAAATCTAAATTAAAATGCCTACAAATATCCTCCAAAATATTCTGAAAATGTCTTTATATTAAATAGAACATTGTGGGTTTTTTTCTTGATATTTATCAACTTACCGGTGTTGGAGTAGGAGTTGGTGGGGCTGAAAAGAAAAGGAAAATTGTCATCAGTGATATAGGCATTATTTTTTTCTCCACAATGATAAGTGAAGTAAGTGATAACCCACATAGTTTAACACATGGCAAAGATAAATTGACTGCCGAAGCGTCAAAACCAAATATCTTAACCATCAAAGAGTAGCACCTCTTTTCCCGAGCACATGTTCCCACCAATGCTCCCCGACAGCCGTTTGCCACCCGGAAATATAACATTGCCGAAAATTAAGGAAACAGTTGTTGGAGGACAAAGAAAAGTGAAATCCAGCCAAATAGATCCTTTAAAAATATATTTTATTGAAAAGCCATAAAACTCCAATCCGGTGTCTGAAACGCATGTTCTACACGGTGTTGTATCGGATATTTATGGCTTTTCAATAAAAGTTGTTTTTTTTAAGGATCCATTTTAGTGGATTTCGCTTTTCTTTGCACTATTGGACTTGGCGTGCTACCAGGTTTCCATGCTACATTGACCTTTCTTTCTTTCAGATGATCTGATTTTTTCCTCTTTTGACTATGACACAGCAGTCGCAGTACTTACGGCAGGTGAAGGACGGACAGCACTGGGTGTTTGGATCAAAAACTACAATCGCGTTTTCGCAAACGGGAGCTGGACTGCATGGTTGACACTCTGTAAAAATCAACAAACAATTTTTATTTTATTGCTTGTGATCCTACCTGTTCTTATTAGGCAAAAACGTATTTTAGCTAGAAATGAAGCCGTGTGCTGAGAAAGTAGACTTTAGCAAGGAACATCTATTAAATGCCCGATATAATCCAATTCTCCGAGCTATCGGTGGACAGTTACGCACTCTGTAGAGAGCGGGTGCCATGTGATGCTCTAAAGTCCATCTGCCTCTCTCTTATCAATCCCGATTAGCCGAGGATCACCTCCCTATATGCCTTTTCCTATAAAACCACAGATTCTGGGGTTGGACAGCACCATAAATGCCTTATTTAGTCATATGTTGAGAATGAATGGTGTACATCTCAATTGAGTTCTGTGGAAACACCAAGATCCCAACATTGAGCCTCCACCATGCCAGATGATAGGAGATATGAATTAGAGAGTAATGCAGTTACATACCATACACATTTTTTAAGGGATAAGGGTCCAAAATCTCTCAAATAGCTGAGGATCTCTGAACAAAAACTAGGTAAAATATACTAAATATGACTTATAATAATGTAGCTTACGGCATTGATAGATAGGACAGCATTTGTTCTCCCAGCCAACAACAACGGAGACAGCTCCTGTCTTGGTGCACTCTTCCACGCTACTACTGCACACGACTTCTGCACACCCGTGCTGTAATAAAATATGATTATAGCCATCGACTATCAGCAGAAAAAACTTTTAAGTATGAGAAAAAATTTAGTAGGTGGCCACGGCCTATACTTACAGGTGTTGGTGGTGGAGGAGGTGACGTTGGCGGTGGGACTGTAAAATATTGTGTAAAAAAAAATTGTTTAATTCAGAAATTCAGAAAATTTGTTACAACCATCTAATTGTTGCATACATTCATTGCAGCAGAAAATCAGAAGTCAACAAGATATATAATAATAATAATATACATATAAGTTTGTCCGCTAATATAGCTATATAAAATGTAACTTACAATATCAGGTCACAACACGCAACAGAATAAAAGAGTAGGGCATTGAAAAGTGTAAATCATAGTAAATTGGGTTCTGTTAAAATTCCATTAATAATTAATTCATATTTTGGGCCAAAATATAATGCAAATATCGATTAATAAATAAGAGAGTAGTAAACGCACTGCATTCATAGGTGGGGCAGCAGTCATCTTCTGGGTTGTGTTTCACTATCAACGTATAACCGTCATCACAATCGGTGGGTGAGCATCCGGAGAAATCACAAGGTGGCTAAATGAAGAAAACCAAATAGTCAGGTAAGTAATTGGAGAAGAACTGTTAGTTTTAAAATAGTCACTAACAAAATATTTAGAGGGAATCTGTCAGCAGGTTTTTGCTTTTTAAACTGAGAGCAGCATGATGTAGTGGCTGAGACTCTGATTCCAGCGATGTGTCACTTACTGGCCTGTGTTTTTCTGCTTCAATACAATCAGTGTTTTATCAGCAGGAGATTATCACTACTGGACTAGGTGACTCATGCCTCCTAGTCCAACCACGCCCCCAACACAGTATAAATATACAGTGCACACAGAAAGCATCCAATCAGTGGAGTGGGTGGGGTTATATACAGCTCAGTATTCCGAGCTCTACTAGATGTGCAGCAGAGAAAACTGTGATTGTATCACAACTGCTAAGTGATACATTGCTGGAATCTGGGTCTCTGTCTCTATATCATCCTGCTGTCAGATTACATAGCAAACATCTGCTGACAGATTACTTTTAGAAGGATCTGTCATCAGATTTCACAATTCAAGGAGCACGCAGTATTGAATAGATCTCGTAGACCTGATGAGCCTAGTGTACTTGCTTGGAAGGTACATGTCACAATGGCTGTATAATCATTTTTTATTTTTTTTTTACATTTCTAAATCCAGGCTCATCCCAATATCAAGCTTAATTAGGCATTCTGGAATTTCAGAAAAAGTCTATAAGTTTTATCAGGTCTCAGAGATTAATGATACAGTGGTGGGAACTTACCCCTTGTGTCGGTGTTGGAGGCTGTAAAGAAAAAAACAAAAAATATTTGATGAAGACAATAAATAACATTTCACTTAATAGATAGTAGACTAGATGTTCCTCGCTGACAAAGCCATATGGTCAAGGGCAGGTGTAGAAGACAGTATTTTCGGTCTGAGTCTGATCCGTCAAAACATCAAATCGGACCAAAGTTATTCAATGGGGCTGTGCACACGTCTGACTTTTTATTTGGATCAAGTCAGTCCAAGGATTGCACTCAATGATTCAGTGGAAAACATCGGATTGCACTCGGATGACATCTGAGTGCAGTCTGATTTTCTTGGTCTGCTAATGGAGAATTTTTTTTTACCTTTTTTATTCCATCTTCTCCCCATCCAAGAAAATTGGATTACACTATGATTAAACTCTGATCAGCGTCTGATTAGCATAATTAGTTTTAATAGCATAGAATAAGGTCGTGTGACCCTAGCCTAAAATGCGTTAATTATGAAACACGTCACTTAATTAACTTGGCCCGTCTTATCAATGGAGTGTGCCTCCGTGAGCCTTGCCAGATATATTACCCCAGTCAGTGACTAGAGTAACATTTCTGGGGTAGGAAATGAAGAATTTGATAGGCTTGGATTATATAATATAATCCATCTGTATAGGAATGTGTATCAACCAGCCCGACCTTCACCCGTGAGACAGTCAATGAGGATCTAAGTGTCGGCCCATTGGAAATCACTAAACCCGGACTTTACCACTTTAATTTTTGAATTTATGATATATTTATTTGTGAAAACACTAAGGGAAGACATAAAACTGTCTAAAAAAAAAATTGAAAAAATACAAAGAGAAATATATTAAAAAAAAGTGAGAAGTTTAATAAATAAATAAATTAATTAATTCAATTCATTAATTAAAATAAATACACTTTTGGGAACTTACAGCTGTTGGCGGGGGGTCTGTGAAATAATAAAAATATAAAAAGGAATTAGTTCATAAAGAAATCTATGAGATAACAACAGAATAAGCCAAGGGAAATAGTATAATATGAGGACGAAATACCTGGTGACACAAATGTAATAAACAATAGTAATATTCTAATTTATAGAAACTCTTATAGAAATATATTACAATTTATGGAACAAATTATTTTTATAATATGTGGAATACATTTTGACATATAAAGTATATGATTGTCCTGATGGGAGGGAGGATCGTGCCAAGATCTCCCAATGTAAGGAGATATTAAATCTTTCTTGCCACCTGTTAAAAGTATTATTACAGCCATAATATAGTATAATAGGAGTCTATTGGGGGATAATAAAATATAGAAAATATATATATATTTTTTTCTTAGCTTTAATAGGTCCTACCAAAAAGACTGGACATTGACTTACTGCACTCGTAGCTCTTGCAGCATGGGTCGTTGGAGGAGACTTCAATGAGGGAATAATCTTGGCGACATGTTGGAATGACGCAGGTAACGCCTTGGCACTGTAATGGACGTACAGGTCAGTAGTGAGTCTTATCAATCTGTATCCAAACCCTTGAGGTGTAAATGAAGCTTGTTATATAAGGAGCTGTATTTATTACATGGCGCTACGAAGGATGGCGCTCCCTACAGAAAAACCCCAAGACTCACAAAAAGACTTCATGGCTTCGAATTATTTATATATGAGACTATATGTGACATTACAAGGACTAGTTGTGATGAGAATTTCCCTGTTACTCAAATTGGAGGGCGGTCATACCTCTCCGGGGGTTACAGGAGGCACCAATGTGGGGGGCACTGCCAACAAAACACAAGACAGTTTTACGTTAATTAATAGATAAGGAGTACACAATTCTTATATTAGTTATTGGATCTTTTTGATATTGGTAATAATTATACACGACTCAATAATATAGAAAGGGTCGGTCAATCATCTTGAGGTTTAGTCGGGTCACTTACGGCACACATATTCTGGGCAGCAGTAAAGTTCGGGGTCTTGAGTTCTGAATGGTGGACTGCCATCTTGACATTCCGGAGGAGGACTGCATGCTTCTGTGCATTCTGTAATGGAAGACCGTGTAAAGTTTTCTCTATAAAGACTGTAAGGTAACGAGAGAGAACTTCTCTCACCACCAAACTAAAAGGTAAAAGGAAGACAGATGACGAGTCCATGCAGAACAAGATTTAGGTTGGTGGAGACCAACATCTCGCCTTTGGCACCTGAACACCACCTGACCTATTATTGTACATTTTCCGAAAGGGGCAGCACATGGGCATAGAATGGTCTTCTCCAGTCAAGTCTATGGGAAGACTAGAAACAGCCAAACCTATCCGAGAGACACATGCTTGCAAATTTCAAAATTACCTCTTTAGAAAGGACCAAACACCCAAGCCTTTTTTTTTTTTAGAAAATGAGGTGTCTTCCAAATAAATAAACAGACAAGATGGGTGGAGGACTGTGGACAAGTGTAACCTCCCTATAATCCAGCTCTGCATACACAACAATTTTAATAAAACTTCATTATGGAGCTATTATAATAAGGAAAATATTGGCAATGCTTACCGCAGACGAAGAGTGGACAGCATGGATCAGCCCATTCTCTGCGTTCGGCAGTGGCGCCTTGCATGGTACAGGTGATAGGCTCACAAACCCTATTACTACATGGCTCTACCTGTAATACATCAGCAGAGGCGAGATCAGGTTAGAAGTTGGAATATAGCTGCAATTCCCATAGTACGCTCCTCAACATTGAAATTCCAACTTCAAGGCAAAAAGTCATTGATAGTCAAAGAAATTAAAATGATATAAAACAGAAATGAAATATTCAAAACATCTCAATTTAATGGTCATTTGAGAAAAATTCTCTATGTACTCGGGTAAATCATCAAGATCTGCTGGCAACGTTCTACAAGGGGCACTAATCAAGAGAAACAATGGAAGCTTTTGTAAAAGATTTTATACAAACTTTATTCATAACAATAACATGCTTAAAAACTGGGCACATGTCAACTAGTGACAGTGCGGTACACACAAAAATTACAAAAGACACCAGACAATTAGGTCTACCGCACAGTAAATAGTAACTGCTAAAAAAATGCACTGTGTTTAAAGATGCAGACATAGAGATCCCAACCTAAAACTCCAAACACATGTGTCAGTATTATTGGGGATAAACCATAAGTCCCATGCATAGATAGGTATGGGGCTCAAACCCATAATGGGTGCCCCCTATCAAGTACATAGAAATGGAGGGGTTCAGGAAAGCATGCCTCACCTCAGTCAGGTAGACCTTTGCACGCACCCCGACGCGCGTTTCGCCACTGATTGGCCTAGCTTCCTCCCCTTGAAGAAGCTAGGCCAAATGGCGGCGAAACGCGCGTCGGGGTGCGTGCAAAGGTCTACCTGACTGAGGTGAGGCATGCTTTCCTGAACCCCACCATTTCTATGTACTTGATAGGGGGCACCCATTATGGGTTTGAGCCCCATACCTATCTATGCATGGGACTTATGGTTTATCCCCAATAATACTGACACATGTGTTTGGAGTTTTGGGTTGGGATCTCTATGTCTGCATCTTTAAACACAGTGCATTTTTTTAGCAGTTACTATTTACTGTGCGGTAGACCTAATTGTCTGGTGTCTTTTGTAATTTTTGTGTGTACCGCACTGTCACTAGTTGACATGTGCCCAGTTTTTAAGCATGTTATTGTTATGAATAAAGTTTGTATAAAATCTTTTAAAAAAGCTTCCATTGTTTCTCTTGATTAGTATTTGCTGTAGTTTATGGAAGTACATGCTACCGCTTGGTGACTGACATCAGTCACCAAAATGAATCTGGAAATTTTGATAATTGTTCTACAAGTTGTGCCCAATCACCAGACGGGCCTCCCAACGAGCACATCTGGAACATCATTGGTCAACAACTGTAAAGGAACTGCCAGCAGTGGATCTTGATGATTTCTCAACTGCATCAGAACATTCCTCAGACAACCATTAATAATCTTTCTGACAGCAGCCAAGGCTGTAAGTGCTGGGATATCTGAATCAGGTGCTCATACTCCAGACTGAGTAAAATCGAGGAGTTTTTAATATTTTATTTCCATTTTTTCCATTAACTACATATCATTAACATGTCTATTTATCCTATGATATCAATGATTCTACGACCATGGACTGAGGAGTGTATAGGCAATATGATAAGTCATATGTAAGAATGTAGGGTGGCAAACATGTGAACTCCTAAACCTATAACCTGTAAAAATACAATTCCTAAAACCTTTCCAGAAGATCCCTTGAACGTCTCGACATTCTGTTTTATCCTATTTTATAAATTCGAAATTAAAATTGCAAGAATGTGGGTAGGGGGAAAAAAAATCTAAATTAAAATTCCTACAAATATCCTCCAAAATATTCTGAAAATGTCTTTATATTAAATAGAACATTGTGGTTTTTTTTCTTGATATTTATCAACTTACCGGTGTTGGAGTAGGAGTTGGTGGGGCTGAAAAGAAAAGGAAAATTGTCATCAGTGATATAGGCATTATTTTTTTCTCCACAATGATAAGTGAAGTAAGTGATAACCCACATAGTTTAACACATGGCAAAGATAAATTGACTGCCGAAGCGTCAAAACCAAATATCTTGACCATCAAAGAGTAGCAGCTCTTTTCCCGAGCACATGTTCCCACCAATGCTCCCCGACAGCCGTTTGCCACCCAGAAATATAACATTGCCGAAAATTAAGAAAACAGATGTTGGAGGACAAAGAAAAGTGAAATCCAGCCAAATAGATCCTTTAAAAATATATTTTATTGAAAAGCCATAAAACTCCAATCCGGTGTCTGAAACGCATGTTCTACACGGTGTTGTATCGGATATTTATGGCTTTTCAATAAAACTTGTTTTTTATAAGGATCCATTTTAGTGGATTTTGCTTTTCTTTGCACTATTGGACTTGGCGTGCTACCAGGTTTCCATGCTACATTGACCTTTATCCTTTCAGATGATCTGACTTTTTTCTCTTTTTGACTATGACACAGCAGTCGCAGTACTTACGGCAGGTGAAGGACGGACAGCACTGGGTGTTTGGATCAAAAATTACAATCGCGTTTTCGCAAACGGGAGCTGGACTGCATGGTTGACACTCTGTAAAAATCAACAAACAATTTTTATTTTATTGCTTGTGAACCTACCTGTTCTTATTAGGCAAAAAACGTATTTATATAGAAATTAAGCCGTGTGCCGAGAAAGTAGACTTTAGCAAGGAACATCTATTAAATGCCCGATATAATCCAATTCTCCGAGCAATCGGTGGACAGTCACACACTCTGTAGAGAGCGGGTGCCATGTGATGCTCTAAAGTCCATCTGCCTCTCTCTTATCAATCCCGATTAGCCGAGGATCACCTCCCTATATGCCTTTTCCTATAAAACCACAGATTCTGGGGTTGGACAGCACCATAAATGCCTTATTTAGTCATATGTTGAGAATGAATGAATGAATGGTGTACATCTCAATTGAGTTCTGTGGAAACACCAAGATCCCAACATTGAGCCTCCACCATGCCAGATGATAGGGGATATGAATTAGAGAGTAATGCAGTTACATACCATACACATTTTTTAAGGGATAAGGGTCCAAAATCTCTCAAATAGCTGAGGATCTCTGAACAAAAACTAGGTAAAATATACTAAATAGGACTTATAATAATGTAGCTTACGGCATTGATAGATAGGACAGCATTTGTTCTCCCAGCCAACAACAACGGAGACAGCTCCTGCCTTGGTGCACTCTTCCACGCTACTACTGCACACGACTTCTGCACACCCGTGCTGTAATAAAATATGATTATAGCCATCGACTACCAGCAGAAAAAACTTTTAGGTATGAGAAAAAATTTAGTAGGTGGCCACGGCCTATACTTACAGGTGTTGGTGGTGGAGGAGGTGACGTTGGCGGTGGGACTGTAAAATATTGTGTAAAAAAAAATTGATTAATTCAGAAATTCAGAAAATTTGTTACAACCATCTAATTGTTGCATACATTCATTGCAGCAGAAAATCAGGAGTCAACAAGATATATAATAATAATATACATATAAGTTTGTCGCTAATATAACTATTTAAAATGTAACTTACAATATCAGGTCAAAACACGCTAGAGAATAAAAGAGTAGGGCATTGAAAAGTGTAAATCATAGTAAATTGGGTTCTGTTAAAATTCCATTAATAATTAATTCATATTTTAGGCCAAAATATAATGCAAATATTGATTAATAAATAAGAGAGTAGTAAACGCACTGCATTCATAGGTGGGGCAGCAGTCATCTTCTGGGTTGTGTTTCACTATCAACGTATAACCGTCATCACAATCGGTGGGTGAGCATCCGGAGAAATCACAAGGTGGCTAAATAAAGAAAACCAAATAGTCAGGTAAGTAATTGGAGAAGAACTGTTAGATTTATATTAGTCACTAGCAAAATATTTAGAGGGAATCTGTCAGAAGGTTTTTGCTATTTAAACTGAGAGCAGCATGATGTAGTGGTTGAGACTCTGATTCCAGCGATGTGTCACTTACTGGCCTGTGTTTTTCTGCTTCAATACAATCAGTGTTTTATCAGCAGGAGATTATCACTACTGGACTAGGTGTCTCGTGCCTCCTAGTCCAACCACGCCCCCAACACAGTATAAATATACAGTGCACACAGAAAGCATCCAATCAGTGGAGTGGGCGGGGTTACACACAGCTCAGTATTCCGAGCTCTACTAGATGTGCAGCAGAGAAAACTGTGATTGTATCACAACTGCTAAGTGAAACATTGCTGGAATCTGGGTCTCTGTCTCTATATCATCCTGCTGTCAGATTACATAGCAAACATCTGCTGACAGATTACTTTTAGAAGGATCTGTCATCAGATTTCAGAATACAAGGAGCACGCAGTATTGAATAGATCTCGTAGACCTGATGAGCCTAGTGTACTTGCTTGGAAGGTACATGTCACAATGGCTGTATAATCAATTTTTATTTTTTTTTTACATTTCTAAATCCAAGCTCATCCCAGTATCAAGCTTAATTAGGCATTCTGGAATTTCAGAAAAAGTCTATAAGTTTTATCAGGTCTCAGAGATTAATGATACAGTGGTGGGAACTTACCCCTTGTGTCGGTGTTGGAGGCTGTAAAGAAAAAAACGAAAAATATTTGATGAAGACAATAAATAACATTTCACTCAATAGATAGTAGACTAGATGTTCCGTGCCGACAAAGCCATATGGTCAAGGGCAGGTGTAGAAGACAGTATTTTCGATCTGAGTGTGATCCGTCAAAACATCGAATCGGACCAAAGTTATTCAATGGGGCTGTGCACACGTCTGACTTTTTATTTGGATCAAGTCAGTCCAAGGATTGCACTCAATGATTCAGTGGAAAACATTGGACTGCACTCGGATGACATCTGAGTGCAGTCTGATACTCTTGGTCTGCCAATGGAGAAAATGGAGAATTTTTTTACCTTTTTTATTCCATCTTCTCCTCATCCAAGAAAATTGGATTACACTATGATTAAACTCTGATCAGAGTCTGATTAGCATAATTAGTTTGAATAGCATAGAATAAGATCGCGTGACCCTAGCCTAAAATGCGTTAATTAAGAAACACATGTCACTTAATTAACTTGGCCCGTCTTATCAATGGAGTGTGCCTCCGTGAGCCTTGCCAGATATATTACTCCAGTCAGTGACTGGAGTAACATTTCTGGGGTAGGAAATGAAGAATTTGATAGGCTTGGAATATATACTATATTCCGACTGTATAGGAATGTGTATCACCAGCCCGACCTTCATCTGTGAGACGGTCACCTGAGGTTCTAAGTGTCGGCCCAGCGGAAATCACTAAACCCGAACTTTACCCCCCTTAATTTTTGAATTTATTATATATTTATTTATTAAGGGAAGACATGAAACGCTCTAAATAAATATTGAAAAAATACAAACAGAAATATGTTAAAAAAGAGAGAAGTTTAATAAATAAATAAATAAATTAATTAATTAAAATAAATAAACTTTTGGGAACTTACAGCTGTTGGAGGGGGGTCTGTGAAATAATAAAAATATAAAAAGGAATTAGTTCATAAAGAAATCTATGAGATAACAACGGACTAAGCCAAGGGATAATATAGTATAATATGAGGACGAAATATCTGTTGACACAAATGTAATAAATAATAGTAATATTCTAATTTATTGAAACTCTTATAGAAATATATTACAATTTATGGAACAAATTATTTTTATAATATGTGGAATACATTTTGACATATAAAGTATATGATTGTCCTGATGGGAGGGAGGATCGTGCCAAGATCTCCCAATGTAAGGAGATATTAAATCTGTCTTGTCACTTGTTAAAAGTATTATTACAGCCATAATATAGTATAATAGGAGTCTATTGGGGGATAATAAAATATAGAAAATATATATATATTTTTTTCTTAGCTTTAATAGGTCCTACCAAAAAGACTAGACATTGACTTACTGCACTCGTAGCTCTTGCAGCATGGGTCGTTGGAGGAGACTTCAATGAGGGAATAATCTTGGCGACATGATGGAATGACGCAGGTAACGCCTTGGCACTGTAATGGACGTACAGGTCAGTAGTGAGTCTTATCAATCTGTATCCAAACCCTTGAGGTGTAAATGAAGCTTGTTATATAAGGAGCTGTATTTATTACTTGGCGCTAAGAAGGATGGCGCTCCCTACAGAAAAACCCCAAGACTCACAAAAAGACTTCATGGCTTCGAATTATTTATATATGAGACTATATGTGACATTACAAGGACTAGTTGTGATGAGAATTGCCCTGTTACTCATATTGGAGGGCGGTCATACCTCTCCGGGGGTTACAGGAGGCACCAATGTGGGGGGCACTGCCAACAAAACACAAGACAGTTTTACGTTAATTAATAATGATTACACAATTCTTACATTAGTTCTTGGATCTTTTTGAGATTGGCAATAATTATACACGACTCAATAATATAGAAAGGGTCGGTCAATCATCTTGAGGTTTAGTCGGGTCACTTACGGCACACATATTCTGGGCAGCAGTAAAGTTCGGGGTCTTGAGTTCTGAATGGTGGGCTGCCATCTTGACATTCCGGAGGAGGACTGCATGCTTCTGTGCATTCTGTAATGGAAGACCGTGTAAAGTTTTCTCTATAAAGACTGTAAAGTAACGAGAGTGAACTTCTCTCTCCACCAAACTAAGAGGTAAAAGGAAGACTGATGACGAGTCCATGCAGAACAAGATTTAGGTTGGTGGAGACCAACATCTCGCCTTTGGCACCTGAACACCACCTGACCTATTATTGTACATTTTTTGAAAGGGTCAGCACATGGGCATAGAATGGTCTTCTCCAGTCAAGTCTATGGGAAGAGTAGAAACAGCCAAACCTATCCGGGTGACACATGCTGGCAAAATTACCTCTTTAGAAAGGACCAAACACCCAAGACTTTTTTTTTTTAGAAAATGAGGTGTCTTCCAAATAAATAAACAGACAAGTTGGGTGGAGGACTGTGGACAAGTGTAACCTCCCTATAATCCAGCTCTGCATACAAAACAGTTTTAATAAAACTTCATTATGGAGCTATTATAATAAGGAAAATATTGGCAATGCTTACCGCAGACGAAGAGTGGACAGCATGGATCAGCCCATTCTCTGCGTTCGGCAGTGGCACCTTGCATGGTACAGGTGATAGGCTCACAAACCCTATTACTACATGGCTCTACCTGTAATACATCAGCAGAGGTGAGATCAGGTTAGAAGTTGGAATATAGCTGCAATTCCCAGAGTACGCTCCTCAACATTGAAATTCCAACTTCAAGGCAAAATGTCATTGATAGTCAAAGAAATTGAAATGATAAAAAATCAGAAACAAAATGTTCAAAACATCTCAATTTAATGGTCATTTGAGAAAAATTCTCTATGTACTCGGGTAAATCATCAAGATCTGCTGGCAACGTTCTACAAGGGGTGCACAATCACCAGACTGGCCTCCCATCGAGCACATCTGGAACATCATTGGTCAACAATTGTAAAGGAACTGCCAGCAGTGGATCTTGATGATTTCTCAACTGCATCAGAACATTCCTCAGACAACCATTAATAATCTTTCTGACAGCAGCCAAGGCTGTAAGTGCTGGGATATCTGAATCAGGTGCTCATACCCCAGACTGAGTGAAATCGAGACGTTTTTAATATTTTATTTCCATTTTTTCCATTAACTACACATCATTAACATGTCTATTTATCCTATGATATCAATGATTCTACGACCATGGACTGAGGAGTGTATAGGCAATATGATAAGTCATATGTAAGAATGTAGGGTGGCAAACATGTGAACTCCTAAACCTACAGTTATGCACAATTCCTAAAACCTTCCCTGAAGATCCCTTGAACGTCTCGACATTGTGTTTTATCCTATTTTATAAATTCGAAATTGAAATTGCAAGAATGTGGAGTAGGGGGAAAAAAATCTAAATTAAAATTCCTACAAATATCCTCCAAAATATTCTGAAAATGTCTTTATATTAAATAGAACATCGTAGTTTTTTTCTTGAGACTTATCAACTTACCGTTGTTGGAGTAGGAGTTGGTGGGGCTGAAAAGAAAAGGAAAATTGTCATCAGTGATATCGGCATTATTTTTTCTCCAAAATGATAAGTGAAATAAGTGATAACCCACATAGTTTAACACATGGCAAAGATAAATTGACTACCGAAGCGTCAAAACCAAATATCTTGACCATCAAAGAGTAGCACTTCTTTTCCCGAGCACATGTTCCCACCAATGCTCACCGACAGCCGTTTGCCACCCGGAAATATAACATTGCAGAAAATTAAGGAAACAGTTGTTGGAGGACTAAAAATTGTGAAATCCAGCCAAATAAATCCTTAAAAAATATCTTTTATTGAAAAGCCATAAACCCATCGGCAGTTCTACACGGTGTTGTATCAGATATTTATGGCTTTTCAAAAAAAGTTATTTTTTTAAGAAACCATTTTAGTGGATTTCGCTTTTTTTTGCACTATTGGACTTGGCGTGCTACCAGGTTTCCATGCTACGTTGACCTTTTTTCTTTCAGATCTGACTTTTTCCTCTTTTGACTATGACACAGCAGTCGCAGTACTTACGGCAGGCGAAGGACGGACAGCACTGGGTGTTTGGATCAAAAATCACAATGGCGTTTTCGCAAACGGGAGCTGGACTGCATGGTTGGCACTCTGTAAAAATCAACAAACAATTTTTATTTTATTGCTTGTGAACCTACCTGTTCTTATTAGGCAAAAACGTATTTATATAGAAATTAAACCGTGTGCCGAGAAAGTAGACGTTAGCATCTATTAAATGCCCAATTTAATCCAATTCTCCGAGCTATCGGTGGACAGTCACACACTCTGTAGTGAGCGGGTGCCATGTAATGCTCTAAAGTCCATCTGCCTCTCTCCTATTAATCCCAATTAGCCGATGATCACCTCCCTATATGCCTTTTCCTATAAACCCACAGATTCTGGGGTTGGACAGCACCATAAATGCCTTATTTAGTCATATGTTGAGAATGAAGGATGTATATCTCAATTGAGTTCTGTGGAAACACCAAGATCCCAACATTGAGCCTCCACCATGCCAGATGATAGGGGATATGAATTAGAGAGTAATGCAGTTACATACCATACACATTTTTTAAAGGGTAAGGGTCCAAAATTGTGGACCTCTGAATAAAAACTAGGTAAAATATGCTAAATATGACTTGTAATAATGTATCTTACGGCATTGATAGATAGGACAGCATTTGTTCTCCCAGCCAACAACAACGGAGACAGCTCCTGTCTTGGTGCACTCTTCCACGCTACTACTGCACACAACTTCTTCACACCCGGGCTGTAATAAAATATGATTATAGCCATCGACTATCAGCAGAAAAAACTTTTAGGTATGAGAAAAAATTTAGTAGGTGGCCACGGCCTATACTTACAGGTGTTGGGGGTGGAGGAGGTGACGTTGGTGGTGGGACTGCAAAATATTGCGTAAAAAAAATTGTTTAATTCAGAAATTCAGAAAATTTGTTACAACCATCTAATTGATCATGTAAAAAAGAAGTAATATCTTTAAGATAAAATCATTCATTAAGTTGTTGCATACATTAATTGCAGCAGAAAATCAGAAGTCAAGAAGATATATATAATAATAATATACATATAAGTTTGTCTCCTAATATAGCTATATAAAATGTAACTTACAATATCAGGTCACAACACGCAACAGAATAAAAGAGTAGGGCATTGAAAAGTGTAAATCATAGTAAATTGGGTTCTGTTAAAATTCCATTAATAATTAATTCATATTTTGGGCCAAAATATAATGCAAATATCGATTAATAAATAAGAGAGTAGTAAACGCACTGCATTCATAGGTGGGGCAGCAGTCATCTTCTGGGTTGTGTTTCACTATCAAGGTATAACCATCATCACAATCGGTGGGTGAGCATCCGGAGAAATCACAAGGTGGCTAAATAAAGAAAACGAAATAGTCAGGTAAGTAATTGGAGAAGAACTGTTAGGTTTATATTAGTCACTAACAAAATATTTAGAGGGAATCTGTCAGAAGGTTTTTACTATTTAAACTGAGAGCAGCATGATGTAGTGGCTGAGACCCTGATTCCAGTGATGTGTCGTTTACTGGGCTGTATTTTCCTGTTTCAATACAATCAGAGTTTTATCAGCAGGAGATTATCACTACAGGACTAGGTGTCTCATGCCTCCTAGTCAAACCACGCCCCCAACACAGTATAAATATACAGTGCACACAGAAAGCATCCAATCAGTGGAGTGGGCGGGGTTATACACAGCTCAGTATTCCGAGCTCTACTAGATCTGCAGCAGAGAAAACTGTGATTGTATCACAACTGCTAAGTGATACATTGCTGGAATCTGGGTCTCTGTCTCTATATCATCCTGCTGTCAGATTACATAGCAAACATCTGCTAACAGATTACTTTTAGAAGGATCTGTCATCAGATTTCACAATACAAAGAGCACGCAGTATTGAATAGATCTCGTAGAACTGATGAGCCTAGTGTACTTACTTGGACGATACATGTCACAATGGCTAACAACACGAAAAAAGGATGATAACTGGTCAGACCAAATATAATGCAAACAATATAAACTTTATTGATAATATTAAAACCACCTAAGGTGGATATGGTCTAATTGTCTATATGTACTCTGTGAATGGCTGCTAGTAGCTTGGTCTTCCTCCCTGTTTGGCTCATCTAATTTTTGTTATGTTTACTTAGTTTTTTACATATTGTGTTTCTATTTTGCTAATTTTTTCATTCTCTATATACATATAATTCTTAGCCCTAGGGGACTGGCAGTCCTGGGTGCGCTCCTCCTGCTATTTATTCAGCAGTTTCTTTGTGTTGCTATTATCGTCCCTCCTCTCACCTGGTTTTAATATTATCAATAAAAGTTTATATTGTTTGCATTATATTTGGTCTGACCAGTTATCATCCTTCTTTCGTGTTGTTTGTATATATCAGATGATAGGTCTTGTTGGTCCTATTCACTTATGGTACAGATTACTGCAATATTATGCGTTACCATGGTGATTAGTCATATAAGTTGGTATTTACTTTCTGCGGTATGTCACAATGGCTGTAAAATCATTTTTAATTTTTTTTTACATTTCTAAATCTAGGCTCATCCCAATATCAAGCTTAATTAGGCATTTTGGAATTTTAGGATAAATCTATAAGTTTTATCAGGTCTCAGAGATTAATGATACAGTGATGGGAACTTACCCCTTGTGTCGGTGTTGGAGGCTGTAAAGAAAAAAATGAAAAATATTTGATGAAGACAATAAATAACATTTCACTCAATAGATAGTAGACTAGATGTTCCGCGCCGACAAAGCCATATGGATAAGGGCAGGTGTAGAAGACAGTATTTTCGGTCTGAGTGTGATCCGACAAAACATCGAATCGGACCAATGTTATTCAATGGGACTGCGCACATGTCTGACTTTTTTGTTTGGATCAAGTCAGTCCAAGGATTGCACTCAATGATTCAGTAGAAAACATCGGTCTGCACTCGGATGACATCTGAGTGCAGTCCGATTTTCTTGGTCTGACAATGGAGAAAATGGAGAATTTGTTTTTACCTTTTTTATTCCATCTTCTCCTCATCCAAGAAAATTAGATTACACTATGATTAAACTCTGATTAGCATAATTAGTATTAATAGCATAGAATAAGGTCGTGTGACCCTAGCCTAAAATGCGTTAATTAAGAAACACATGTCACTTAATTAACTTGGCCCGTCTTATCAATGGAGTGTGCCTCCGTGAGCCTTGCCAGATATATTACTCCAGTCAGTGACTGGAGTAACATTTCTGGGGTAGGAAATGAAGAATTTGATAGGCTTGGAATATAAACTATATTCCGACTGTATAGGAATGTGTATCACCAGCCCGACCTTCACCTGTGAGACGGTCACCTGAGGTTCTAAGTGTCGGCCCAGCGGAAATCACTAAACCCGAACTTTACCCCCCTTAATTTTTGAATTTATTATATATTTATTTATTAAGGGAAGACATAAAACTCTCTAAAAAAATATTGAAAAAATACAAAGGGAAATATGTTAAAAAAGAGAGAAGTTTAATAAATAAATAAATAAATTCATTAATTCATTAAAATAAATAAACTTTTGGTAACTTACAGCTGTTGGAGGGGGGTCTGTGAAATAATAAAAATATAAAAAGGAATTAGTTCATAAAGAAATCTATGAGATAACAACAGAATAAGCCAAGGGAAATAGTATAATATGAGGACGAAATATCTGGTGACACAAATGTAATAAATAATAGTAATATTCTAATTTATAGAAACTCTTATATAAATATATTACAATTTATGGAATTAATTATTTTTATAATATGTGGAATACATTTTGACATATAAAGTATATGATTGTCCTGATGGGAGGGAGAATGGTGACAAGATCTCCCAATGTAAGGAGATATTAAATCTGTCTTGTCACTTGTTAAAAGTATTATTACAGCCATAATATAGTATAATAGGAGTCTATTGGGGGATAATAAAATATAGAAAATATATATTTTTTTTTTCTTAGCTTTAATAGGTCCTACCAAAAAGACGGGACATTGACTTACTGCACTCGTAGCTCTTGCAGCATGGGTCGTTGGAGGAGACTTCAATGAGGGAATAATCTTGGCGACATGTTGGAATGACGCAGGTAACGCCTTGGCACTGTAATGGACGTACAGGTCAGTAGTGAGTCTTATCAATCTGTATCCAAACCCTTGGGGTGTAAATGAAGCTTGTTATATAAGGAGCTGTATTTATTACATGGCGCTACGAAGGATGGCGCTCCCTACAGAAAAACCCCAAGACTCACAAAACGACTTTATGGCTTCAAATTATTTATATATGAGACTATATGTGACATTACAAGAACTAGTTGTGATGAGAATTTCCCTGTTACTCATATTGGAGGGCGGTCATACCTCTCCGGGGGTTACAGGAGGCACCAATGTGGGGGGCACTGCCAACAAAACACAAGACAGTTTTACGTTAATTAATAATGATTACACAATTCTTACATTAGCTCTTGGATCTTTTTGAGATTGGTAATAATTATACACGACTCAATAGTATAGAACGGGTCGGTCAATCATCTTGAGGTTTAGTCGGGTCACTTACGGCATGCATATTCTGGGCAGCAGTAAAGTTCGGGGTCTTGAGTTCTGAATGGTGGACTGCCATCTTGACATTCCGGAGGAGGACTGCATGCTTCTGTGCATTCTGTAATGGAAGACCATGTAAAGTTTTCTCTATAAAGACTGTAAAGTAACGAGAGTGAACTTCTCTCACCACTAAACGAAAAGGTAAAAGGAAGACTGATGACGAGTCCATGCAGAACAAGATTTAGGTTGGTGGAGACCAACATCTCGCCTTTGGCACCTGAACACCACCTGAACTATTATTGTACATTTTTCGAAAGGGGCAGCACATGGGCATAGAATGGTCTTCTCCAGTCAAGTCTATGGGAAGAGTAGAAACAGCCAAGCCTATCCGGGAGACACATGCTGGCAAAATTACCTCTTTAGAAAGGACCAAACACCCAAGACTTTTTTTTTTTTAGAAAATGAGGTGTCTTCCAAATAAATAAACAGACAAGATGGGTGGAGGACTGTGGAAAAGTGTAACCTCCCTATAATCCCGCTCTGCATACAAAACATTTTTAATAAAACTTCATTTTGGAGCTATTATAATAAGGAAAATATTGGCAATGCTTACCGCAGACGAAGAGTGGACAGCATGGATCAGCCCATTCTCTGCGTTCGGCAGTGGCGCCTTGCTTGGTACAGGTGATAGGCTCACAAACCCTATTCTCACATGGGTTCTGTAATACACCAGCCAGGTGGAGATCAGGTTACAATCATCAATTTAATATATGGTATATACACAATGAAACATCAGATGTAAGAATACAGGTCCAACATGTGTGGACTCCTGAACCTTGTGAAGGTTCTCATAGATATATAGTATGTTTGTGAATGCAATTAAGTAGAGTCGGCCAAGGAAAGTAATGGCAAGACCTCTGATTACCCAGTCCTATTTTTGTCAAGAACGTCCTTAGATTCTAAGGGGCTCCCTAAACCCAAAAGTGCTTGGTATCAACCCAAGCTTTCTTGATGTTATATAGATTTCTACATTTTATTATATGTATTAGTATCTAGCTAGAACTTACCGGAGTGGTTATGATGGGAATAGTCTGTAAAAAAATGCAATAAAAAATGTTAGGTCAATAAATATATTTGAAAAATGCAGCCACTAATGTACCTTCGTAGCAATTCCATTACATGCCCCCATCGGACCCTCTCAGTAAATTCCCTTGTCATCCATTGAGTCATGATATGACCACAGTGACTACTAGGTCTAGTAAACCTCGAGGCTTCACTGTGGGAGGTACATGACCCACGGATTAAATAGTTAGATGAAGTTGTGATCTACGTGGCTACATTTTTCATATTCTGTCCAAAAATAATTAGTTCCAAAAAAAAATGTTCCGAGCGATTCTTTCAAGTTTTATGGGTTGGAGGCTGAGATTTACCATTTTTGGAAATTCTGCATTAAATAATGTACAGTGAGAGATGAAAAAAAAATCTAAATAAAAATTCCTGCAAATATCTTCAAGTATATTTAAAAAAAATATATATTAAAATCGGAAGCAGTATTTTTGATACTAAGGATTTACTTACCGGTGTTGGAGGAGGAGGGGCTGAAAAAAAAAGAAAATTATCATGAAATATAGCATTAATAATTTTCATACACTTTTAAGAAACAAAGTGACTTGAGGATTCAGTTCATTGCCGAAGCCTTAAATGCCAAAATTTTGATCAAAGTAGAGTACCGTAGCTTGTTCACACCTTTTACTCTTCACCTAAGGCATATATCTAACCAGGGCTCCATCCAAGCCTTCTAGGAATGTAGCATTGTAGTGAACTAAAGGCATTGTCCATTTTGGGGCACAATTTTTTTACTTAAATGTATGTATTTGGGGCTACAAAAATTTTTTGCAATTGGGCATCCTTAAAAAATTTGCATCATTTGGGTTTTATAGGTTCTTTTTGTTCCCTGGCACATTCAACTTTGATGTGGTCTATGGTCATAAATCAGCTGAAAGGAGATCAGAAAAAGACAAATTGAAGTATAGTGGGCTGACTGACGGATTTTCAGGCCTTCTACATTCAGCCATAGACAGTGCATCAAAGAGTCTATGGAAGGCAAAAGTTTTCATGAAACCCAAAGGCAAAATTTATTATTAGCAGAATAAGGAAGGAAGGTCCTACAGTGGCAAATATCCAATTCATAAATGGAAAAAATGGAAAATTCATTATTAGCCACACATGCATAGAAAAAAAATCATCTCCAAAGATGGACAACCCCTTTAATGAAACGGTAAGTACTTACGGCATTCATAGATTGGGCAACACTGGGTGTCTGCATTGACAGTCACAGATAGGTTTTCGCAAATAGGAGGTGGACTGCATGGTTGACACACTGTAAAAATCAACAGGTTAAACAATTTTTAATTTGGATTAAGGTTTAGGAACCTATCCCATAAACAATTTTTAATTCTATGGTTTAGGAACCTATCTCATAAACAATTTTTAATTCTATGGTCTAGGAACCTATCCCATAAACAATTTTTAATTTTATGGTTTAGGAACCTATCCCATAAACAATTTTTAATTTTATGGTTTAGGAATCTATCTCATAAACAATTTTTAATTTTATGGTTTAGGAACCTATCTCATAAACAATTTGTAATGTTTTGGTTTAGGAACCCATCTTATAAACTATTTTTAATGTTATGGTTTAGGAACCCATCTCATTAACAATATTTAATGTTATGGTTTAGGAACCCATCTCATAAACAATTTTTAATTTTATGCTTTAAGAACCTATCCCATAAACAATTTTTTATTTTATGCTTTAGGATCCTAGCTCATATCATTGGCCAAAATGTACAGTAATTAGAAATATAACCATGTGCCTAAAGAGGAAACTTTCGCCAGCGACATACATTTGATATAGGGTAAATTAGAAGATTCTCCAAGCTGCCGGTGGACAGCCACCGACACCCTTGAGTTTCAGGGTGTTATGGATTGCTTCTGCAGTCCGTGTGGCACTCTCTCACCTACCTGGAGAGTAGATGTTCTCTGATACACCAGGTACATGATTTTTTCCTGAACATGCCCAAACTCAGATTCTAGGGATTGGACAACATCTTGGGCAAGGGTCCCTCAAATAGTGAAATATCCTAAATATGACTTATAATACCATAGCTTACCGCATGCATAGGTTTCGCAGCATTCGTCCCTGCCGACAGACACAGCGTAAGACCCTCCCTTGGTGCATTCCTCCACTTGACACACAACGCCTTCACACTCGTTCTGTAAAGTAACATGATTATAGCCATTGACTATCATCAAGAAAAGCTTTTATGTACGAGAAATCAGAGGGTTGACGCGGATTATACTTACAGAAGTTGGGGTGGTTTCAGGAGGTGGCGTCGGTGGTGGGACTGAAAAATGTAAGAAAAAAAATTTCTAAATATTTTCAAAAAATTCAAAATTGTTTAATCGAAATCGATCATGCATTACAAAATAAAATAAGATGTCTGCAAAATCCTACATTGAACAGAGAAGATCAGCGAAAAGAGAAAAGTCTGGGAATTCTGAGAAATTAATTTTTTTTTTACCTAAATTATATAATTTTATACCAACCCAAAGTGATGCAAAATACCATACGACAACACATTAGCAGAAAGTATCAGAAGAGTATAGAAAAGTAGAACGTCATGAAGTAAGTTGCGTCCAATAAAATGATTATTTGTAAATATTTGTAAATAGAACCAAACGGTTTTCACATTCTGATGGACACATGACAAATACTCACTGCATTCATAGATGGGACAGCAGCCATCAATTGGGTCAGCTTTCACCAACACTGTATCACGTACATCACAATTGTTGGGTTGACATAAGGACACATCGCAAATTTTCTAGGTAAAGAAATAACAAATATTCGTAAGAAAAACCTTTATAATAATAAATAAAGGCCCACACTTTTTTTACGTTCACTTTTTTTGGAGTGCCGCCTCTTGCTTTATATTTTTAAATAGAAATTTAATAGATTTTAATTTAAATTAAATAGAAAAAAAACGAGATGTGCGCTAACGCTCGCTCTTACCGAAATTTTAAAATATTGCAATGAAGAATGAACGAGCCATTGACTAATTATAATTGATGGGAACTTACCTCTGTCGTTTGTGGAGGCTGAAAAATAAATGACAAATTTTCACCATTAAAACAAGTTCTGGAAAAATACATCTCATCGCTAAGTCTAGCAGTGGTACTGTTAGAGCTCAATTTTGTCATATGAGTGTTATCTGTGGTTTTTATGGACAGCACTCGTACCTATCATATTTTGGGGGGTTTTGCACATGTCTGATTTTTTATTTGCACCCAGTGGTCCATGGAAAAAAAATCAGATGCATGTTCGAATTTGATCCGAGTGTCAGATCAAAATCAGCAATGTAAGCCTATGGGTCCGTGAAAAAAATCTGAACTGCACTCAAATGACATCTAAGTGCAGTCCTGATTTTCACAGAGTGGCAAAATGGAGAAGGTAGAGAAACTTTTTTTTTTCTTTCTCTCCACATCTGAGAAAAATTTATGTCAATCTGGTCAAACACTGATCAATCATATCGTTTGTCACAGATGTGGAGAAAACGGTTGTGTGACCCTAACCTTACTGGAAACTTCTTTGCATGCATGCTTTCTCATTGAGTAATTTATTTTAACTTTTATTTAGAGAGTATTACTCAAAATTCTTAAAAAAGGCAGAAGTATATATTTAAAAAATAAATAAATGCATTTAAAGAAATTTAAAATAATAAAAATTATATACAGACAGTATATTTATGTATATACACTGTGTAAAAAAGATATATATATATATATATATATATATATATATGTAAAGATATACTTATCTATCTATATATATTATAAGATTTGTGAATGACATATATATATATTTATATATATATATATACATATACATACACATCTTATAATATATATTAAAAATATACACTTTTTTTCTCTATTAGAATTTATAAAGTACAATAAATATAAAAGACCAGAAAAAGAAAAGTTAAAGAAAACTTAAATTATAATAAATACATGTGAATACTCAAACCAACTCTAGAAACTGTAGATGATAAAAAGCAAACATTATATTTATTTTAAATGGTTGAAAAAAAATTAAGTAGCTCCATACAAGTAAATTGTGAAAAATAAAACATATAATGGGGAAGAAAAATAACAATTTCATTAAGGGCTGTCCCACACGTCCAGATAATTCCGGTACCGGAATAAATCGGTACCGGAGTTATCCGTGTCCGTGTGCCTGGGAACTCACGGAGGCCATACGTGTGGCACACGTGTGCCGCCCGTATGGCGAGTGGGTACCACACGGAGCGTGTGGTACCCACTCTGCATGGTGCTGAAGCTGCGATTCATATCTTCCCTGCAGCAGCGTTTGCTGCAGAGAAAATATGAAGAATAGTGTTTAAAATAAAGATCCATGTGTCCGCCGCCCCCCACCCCCTGTGCGCCCCCCCGCTGGTCAGAAAATACTTACCCGCTCCCTCGCTGCTTCCTGGTCTGGCCGCGGCTTCTCCTGCATGCCGTCACGTGGGGCCGATCATTTACAGTCATGAATATGTGGCTCCACCTCCCATAGGGGCGGAGCCGACTATTCATGATTGTAAATGATCGGCCCCACGTGACCGCATACAGTAGGAGGCGCGGCCAGACCAGGAAGGAGCGAGGGAGCGGGTAAGTATTTTCTGACCAGCGGGGGGGCGCACAGGGGGTGGGGGGGCGGCGGACACCTAAATCTTTATTTTAAACACTATTCTTCATATTTTCTCTACAGCAAACGCTGCTGCAGGGAAGATATGAATACCGGCTTCAGCACCACGTGGGGGGGGACAGCGCTTACTGTAGCGCTGTCTCCTGCACGCACACGGACCCCAGACGGAGAATGTCCGTGTGAGGTCCGTGTTTTACGCGGACCCATTGACTCTATTGGGTCCGTGTAAAACGTGCGCTCCCACGAACACTGACATGTCTCCGTGTTTGGCACACGGAGACACGGTCCGCAAAAAATCAATGACATCTGAACAGATGCATTGGTTTTTGAGGGTCTACGTGTGTCAGTGTCTCCGGTACGTGAGGAAACTGTCACCTCACGTACCGGAATCACTGACGTGTGAAACCGGCCTAATGAAGCGGAACAGAGGGAAAGAATAATCTATATATATAATTGTCTAAGGGTCACTTCCGTCTGTCTGTCACGGATATTCATTGGTCGCGGCCTCTGTCTGTCATGGAAATCCAAGTCGCTGATTGGTCCTGGCAAAACAGCCACGACCAATCAGCGACGGGCACAGTCCGGAAGAAAATGGCCGCTCCTTACTCCCCGCAGTCAGTGCCCGGCGCGCGCATACTCCCCTCCCGTCACCGCTAACACAGGGTTAATGCTGACGGTAATGGACCACGTTATGCTGCGGGTAACGCACTCCTTTACCGCTGCTATTAACCCTGTGTGTCCACAACTTTTTACTATTGATGCTGCCTATGCGGCATCAATAGTAAAAAATGTAATGTTAAAAATAATAAAAAAACAAAAAACCTGCTATACTCACCCTCCGTAGTCCGCCGAGCCGCTCGCGCCGACCGCCATCTTCCGTTCCCGGCGATGCATTGCGAAATTAACCAGAAGACTTAGCGGTCTCGCAAGACCGCTAAGTCATCTGGGTAATTTCTCAACGCATCCTGGGAACGGAAGATGGTGGCAGCCGCGCGCGCATCGGCACAGCACCGTTGGATCCCAGGAGGTGAGTATGTAACTATTTTTTATTTTAATTCTTTTTTTAACAGGGATATGGTGCCCACACTGCTGTATACTACGTGGGCTGTGTTAGATACTACGTGGCTGCTATATACTACGTGTACAGTACTATATACTACATGGCTGCTAAATACTACGTGGACAGTACTATATACTACATGGCTGCTATATACTACGTGGACAGTACTTTATACTACATGGCTGCTATATACTATGTGGGCAGTACTATATACTACATGGCTGCTATATACTACGTGGGCAGTACTATATACTACATGGCTGCTATATACTACGTGGGCAGTACTATATACTACATGGCTGCTATATACTATGTGGGCAGTACTATATACTACATGGCTGCTATAGACTACATGGACAGTACTATATACTACATGGCTGCTATAGACTACGTGGACAGTACTATATACTACATGGCTGCTATATACTACGTGGGCAGTACTATATACTACATGGCTGCTATATACTATGTGGGCAGTACTATATACTACATGGCTGCTATATACTACGTGGGCAGTACTATATACTACATGGCTGCTATATACTATGTGGGCAGTACTATACACTACATGGCTGATATATACTATGTGGACAGTACTATATATACTACATGGCTGCTATATACTACGTGGACAGTACTATATATACTACATGGCTGCTATATACTACGTGGGCAGTATTATATATACTACATGGCTGCTATATACTATGTGGGCAGTACTATATACTACATGGCTGCTATATACTACGTGGGCAGTATTATATACTACATCGCTGCTATATACTACGTGGACAGTACTATATATACTACATGGCTGCTATATACTACGTGGGCAGTACTATATACTACATGGCTGCTATATACTATGTGGGCAGTACTATATACTACATGGCTGCTATATACTATGTGGACAGTACTATATATACTACATGGCTGCTATATACTACGTGGGCAGTACTATATACTACATGGCTGCTATATACTATGTGGGCAGTACTATATACTACATGGCTGCTATATACTACGTGGACAGTACTATATACTACATGGCTGCTATATACTATGTGGGCAGTACTATATACTACATGGCTGCTATATACTACGTGAGCTGCGTTATATACTACATGGCTGCTATATACTACGTGGCCAGTGTTACATACTATGTGGCCTGTGTTTTGTACTGCATGGGCTGTGCTATATATTGCGTGGTCTGTGTTATATACTATGTCACCTGTGTTATATACTACGTGGCTGCTATATACTGCGTTGGGCTGTGTTATATAGTACGTGGGCTGTGCTATATACTGTTTGGGCTGTGTTATATATTGCGTGGCCTGTATTAACGCATCAGGTATTCTACAATATGTATTTTTGTATATATCAGCCACATACTATATAGCACAGGCCACGTACTACACTGTGTTCCAAATTATTATGCACAAAGAGTTTAGGAGTGATAAGGTTAGAATTTTTTTGTCATTTAAACTCATTGATGGTGATGTGTGTCAGGGCTCTTTATATCACTGAAAGCAATTGCAGATACCTGTGGAAATTAGTTTGGCAGGTGTGTCCAAATAAAGGCAAGACTACTTAAGAAGGCTGTTCCACATTATTAAGCAGCCTACATTTTTTGCCAAAATGGGAAAGAAAAAGGATGTGTCGGCTGCTGAGAAGCAACAAATTGTGGAGTATTTAGGTCAAGGCATGACTACAATCAACATTGCCAAGACACTTCATCGTGATCATCGCACAATCAAGAAGTATGTAGCTGATTCCCAGCACACACATGTGCGTGCTGATAAGGAAAAATTGAGGACTCTTTCCAACAGGCAATTGCGTAAGGTTAAAAGAGCAGCTGCAAAAATGCCTTGTCATAGCAGCAGACAAGTTTTTGAAGCTGCTGGTGCCTCCAATGTCCCCAGAACAACAAGATGCAGGGTCCTTCAGAGGTTTGCAGCTGTGCGTAAGCCATCCTGTCGACCACCTCTATCCACTGCAACAAGCAGAAACGGCTCCAGTGGGCCAAACGATACATGAAGACTGACTTCCAAACTGTTTTGTTCACCGATGAGTGCCGTGCAACGCTCGATGGTCCAGATGGATGGAGTGGAGGATGGCTGGTTGATGGACACCTCATGAAAACACGGCTAAGGCGCCAACAAGGAGGAGGTGGAGTAATGTTTTGGGCTGGAATCATGGGGAAAGAGATTGTCGGCCCCTTTATGATCCCTGAAGGGGTATAGATGAACTCCATAGTCTATGTGGAGTTTCTAAAACAACACTTCCTGCCATGGTTCAAGAGGAAGAACCGTGCTTTCCGCAGCAAGATCATTTTCATGCCTGATAATGCACCGTCTCATGCTGCAAAAAACACATCTGCATCTCTGGCTGCTATGGGCATAAAAGAGGACAAACTTATGGTGTGGCCACCATCTTCCCCTGGCCTCCACCCCATTGAGAACCTCTGGAGCATCAGCAAAAGGAGTGTCTATGATGGCGGGAGGCAGTTCACATCTAAGCAACAGCTCTGGGAGGGTATTCTGTCCACATGCAAAACAATTGAAGCAGAAACCATCCAAAAACTGACAAATTCAATGGACGAGAGAGTTCAGAAGCTTCTTTCAAACAAGGGGTCCTATGTGCAAATGTAACATCACCTAGAATAAACTTTTCACTTGAAAACTGTTTGATTTCATTTTGTAATAAGCTGATAATGCTTATAACTTCACAATTGACCTTTTTTTGGTTCAAAATAAAAAAAAAGGTTGAAAACTCTGCTGTGCATAATAATTTGGAACATGCATTTTGAGTGTTTATTTTTTTTTAAAAGGTACTGTTTTCATAGGCAGTTTGTTCCAAAACATTGCAATTATACTAGAATAGTAGATGACTGGAAAATAACAATGACTGCAATTCAGATAGGTAATTTAGAGAAAATATGAGGAAATATTATTTGCATAATAATTTGGAACACAGTGTATTTGTATGCTATATACTACATGGCTCCTATATACTACGTGGCCTGTGCTATATACTATGTGGCTGCTATATACATACATATTCTAGAATACCCGATGCGTTAGAATCGGGCCACCATCTAGTACAATATAAAAGGCGTATATAAAAAGTACATTTTGGGTACTTACCGCAGTCACAGGAGGTACTGCGAAATGATACAAAGGAAAGTTACATTAGTTCACGATCATTTCTGTTAATTTATTGTACAATTTAATGGAACAGCACTGTATGATAGTGGGGGGTGGTATGGAGGCAAACTAAACATCTGAAAGGTTCTCCTTAAAAGGAATCTGTCAGTAGGATCTACTCTATCTGCAATTTGATGCCTTATTGAAAATTAAATCGCCATTTTTCTTCATATTCAAATGAGCTGTAAAGCTCTATGGGCGGGACATAGATCTCCAGGAGACTCTGCCTCCAGAGCTTATTTAACATGGAAGGTGGCATTACTAGTGTGAGACATGTAATGACTGACAGCCTGCTCTCCTGATCTATGGGAATAAGACATCGGATTGCAGATTTCAAGGTTTCATTTTATTCCTATAACCTACATGCCCATATAGAAGGCTTAGGATGATTGATCCTACTGACGGTAAACGTTCACTTTTAATTATACTCCCCCTCCCCACCTCAAAATGGATTCTATCCACTATTCACATGGAGAAAAGATGGGCTGTTGACTTACTGCACTCATAGCTCTTGCAGCAATGGTCATCTCCAGGAACTTCAACTAGAACAGCCGGTATATCACAAGGTGGGACAAAGCAGTTAACACCAGTACATGGCTGTAACAGAGACAGACATATTGAATATATTGGGTTTATTATTTTTCACATTTTTCTAGGTCTATTCTAATAATAAAGAAGGGTGACCTTGGGGGACTTTGAATCTATTGATGGCTGTTTTATAATTTTTTTTTAAAGTGGACACAACCTGAATGGGTCTAGGTCTCATTTACAGAATATAAGCCTCTACCAGGAGCGTAATGATCGCGGTCACAGAGGTCGCGACTGGGCCCATGTGGGTGATGGGCCTGCCTATGCCAACACAATCTTCAAGTGGATGTGTGTCTTCGGACACACATTCAGCTGATGTGTATTGAGGTGAAGAGACCCGCTGGGTCCGTGTACTGCAATACACGCTGCCGGCCAAAATGAGGGACATATATAACAGGATGGGTGGACATATATGCAAGGATGGGCCTATGATGAGGGACATATATACCAGGATGGGGCCATAATGAGGGACATATATACCAGGATGGGTGGACATGTGTACAAGGATGGGCCCATGATGAGGGACATATAAACCAGGATGGGTGGACATATGTACAAGGATGGGCCCATGATGAGGGACATATAAACCAGGATGGGGCCATAATGAGGGACATATATACCAGGATGGGTGGATATATGTACAAGGATGGGCCCATGATGAGGGACATATAAACCAGGATGGGCCCATGATGAGGGTCATATAAACCAGGATGGGGCCAGAATGACGGACATATATACCAGGATTGGCCCATGATGAGGTATATATATATATACCAGGAAGGAGCCCAGGATGGGGGACATTACTACATAACGAGGGAGGCACCTTATGTGTCCTTATAGGATTTAGAACTCTACAAGGGCCCATATATCTGACCACCATGCGAGGGGGCCCTGGTCCAAATTATGCACAGGGGCCCATTTTATTCTAGTTACACCACTGGCTGCTACTAATGGAACATGTGAAATGATCCTACACAGTTTTGGAAAAAGACATGGCACTGGATCAGATATTACTGATGGTGGGAAGTCTTACCTCTGGAGTTGTGGGCTCTGGAGTTGGGGTCTCTGGAACAGAAGATTGTTTATATTAATTATTATAGAACTGAATTTTCTTAACTGTTGAAAATTGCTTTGTACAATGGTCCTCTATGAGGGTGGTCTTCTCATAAAAATATTATGAGAAATAAACCATGAATGTTTCACTGTATACTAATTACACAGGTTGAAAAAAGACCTCGGTCCATCAAGTTCAACCTTTCTCCACCAATTTTAACTTTAAATTAACTATAACCCGCAATGTTATGTGTATTGAGGAATTTGTCCAGCCCTTGTATAAAAGCTGTCATAGTGTCGGCCATTACTACCTCTTGTGGTCGGCATTCCACAGTCTGACTGCTCTAACTGTAAAGAACCCTTTCCTATTTAGCAGCCAGAATCGCCTTTCTTCCACCTGTAATGAGTGTCCCCTGGTCCATAGAATGGTCCTTGGAAGGATTAAGTAATGTGCCGTCCTTTGTACAGACCACAGATATATTTATACATGTAAATGAGATCCCTTCTGAGGCTTCTTTTTTCTAAGCTAAACAAGTCCAACTTTTTCAACCTCTCATCATACGAGAGGCCTCCATCCCTTGTAATAATCTAGTTGCCGCTTTTGAATTGACTCTAATTTCTGAATATCCTTTTTTTAAATATGGAGCCCAATCCTGGATCCCATATTCTAGAAGTGGCCTCACACAAGCGATTTATAAATGGGTAACAAAACATTGGGATCACGGGATTTTATCTCTTTCTTTATACACCCTAAAATCTTGTTTGCTTTTGCATCTGCTGCTTGACATTGAGCGCTGCTGCTCAGCTTACTTGTAACCAGAATAGCCAAGTCCTTCTCCTGTTCTGTAGTCCGGAGTATACTCCCATTTGATGTATATGAGGCTATAGGATTACCACGTCCAGGTGCATTACTCTACATTTATTTAGTGTCGTCATCAAAGACTGACACTTTAATCTTAATCCCATCCACAAGCTCATTAATAATCAGGTTAAAAAGAATTGGTCCTAGCACAGATCCCTGCGGTCCCCACTGCTGACTAAATCCCATTTAGAGAATGTACCATTTATGATGACTCTTTATTTCCGGTCATTTATCCAATTTCCTATCCATCTGCATATAGTTTCCCCCAGTCCTCGCTTCTGTAGCTTCACTATAAGGCTGTTATGTGGTACAGTATCAAATGCCTTTGCAAAGTCCAGATAAATCACATCAACCCCATTACCTAAATCCAGATTTGCACTTACATCCTCAGAGAAACCCAACATGTTAGTTAGACACAACCTATCTTTCATGAATCCATGCTGGTTGTCAGTTATTATATTATTATCTACAATATATCTCTGCAGGTCATCTCTTATGATGCCCTCAAAAATTTTGCACACTACTGATATCAGGCTTAGCGGACGGTAGTTGCCTGGCTCCACCTTCTTACCTTTCTTAATTATCTGTGCCACATCAGCCATCCTCCAATCCTGTGGCACCACCCCTGTTACAGGAGAGTCTAAAGGTACCGTCACACTAGGCGATATCGCCAGCGATCCGTGACGTTGCAGCGACCTGGATAGCGATATCGCTGTATTTGACACGCAGCAGCGATCTGGATCCCGCTGTGAAATTGCTGGTCGCTGCTAGAAGGTCTGCACTTTATTTGGTCGCTAGGTCGCCGTGTATCGCCGTGTTTGACAGCAAAAGCAAGGATACCAGCGATATTTTACACTGGTAACCAGGGTAAACATCGGGTTACTAAGCGCAGGGCCGCGCTTAGTAACCCGATGTTTACCCTGGTTACCAGCGTAAAAGTTAAAAAAACAAACAGCACATACTCACCAGCGTGTCCCCCAGCCTCTGCTTCCTGACACTGACTGAGCGCCGGCCCTAAACTGAAAGTGAAAGCACAGCGGTGACGTCACCGCTGTGCTGTTAGGGCCGGAGCTCAGTCAGTGTCAGGAAGCAGAGGCTGGGGGACGCGCAGGTGAGTATGTACTGTTTGTTTTTTTAACTTTTACGCTGGTAACCAGGGTAAACATCGGGTTACTAAGCGCGGCCCTGCGCTTAGCAACCCGATGCTTACCCTGGTTACCCGGGGACCTCGGCATCGTTGGTCGCTGGAGAGCGGTCTGTGTGACAGCTCTCCAGCGACCAAACAGCGACGCTGCAGCGATCGGCATCGCTGTCGCTATCGCTGCAGCGTCGCTTAATGTGACGGTACCTTAAGAATATGAGATACAGCGGTCTGTCAATTACTGAGCTCAATTCCCTCAGTACCCGTGGATGAATGCCATCTGGGCCAGGGGATTTGTCAATGTGTAATTTGCTCAGACGCAGGCGTACTTCTTCTTGTGTTAAACTAGTTATATCAGGTGGTGAACTTTAATTTTTGCCTTGTTGAATGATCCCTGGAACAGTTAGTTCATTGGTGAACATGGATGAAAAGTGCCTGTTTAATATCTCAGCCTTTTCTTTGTTCTCTATTATCTTGTTATTATCATCTTTTCATGGGCTGATACCATCTATTTTTCTTTTTTGGCATTGATGTATTTATAAAATTTTGGGGGATTTATTTTAATGTCACTGGCAATTTGTTTCTCTGTAGATAGCTTTGCAGCTTTATTTCTTTTTTACATTTCTTGTTTAGATCTTTATACTCCTGAAATGCTATTTCTGTATTCTCGACCTTCAGGATTTTGAATGCTCTTTGTTTTAGTCTTATTATACTCTGTGCTGCCTTATTTATCCATAATGGCTTCTTTTTATTACTGGACATTTTATTACCAGAGGGTATAAGTTTTCTCCAGTAGTATATCCTTAAACATGCCCCATTTATGGTCGATATCCCCAGTTGCCATGAGATGGTCCCAGTCTACTCGATTAAGTTCTTCCCTTAATTTGTTGAAATTAGTTTTCCTTAAGTTACAGGTTTTTGCATTTCTCCTTTTGAATGTTTGATTGACATCTACTTTGAAACTTACCATATTATTGTCACTGCTTCTTAAATGCTTAGAACTGAAATTGTATCTGGTCTATTTGACAGAACCAGATCCAGCAGATTACCTCCCCTGGTCAGTTCATCTACCAGCTGAGAGAGGTAATTGTCCTGAATTGTGGATAAGAACTTACAGCTTTAAGCAAAACCAGAAGATTCTATGTCAGTTCTTGATGGTTTTCTTGAATGATGACAACAACATATTTAAAGCTTATCACCCAATAAATAGTATAGAAAATAACGTACTGAACTTTGGGGAGCCAAACTAACCACTGGGACCCCCATCGATCTTGAAAATGGTAATTTACATGGACTGACTGATGGCACAATATGATTGCCGATCGGTAAACCTTTGCAAACAATGCATTGCTAAAGGACCATGATTTATTTTCGCTGTGTAAAAGATTATTTAACTCTACGAACGAGCGTTTTGCTCATTCATTGGGTGATTAGCAGCCTGTCTACATTGGAACACTCTTATACTTTGCATGTATATCAGCCTATAGTCCGTCTCATTTATTTGGTTTTGCCATAAATTCTTGTGCTTTGTACAAACGGGGGCATGTCCCCCCATTCAGAGCTGAGTATTTCATCTGTATAGCTTTCCATGGGATCAGTGGTGGTAACAGCAGTTGGACGCCCTGTGACCAGGAAGTTATGCCCTATCCAGTGAATAAGGTATACCTTCAAAACTAAATACAGCTTATTTAATACTATAAACAGGAGAGGCACACATGTTCAGACTTCCATTGCTCACTTACGGCATATGTATTCTGGGCAGCAGTACTTTTCAGGATCTTGAGTTCTGATTGGTGGTGTGCCGTCTTGACATTGAGGAATGGGACTGCATGCCTGTGTGCACTCTGCAATAAAAGACAATGTACACCTTATATATAGTCTGTAGGGTTTATGGCAGACTATATTCTGTGAAAGGAGATCTTCTGGTGTTCCTCCCAATATATACAACAATTATCAATCCAAACCATTCTCATTCTATATCCATATTACTTACATTGTGGATCGTGATACTTACCGCACACGTAGTGAGGGCAACACTCATCCGCCCAAGCGTAGGTATTGACAACAGCTCCCTGTTTGGTGCATGTTAGGGGCTCACAAAGTATATTCAAACAGCGATTCTGTAATACATGAGCATTTTTTTTCAGTATCATTTTAAGTGATTTTTTTTTATTATTATTATAGAGCATTTCCATCAAGACCAAAGATAAGATGCCTTTATTCAGATATCCAAACTGTTGGCTATCATGTTAAAAACATTTCTTACGCATGAGTTTTTACAAAACATTTCTTACTCTTGAGTTTTTACCCTTCCTGAACCTTTTCTTGAAGTTCAAAGTATATGAAGATGACCAGCTATAGAAATATGCTTTTGCCATAACCTGTTGGGCGTTATTTATGCTATATGTGTCTATATGTGGCCACCTAGTCATTGGGATGTGAGTTTCAGCCTTCACGTCACAATATCATGTTGATATTATGCCGGGAAATTCATGGAAGAGTCCAGGTTGTTAAGGTGTGCATTCTAGTGATTATTCCACAACCCCAACTGATATACTACTACTGGGTCAAGTGTGAATATGGGCAAAGAAAACAATCCAAAGCAAAACTATGCTATGCTATCGGGTGAACCTTGAAGCTCCAGGGCACCAATACAAAGTTTGTAACGGGGTCTCACCAACTATCATACATATTTATACTGATAGTCTGCTTATAAAGACCAAAGGGACCTTTCGTAGCACCAAAGGCTCCATGACCTGGTTCACCGTATAGTTACGGGCTTGCTAGCTTTTATTGAGTGCATGTCTTCAGAATATTCCACAGCTGAATTACGCCATCAATAGTCTGTGTACTATACACTTTATTAATGATTATATTGAGCAATGGATATAAAGGTTCATAGTATATATGATATTTCAGACAATCTAGTTGTAACTTACAGGGGTTGGTATTGGAGTGGTGATGATGATGGGAGTCTGTAAAAAAAAAACACAAAATGTAATTTAAATATTTGCATGTTTCTGATATACACCTTCCACAACCCAATCAATAGTCCATTTATTCCTCATCTGTGATTTTACATCATATTTGCTGAGGAACAGATTTTAAAGGAATGGACACAAAGACGACCTATCACTAGATCAAAACTGGTCCCTTTTTTTTCTTATTTTATTCTCCCTACTCCCCTGAATATTCTATTTTATTTTTCTTTTTAATAATCTGACAAACGGTTCCAGAGAGAAGGATCTTTTATATTGAACGCTAAATTTTATGGTTTTTACTAAAAGAGAGCCGATCATGGGATCCTCAGGGGCATATCCTTAGGCTGCTTGATATTATACATTTTTGAGCCACTCCCCCTGGTTAAATACCGTATCAATTATTTGTAAATAAAAAGGCCCATATCTCTGTAATAATATGGTAAATTTTAAAAACAAAATTCAGAATACTCAGCGGAAGAGCGGGAACAAAATAACAGCTCATAACTTTTGACTGAACTGGCGATAGGTTCCCTTTTAACTCATACAGTTTGGTTATTACTTACCTGAGGAGTTGTGGGTGCAAGCTGTAAAAAGTGCCAACCCAAATTGTTTTAATAGAAATGTATTCCGAAAGTGTGGCGTTAATTATGACAAATTTGTTGGGTAGGACTCAACCACATCTCTCATGCTGAGCTCTGCCCAATTTTTAAAAAAATTGTTGGAGCTGCCACAAAAATAGGTGCATTTTTACACAACTATATGTTGTAAAATAATTTTGCAACAGTTTAACCTGATTTTTTTTGGGGGGTGCAAACTATTTGATCAATTTGACCCTAAATTTGCTGATCTTCAGATAGTCCAAAACGAAACAAATTTGTTATGAAATGGGTGCCATTTGTTTAGTAACGCAGGAATATTTTAGTCCTTTCTGGCCAACTAAGCCCGAAAACACAAACTTGAGGGCTGGATTTATGTAATCCCCATCCCTTGTTGGTCCATTACACTGCATTACACGCAAATTTGCCAAAACTGTCTATGAAAAATTGGAATATTTCAAACAAATTCATGATAGTTGTCATATGATGAACCTATTTGTCTCAGGGGATAATATTAATTGTATACACTAATTTAGGTTTGATCATATTTTTTTGTTCATGTGCTACAAAGCCAGATCCCCACAGTACCAATAGTGATTGCAGTTACCCTTTAAAAATTCAAAAAAGCAGAATTTATACAAACAATAATATACTTACTGTTGTTTCGATTTTAACGACTGTAATAAAGAAAAAACATGAATATGTTTAATTCAAAAAATGTTCAGCTCACGTAAAAAAAAGAAAAAAAATGAAATGCCTTTCATTTAAAATTAAATTTTTTTGATCAACAATTTCAGCTGCATTGGATTACATATGTAGTGCAGGTCTATGAGCCTGATTCATCATTTGCGATTTTTTTTTTCAAGTTACGTTTCTTTTCTTTTTGTCTTTTGGTATTGATATTTTTTGCACCAAATTCTTCAAAATGGTGCATGTGAATCATCTATTACAGTGGGGAAAAAAGTATTTATTCAGCGACCAATTGTGCAAGTTCTCCCACTTAAAAAGATGAGAGAGGCCTGTAATTGACATCATAGGTAGACCACAACTATGAGAGTCAAAATGAGAAAACAAATCCAGAAAATCACCTTGTCTGATTTGGCAAGTTTTATTTTGCAAATTATGGTGGAAAATATGAATTTGGTCATTAGCAAAAGTTCATCTCAATATTTTGTTATATATCCTTTGTTGGCAAAGACAGTGGTCAAACGTTTTCTGTAAGTCTTCACAAGGTTGGCACACACTGTTGGTGGTATGTTGGCCCATTCCTCCATGCAGATCTCCTCTAGAGCAGTGATGTTTTGGGCCTGTCGCTGGGCAACACGGACTTTCAACTCCCACCAAAGGTTTTCTATAAGGTTGAGATCTGGAGACTGGCTAGGCCACTCCAGGAGCTTCACATGCTTCTCATGAAGCCACTCTTTCGCTGCCCTGGCGGTATGCTTGGGATCATTATCATGTTGAAAGACACATCCACATTTCATCTTCAATGCCTTGCTGATGGAAGGAGGTTTGCACTCAAAATCTCACGATAAATGGCCCCATTCATGTACACAGATCAGTTGTCCTGGTCCCTTTGCAGAGAAACAGCCCCAAAGCATGATGTTGCCACCCCCATGCTTCACAGTAGGTATGGTGTTCTTTGGATGCAACTCAGCATTCTGTATCCTCCAAACACGACGAGTTTTGTTTCTACCAAAGAGTCCTACTTTGGTTTCATCAGACCATATGACATTCTCCCAATACTCTTCTGGATAATCTAAATGCTCTCTAGCAAACTTCAGATGGGTCCGGACATGTACTGGCTTAAGCAGGGGGACACATCTGGCACTGCAGGATCTGAGTCCCTGGTGGTGTAGTGTGTTACTGATGGTAGCCTTTGTTATGGTGGTCTCAGCTCTATGCAGGTCATTCACTAGGTCCCCCCGTGTGGTTCTGGGATTGTTGCTCACCGTTCTTGTGATCATTTTGACCCCATGGGGTGAGATCTTGTGTGGAGCCCCAGATCGAGTGAGATTATCAGTGGTCGTGTATGTCTTCCATTTTCACATTATTGCTCCCACAGTTGATTTCATCACACCAAGCTGCTTGCCTATTGCAGATTCAGTCTTCCCAGCCTGGTGCAAGGCTACAATTTTGTTTCTTGTGTCCTTCGAGAGCTCTTGGTCTTCACCATAGTGGAGTTTGGAGTGTGGCTGTTTGAGGTTGTGGACAGATGTCTTTTATACTGATAACAAGTTCAAGCAGGTGCCATTACTACAGGTAATGAGTGGAGGACAGAGGAGCCTCTTAAAGAAGAAGTTACAGGTCAGTGAGAGCCAAAAATCTTGCATGTTTTTAGGTGACCAAATACTTATTTTCCAACATATTTTGCAAAAAAAAATCTTGCCAAATCAGACAAGGTGATTTTCTGGATTTATTTTCTCATTTTGACTCTCATAGTTGTGGTCTTCCTATGAAGTCAATTACGGGCCTCTCTCTTCTTTTTAAGTAGGAGAACTTGCACAATCAGTAGCTAACTAAATACTTTTCTTCCCCACTGTATGTTCAAAGTAAAACATAGTCTTTATTTTTGGTGTGTATCCTTCTTTATGCAAAAAAGTCACATATTTTACAAAATTACACACAAATTCTGGAGGGGGTCTGGAGTACATTTGCACAAAAAAAAAATTCACATTTTGCAAAATATAACAAATGATAATTTGGAAACCCCAAACCCCACCTAAATTGTCGAACTAAGAAAAATAACATAATAATTTTAAGTTTAAAAAAAGTGCAAATAAATGAGAAATTAATAAAAGATATAAATATTGCTCAAGCAAAAAACAGGTGCAAATAACCAAAAACTAGACAAAATAAAGGTGCAAAAGCAATCATGATCCTATGCTTTTACTTTTGTCTTTAAGTTGATTTGCTACATTTTTTAGCAAAAAGTCTCACATTCCGCTAAATGGTGCAAAATTTGCAAAAAATATTAGAATTACATAAAGTTATTATGGGAGAGGTAATCGAGTACATTTGCACAAAATTTTTGTGAATTTTTGAAAAATTGAATCATCTGGAAGCTCCAAACACTGATGATAATATTAAGTAATACTTACTGCAATCATAGGTTGGACAGCATTCTGAATTTACGTCAAACTCCGTAATCACTGCTTGGCTGTTTTGTCCGCAGTTTGGTGCAGGGTTGCAGGGCTGACATACTGTAACAAAATACATATTGGGGTTTAGTGTGGTGTTCGATTGTCTTATCAGCATCCAAAACGGACATTGGATCTGACATATAATTCTTTGTAACGAAATCGCAGTTGGCGATGAAACGCGCGTCGAGGTGCTGTTTGGCAGCCCAGACAGATGGCCACGGGTAATGCATCATGTCTTTGATTTTTGTATTTTCCATTACATTTTTTGGCCTCCACAACATTGTAATAAAATGCGATCAAAACATCGTATCTATCCCAAAATGGTATCAATAAAAACATCAGCTCGGGCCACAAAATAATAAGCCCTCACCATCCCCAGATTCCAAAAAATGAAAATGTTTCAGGTCTTGGAAAATGGTGACAAAAGCAATATTTTTTTTCAATGCAAATTTCACAATTTTTCTTCACCACTTAAACAAAAAATACTGCACATTTCATATCTGCGTACAAGTACTGACCTGGAGAAACATATTGGCAGGTCAGTTTTACCGTATAGCGAGCATGGTAAATTAAAAACTCAAATAACAATGTCTCCCTTCACAATTACCTTTGCACACACTCAATAGATGATTCAAGAGAAAAAATCTGAGTCAGTCTATTGCTGCTAAGGTACATGCGAAGTCCTGAAAATACAGGAAGCATAATTTAACAACACCACATGTCTCCAATGTAGAGCTGTCAATAGTTTTGTATGGTCAAAAATTAAGGGCAGTCTCTTTTTTTTTAAAGTCAGACAGTCTCTTTTTTTACCATAAAAGATGACCTATTGTTAAAATCAGTTTTTTTCTGTTACATGTACCTTTAAAAAAAAAAGTGTTGACAAGTTTTTGTTTTCATATCCCAATCTTATAAATAAAAATTTGTAATCTTGCAATTTTCACACTGGCCACTGGAGCTTTTTTAAACTCCTACTTCCTGTCTTTTCAGGAAGCATTTTCATCAGGCTCTTTATCATTAGAGACAGGATTACCTTGACAGGTAACATTTTTTTACCAGCTTAGAAGAACTAGATGATATCACAGTTCTACCTCCTTTCACAATGACCTTTGCGCCCGCTCATTAGAAGCTTCAATAGAAAAGATCTGAGGCAGTTTATTGCTGCTAATGTACATGTGCATTCTAGAAGGAACAGGAAGTGTAAGTCTAAAACAGCCCCATTAGCCGGTGTGAAAATTGCAACGTATCTAGTTTTATTTTTAAAAACAGCTCATGATATGAAAAAAAAAATTTTAAGCATAAAACCTAATTTTAACTTTTCCTGATGACACTTTCCTTTTAAAAATAAAGATTCTGAATATTTATGTCCATAGAATAAGACCTCTTCCTGAAGCTAAAGTTTTTTTTTAGGAGATGTGTGTGGATCCCAGGATTTGTTTAGCCTAATTCACTGATTGCCTTCCTACCGGTTGCAACTTACCGCATTTATACTGTGGACAACATGGGTCATCTCCTCCAGCAAACGCTTGGGTGGATCCTATTTTGTGGCACTCAATCACTGGGCACTCTTCATTACAGTTCTGAAATAACAGAAAATATTTAAAAATGAGCAAAAATTGGCTGTGACCACAAATGATAGTATCTGGTTATGGTGCGGGATCATACTTACCTCTGGTATCTCAGGAGTGGTTGATGGTGGTGTTGGTGGTGGTGCTGGAAATAACAAGAAATTTCCATAGTAATGCTACATTTCATTCTCACAGCTACGTTATTATGGTATTACCCATGAAAAGTATTAGTAGGTGAATTGAATCTATGTAGCCTTATAGAAAACTGATTACACATTTCACATTTTACCAGTCAAAGTGACAACCACCTGGTTTTTATTCATTTGCATAGTTGCATAGTTAGTGCACGGGCAAAAAGGATTACTGACTTTATTTTTTTTATAGTTTTCACAGACTGATCTTTCTTCTCAAAATTTTCAGTTCATGGGTAAAATCTGTAAAATACAGACTTTTCCATTACTGAGATAGGAGGTTATAGTTGGTGCTCATAAAATTCTATGGATAGGGGAGGAGCTACATGGACATAATATTGCAAATTCTCTTGATAGTTATGGTTGTTCAGAGCAGGGAGTCACAACAAGGAAAGTGTTTTTGGAGGACCTAGGTTGTACAGACATTGAATTGATGGTCCATTTATTTAATTAGGTAACCTGTAATACTCTATTTGCCCACCGGGTTTGCTATAGGAAAAGTAAAACCCAAATGTAATCAGCATAAAAAAGTGTCAAAAATGCAGTGTAAACCCCCCAAGAGAACAGGTTTTGGCTGCAGAAAAAAATACACAAAAAATGCTACGTGTGAACATAGCCTTAATTTTCTATCAAAAACACATCATTACTTCTACTTTGGGTCAACAATAAAAATTACTTCTTTTGTAAAGGTGCCTTCCATTGAAATAAAAAGAAAACTTACCACACTCATACAAGGGGCAGCAGGGATCATTGGAGTTAATCTTCACAATTAGTTTCTCATTTTCGCGACACTCAGGTATGATGCATGTAGCACTATCACATGTCTGAAGGAACAGAGAAAGGTGGGAATAAATTATGTGATCATAATCGTGTTGTCTCAGTTTCTTGTAAACTGGTACTTTGGTGAAAAATAAAATGTTGGATCTCCTGCAATTTTACAATTAGAAAAATAATGGTAGGATATTAATTAATTGAAAATGTCTGATGGGTACCGGTCTCAAAAAAGGGGCTCATCGTGGACTCTTACAGAATGGAGAGTTGGCCGTACATGGGTACCGCTTCCTTTATTCATTGAGTTGGGAGCTCCAGCATTCCTATGAAGGCTAATGGAGGCAGTCCTGCGTGTACGGCCATGTCTTCTTCTCAAGATAGATGTTGTTCTCAGCGGCAGGACCACATCTATCGGACATCCTATCTACCCCAGAGGTACCCAACCTGGGACTTGGGAGTCACTTATGGCTCACGGACACATTTTGTATGGCTTGTGGCTGTCTGCCGGCTTGGTGCACTAGCAAACAGCTAAGAAGAGGTCTCCAGATGTTGACTTTTCTGAGTTGGGCCTGATCTGGATGGACATTCATTGGCCATGGGGGTGGAGAGATAAATAAGGTTAGCTGGAAATAGGATGGTGGCACCAAATACGGGGCACTTGAGTCTAGAAGAAATAGTGTGGTTTGGAGTGTTTGATGTGAGAATATCGACTGGAATAAGATGAGAACACCTGGATGTATGCATGCTTGGTACAAGGCAGGGCAGAACAAGGTCTTGGTGTGATTTCTGGTTGGCAGCTTTGGACATCATCCTGGTAAAGGGTGGCCCTGGCTGTAACTACTGGGGAAGAGTTAGGGGTCTAGATGTCACTATCTGGATGTGGCTCATGCCATCTGTTAGAGGTGAATGTGGCTCTTAGGGTAAGAAAAATTGGGAACCACCGATCTACCCTTATGATGTCCATAAATGACCAAGACGGGACAACCCTTTAAAAAAATGGAAGACTCAAGCAACTTCCTTAAAGAGGTTTTGATCAAAATACAAGTAATCCTATATCCAAAAGATAAGGGATAATTTGCTGATTACTGGGGTAGCAACTTCTGGATACCCATCAACCCTGAAAATGGGGCTTTTCCACTGTCTTTTTTCAAGTCCTTTAGAGAAGGATATTGGAAAATGGCAGAGAAGAATATCAAACATCACAGTATTGTTGACCTGAAAACAATCTCCACAGTTATAAATGCCAACGAAACAATTTGAAAAACAATGCAAGACACTGTGTGCGAATACTGCCTTACCCGAGTTCAGCAAACTTACCTGAGGAGCAGTGGGAGGAACAGTCTACGAGGCAAAAGATCACAACAATTACGTTAATCATAAAGTCTTGATAGTAAAACTATTGCCAAAAGCATATGCCCATTACATGCCATCATGGGCATCCTAATGTCAAGCTGTCAAACATCAATTTGGGTGGTTTGTTAATTATTTCTCTCCCTATATAAAAATTACATGGCAATTAATTAACTGCTAATCTGAATACATAGGTCTGATACCATAAACACTGTAAAAATAGACATATAAAATGTTCGACATACCGGTACTGGAGTTATTGGTACTGAAAAAAAAAGAGCATATGCAGTTTACAATACTGTGATTGGTTCTCAAATGATAACAAGATAACCTTAATATTAAGCTTATACTTACCACAATCTGTTTGTCTACAGCAAGGATCAGAACCATCATATTCAATTGGGATTTCACCTACGGCGCACTGTATTACTGGGCAAATCACATTTGCGCACTACGGCACACAAAACACATGCAGTTAGAATACATCATATATGCATTATCTTACATCATAACCTAAATATAAGAGATGAATCCCTTGTTCAGAAGGTTTCCTGGTGGCTGGATATCCAGGTCATCACTGTTTCTGCTGTGACTCTGAAGGCAATGCCCACAGCAAACAAAAGGCCCACAGCAAACAATTGGAATCAAAGTCCAATCTGGTACAGATCTGTAAAAGGGATGCTGGGGCAAATGATTCTACCATCTTTATCTACCCAAATGTCACAAGGTATAAACCCATGTTTCGTTTCAGTTAAAGTGCTTGTTTTGAAAGTAGTCACTTCTTTAAATCTATCCTGTCGTATATCTTATTTTTGGGGTCGTAGTTCCTTACCGGGGGAAGCGGTGGTTCTGTTAAGAAAAAAATGAAAGGAATAGAAATTAAATATTGTTTAGGATTTATGTAATCTTAACCCCCCAAAAAATCACTTCTCAAAGCAAGCTCTTACCACACTTGTATTCTGGGCAGCATTCTGTGTCCGGATCTCCAACTCTTACTGGAGGACTTCCATCATTACAAATCGGAATAGGGTCACACACGGCCTTGCATGCTGAAAATAACATAAAAATGGTACAAATTTTTGGAGCTATTGGTTCTCATGGCAAAGCTGCAGCTTTTTCCATATATGGTTTCCAAAACGACTTTAGTATGTGACTCGTTTTATTAGGCGACTTACTGCAGACAAAGTGTGGACAGCAGCTTTCAGCCCAAGGGATGATATCGAGGGTCGAGCCCTTTTTGTCACAGGTTATTGGATCGCAGAGGACATCTTTACAGAGCTCCTATAACAAATAAGGAAGACGAAACATATTTAGTTTGCACAGTCTTTCACATGTTTTATAGTTACATTTTGCATTACTATTAAGGTCTCTACTTGCTGTAAGTTAACATAAACACTCTTAGCTTACATCCAGCAGTTAGGTAGGGGCAATAACTCTTCAGTCTAATCACAGTTGGGATGGCAGATGACAAAAATTATTAAAAGGGTCATCCACTGTGTGACAACTCCTAACTAATGGCCATAGGGTGCTGCATGAACTTAAAAAAAAAATCTATACTTACCCCCCAGACCAGTGCTTCCCCTCTAACTTTCTTCCTTATGTCCCTCTTGGGTCACCTAACCAGTCCCTCATCAGAAGGTGCTGATCAGCTGCAGCCATTACAATAGTGAGCAGAAGATCAGCGAGGGACACATGGCTGAGAGTAGAGGAGCAGTGGTAGTCCAGAAGGTAAATATAGACTCTTTTTAATACAATTTAATGATAATCACAAATGCAGACTCTTTACTGTAAGAGAAGTGAGATTATAGATTCTTTACTGTAAGAGCAGTGCGCTTATGGATTCTTTACTGTAAGAGCAGTGAGATTATAGATTCTTTACTGTAAGAGCAGTGAGAGTATGGATTCTTTACTGTAAGAGCAGTGAGATTATAGATTCTTTACTGTAAGAGCAGTGAGAATATGGATTCTTTACTGTAAGAGCAGTGAGATTATGGATTCTTTACTGTAAGAGCAGTGAGATTATGGATTCTTTACTGTAAGAGCAGTGAGATTATGAAAATCTCTACCATATGATGTTGTAATGGTTGATTCACTAAAAAAATGTTCTAGGATGGTCTAGATGTCTTTCTTGAAAAATATAATATCACAGGTTATGCCTACTAGATTCTGTGAGGGGACATTAATCAGGGAACTGGTCTGACTCTCCATATTAAAGGATGTTTTCCCCCTAATGTGAAGGAATTAACATCTGCCTTTTGATCAACATGTAAAGTTATAGGCTTTTGTCCACCTTCCACCTTAAAAAAACCCTAAGAAACTATATGTAGCAACTTAAGGGGATGTCCATAGTGGACAAGCCCTCTTAAGTCATGGTATAAATATATATCTATATGCATATCTTACCGGAGTAGTTGGTGCCTGTAAAAAATAAATAAATAAGTGTAATGGTTAGAACATAGATTTCATAATCCAGAAGAATAGTAAACTTCTATTAGCAGCAAAGCAGGTACAATTGGACAAAAAAATGAAGTGTAGGTTCCTTTTTTTAGATACCAGATGTACGCTTTTTTGATCCAAATAATGTCAACTATGTACCCAGTGTTATTTATATGTACTATTGCTATTTACTTAGTTAGTTACTGCAGGGGTTTTTTTTCACTTTGTTTTTATCTTCGGTTTTGTCTGTTAAATGACCACAGTGTGAACGTGCTCCTACACATTGCACTTATAACAACATGTGTTCCGGCTCATTTCTTTGGTTTTCTGTTAGTTTTTTGTACACACAAGGGGCGTGGCTCCCCCTTTTGAGGGCTGTGCATTTTGCCTTTATAGCTTCCCATAGGCAGATGCAAAACTGTCAGGCCTGTGTCCTTCTGTTGAGGCCTACTGGCACATAGAGAGGTACACCTTCAAGAGTTAGGTACCATCCCGATTGGGTTCACCTTGTCGCAGTGGGAAATGCTTTTATGCCTTTTTTTTAATCAAACTAATGTCAGGTAAGTACCCTATGTTATTTTCATGTACAATTTCTATTTTCTTACAGCAGGATATTTGCTCATTTTTATTTTTTATCTTAGATTTTGTCTGTTAAAGGGAACCTGTCACCCCCCCCCCTCCAGGCATTTGAAACTAAAAGAGCCACCTTGTGCAGCAGTAATGCTGCATTCTGACAAGGTGGCTCTTTTAGTTCTGGGTGCTGTAATTGCCGAAATAACAGTTTTGTAGTTTGTCCTAAATACCTTGTCTTCAGTCCTGGAGGCAGGCCTTTCCTCCTTGCTGCAGACGCCACACAGCCGTCACTCACATCTTCTTGGCGCCGGGCGCCGCCTCCTCAGCGCTGTTTTGAAATGAGCCGGCACCTTCAGTCTTTTCTCCTGCCTTGGGCAGGCACAGTGAGCGCTGCCCGTCCTCATATGCAGTCTAGCGGACTGCGCCTGTGCGGCCGCCCTGCCTGTGAATCCCAGCCCCGCAGTGTCTTCTGACTTATTCACATTGCGGGGCGGGGATTCACAGGCAGGGCGGCCGCACAGGCACAGTCAGCTAGACTGCATATGAGGACAGACGGGCAGCGCTCACTGTGCCTGCCCAAGGCAGGAGAAAAGAGCGCAGGCGCCGCATCATTTCAAAACAGCGCTGAGGGGGCGGCGCCCGGCGCCAAGAGGATTTGAGTGATGGCTGTGTGGCATCTGCAGCAGGGGGGAAAGGCCTGCCTCCTTGACTGAAGAAAAGGTATTTAGGACAAATTACAAAACTGATTATTTCTCTAGTTACAGCACCCAGAACTAAAAGAGCCACCTTGTCAGAATGCAGCATTACTGCTGCACAAGGTGGCTCTTTTAGTTAAAAACGCCTGGGGGGGGTGACAGGTTCCCTTTAAATTGTCACAGTGTAAACATGCACCTACACTCTGCACCTATACCAACATATGCTCTGATTAATTTCTTAGTGCTTGCTATAAGTTTTAGGTTTTCATCTATATTCCGCCTTAAAAACTATGAAACTATTTGCAGCAACTTAAGGGGACAAGCCCACTAAAATCATGGTATATATATATATATATATATATATATATATATATATATATATACACATTATATATATACATAAGTACATACAAGTATATATATATATATATGTATATATCTCTCTGTGTACATGTGTACATGTCTTACCGGAGTAGTTGGTATCTGTAAAATAAAATAATAAATGCAACGGTTAGAACATCGATCTCATAGTCCAGTAAAATGTTAAATATGACTATCAGCAAATAGGATTTAATTGGACAAAATTTTTTTTAAAGTACACCCACTTTTAGACGCCAGCAAAAGCATTGGCTTATTGCAGTAATGTAAGAGAAACATAAGTTGCCATTTTTCCCCATTTCTACCATGTCAATATTATTTACAATGTCATTGTTCGCTCTTTAGACAATGCTGCACAATGAAATATAACATTGATGATAATACTGTATTGCTTCCTGTATTGTACGCGGCAAGCTCCCCCTAGTGGTGACTGCAGACAGGCATCATTTTAACACATAACTCTATGTCTATGCAGGAGGTTTTGATAAACAGAACTTGGTCTTTAAAAGTACTAATAAGAAGGTAATTCGTTTTACTTACAGGTTTTGGAGGAGGTGTTCCTTCATTAGCTATATAAAAAAAAAAGGAGTGAACATATTAAATACATTATTAAAGGAGTTATCCCATCAATACATATTTATTACCTACACCCTCTGATCCTAAAATACAGGAGTTTCCTGTCCACTGTATGAAAGGAGCATTAGTGCCCATACATCACCCCAATGATCTATTTCACTGTCTATGAGACCGATGGTCACACATGCACTACCTCTCACATAGACCCATAAAAGTGCATGAAGTATCTTTATTCAAGGCTATTCATAGAATTTCCCCAGATAAATGTATTCTCTAGTTTTTCATATTGTACCACCTATATAATTGATGTAAAAATATATATATATTTTTTTTTTTTCTTTTCTTTTTTTTGCAGCATTTTTACTGCTTTTTTTTTAGAACTGTAAGTCAAAAGGTAAATATTTACACACTACAAACAGTCTGCTTATTTTGACATTTTAACGCTTTTGGTGATTTTATGGGTCTTTTCCAATTTTCTTTTCGGATTGCAGCATGCTTTAGGTATCACATATTTCTAGCCATTTATCCATAAAGTTCCCTGTAGAAGGGAGCAAAAAAAATTAAAAAGATTTAAAAAAAATGGCTTGTAAAAAAAACACCTAAAATTTATAGCGCTTTTTACAAACCCCCAAAATACGCCAAAAATGATTCTGTCTGAAAGAAACCTTCAATGACACTTTTTTGATATCCTGAAAATGAAATGATTCAAGGGTAAACTGATTTTTAAGTGAATTCTTCCTCTCCTGCCATTGGCACAACATGTCATTAGAGGGGGTCCGATCTGAGGCATTGTCCTCAGTAGGCTGGCTAAGTGACCAAGTGCTGACTGCGAAATAAAGGGACAGCACTCAGTCCTGAGTCTCCTGACTAGTCAATGGGGTGTCAGTTTCCCGAGACTAGTCCGCCCTCTTTCCATTATGTCTCACCCCTCTGGGCGTGATAACACAATTTGCGGGAGCCGAGGCCTTCGCCAGTCCCTGCAAATCTCGCGCATGCGCACCGCTCATTTTGACAGCGTCACTGCACCTCTGTAGTCGGGTGTACTCTTCCCAACTTCAGAGGCTCAATGTGCATGACCAGAAGTGCAGAAGATGGCTCATGTCTGTGGAAGAGCCGAAGAACAGCCAGATGCAGCAGGAACAAGAGGAGCAGCTGGAACAATGATGTCAGGGAAAAGATGCCACACAGTTGACAATATAGATGAAAAATTTCCTTTTTTTCTGGATGATTTTTGTTTACGGTTATGTAAAATTAGCCTAACAATCTTTTTTGGGGGGTTAAGTCCATTTTTCACGGCCAAGTTTTTTGACGAATATCACTTGTACCTATGATTGCCTATAAGTTCACATGTTCGATTTTTTGGGTGGATCGAGACCTTGGAGCAAAATCGCAGAGACATCATGTCCGATATTGATCCAAGTGTCAAAATCGGCAATGCGAGTCTACGGGTTACAGAAACTATGTCGGAGTGCCGACCATTTTTCACGGTCTAGGAGAAGGCGGAAAAACTCTTTTTTCTTGATTATTTGTTTCACATTCAAGAAAAACTGATGAAACTCTGAAATCTGAACAAAATCAGTGATGAAATTTGGGGCATTTTTCACATCCATAAAAAAAAACTACCTATAAATGAGTTGTAAGGGCAGTGTCCTACAGCATGATTAAGGCATATTGAAAGTTTCTGTTTCATATAAATTACTTTTTTAAGAAAATTCATCAACATTAAGAAATAATAATAATGAATGAATGAATACTGACGGCATTTGTATTTTGGGCAACAATCCATTTCTGGGTCAATTGTCATGATTGGTTTGTTTCCGTTACAAGCAGGGGCAGGGCTGCAAGGTTCACATTCTGTAAAAAAAATGCATATCTGTCAATAAGAATTCTACAATACAAATATAATATGTGAATATCTCTTGGATGCCAATGTGAAATATGGCACATTATTGGGGGACTTACCGCAATCATATACAGGGCAGCAATCTTCCACTGATATCAGAACTTTTTGGGAACCCGTCATGAAACAATCGACTGTCTGGCAATTCACATTGTCACATTTCTACAAATAAAATAAAAAATAAAGTATTTAATCTTGAAACTAGATCTGGATTGTGAGATTATCTGCTAAGAGTTGGAAATCCAAAATGCATAAATTATTAAATAGTTATCTTAGCTGATTACGCTGGTGTAATTACATTGAAACCTCATGCTAGAATCACCGAATTAACCTTTTTGACTGTTTTCCTACCCAATATTAAAAATGACTCATAAAATGCCTAATATACGGTAATTTTGATGTGGATTTTCAAAGTAAGTAAACAGGCCTCATCAGGTCTAACATGTCTATCTAATATTGTATCTGGTTTGAATTGTGAGACCTGGTAAAGTGCTACATTTTGACTAGTAAGTTTAAAGAGATACAATCATTTTAATTGCAATTCTGGCTTTCTGAAAAAAGTGATGGATTATCAGACTTTCTGGGGTACAAACAAAATTTTAGATAGAAACAAAATGAACATAAACACTGCTATAAGCAAGTAAATAGTAATAGTGCATGTAAATAACAGGATACTTAGTAAACACTGTTTTTGATCAAGAAAAAAAGTGTAAAAGCCATCCCACCATGTCAAGGTGTACCCTGTCCAGAAGGTCCTAACCTCTAGTATTAAAACCTTACCATGGGTCAAAAATGAGCCAAACTGTTGATACTCAGCATCCATTTTCTGCACTCCCCTACTTTGGGATGGTCATTACGTTTATATAGCTTCCCATTACTGGGTGTCCCGGTCCTGCTTGGTCCTTATTCACATTGACGTCACTTCGACACATGGTAAGGTTAAAATACTAGAGGCAAGGCTAGGACTATCCCGAAGGGGTCACCTTGTTGCGGTGGGATGGCTTTTACTCTTTTTTTTTAATCAAAAACAGTATTTACTAAGCATTCTACATTAATTATATGCACAATTACTATTTACTTACAGCAGGGTATATGTTCATGTTGTTTCGATCTTAGGTTTTGTGTATTTAATGGCCAGTGTGAACATGCTCCTACACGTTGTATGCATACCAATTTACACTCCGGCTCATTTCTTTTCCTTTTACTTTCTGTTGTATGAGTTTCTGGATTAAACGGATTTAATTTAATGTAAATATGTTGGTATACTTACACCAGGTGTTGGGGTCCATACAGGTGGAGGTGTCGTTTCTGAAGGCACTATAAAATCGAATAGATTTTTAGCTCCTGTCATTTCACCTATTTTTTTTTTACCATTCATTGTTTTTTAGCCCTTGTCTGGCACCATGAAAAAAAAAATCACTAGATGTTCAATCTGCATGAATCTCTGCATTCATTGAAAGCCATGAGTAATGACACTGGCTGTAACTGCTCAAATCCCTGCACTCACTGAAAGCCATGAGTAATTACACTGTCTGTAACTGCTCAGATCTCTGCACTCACTGAAAGCTATGAAAAATGACACTGTCTGTAACTGCTCAGATCTCTGCACTCATTGAAAGCTATGAATAATGACACTGTCTGTAACTGCTCAGATCTCTGCACTCACTGAAAGCCATGAATAATGACACTGTCTGTAACTGCTCAGATCTCTGCACTCACTGAAAGCTCTGAAAAATGACACTGTCTGTAACTGCTCAGATCTCTGCACTCATTGAAAGCTATGAATAATGACACTGTCTGTAACTACTCAGATCTCTGCACTCACTGAAAGCCAAGAGTAATGACACTGGCTGTAACTGCTCAGATCTCTGCACTCATTGAAAGCTATGAATACTGACACTGTCTGTAACTGCTCAGATCTCTGCACTCACTGAAAGCCATGAGTAATGACACTGTCTGTAACTGCTCAGATCTCTGCACTCATTGAAAGCTATGAATACTGACACTGTCTGTAACTGCTCAGATCTCTGCACTCACTGAAAGCTATGAGTAATGACATGTCTGTAACTGCTCAGATCTCTGCACTCATTGAAAGCTATGAATACTGACACTGGCTGTAACTGCTCAGATCTCTGCACTTATTGAAAGCTATGAGTAATGACACTCTCTGTAACTGCTCAGATCTTTGCACTCACTGAAAGCTATGAAAAATGACACTGTCTGTAACTGCTCAGAGTAATAATGGAGATTTCAGTTCAAGAGAGGGACGCAGTGCTCCGAAGTGTAAGGAAATGTTCTCTACTTACCACATTCATAAGCTGGACAGCATGGATAATCTGAACTTTGTTTCACAAGGAGGTTTTCGCCAGCAGGGCATTGTTGTTCGGCACATCTAACTCCATCACATGGCTGTCAAAATTAAAAAACAGGTATTCATACTGTTCAACTAAACAAGAACTAAAGCATTTTTTGCCATTTATTTATTCAGCTTATCACACATAGACACTGATAAACATAGTATATAATTTTACTTACATTGGGAGTTGGGGTCTGTATAAATATGAAAAAAAAATATTTAAAAATTGTAAATCAACCACAATATATCAGAAGCGTTAAACAAAAAAAATCAATCCACAATGGAGGAAAGAGATTCATCAATAGTTATTTTATGTACACATACTGGCACATATCACTAGTCATATTTGGTAATTTTTGAAGGTTGGCAGGCAATAATGTTTGCACCAAATATAATAATATAATATAAACTTTAGACCATTCCTATACTTGTTAGAAGCTTCCTTTAGTAACCCCAATTTATCTCCTTTGCTCACACTCTAAGCTGTAATCTGCAGTGTGTAATTTCTTTTCAGCACCCCCGAAGGGGAAACTAGGTATTACACATTACACATCCTCTATGTAATGTAGGATGAGCAAGGTCCTCCAAAGCGAGAGATGCTCCCCAAGACATGTATTTCCAGAATACAGACATGTATTTATCACATTAATCTCCGACAAAATATATACAATGGTCGACAATCCCTTAAATAAATGTGCCGCATTTTACAACACCCTGATTGCTACTTTTTTTTTTTTACACTTTCCAAAATATCGGTCAGCAAAGCCCTAAAAAATGACTAGAACTGAAAATAATTGTATTTATAAACCTATTTTTTAGGGTTTTGTGCCCCATGATTTAACCATGCAATATATCACATATTTGATATTTAGTCAATTACTTACAGGTTCAGGGTAAACTGGAAAAGAAAAGAAAGAAATATTTTTAAAAAAGAAAAGTAGGTACAATACAGTAATTTCACTTTTTAAGATGTTTTGAGCATGTAAAACTATAGGACAGTGATCTTCCTCTTTATATCTTTTTGGATCATTGAAAAAGGACCTAACAGGCGATTTATGCTGCCCAAACCGAAGCTAGCATGAATAAGATCATGGCTGCACGATGGCAGCCAGGGATTGTATACCATTGTATGAAATGCTGCCCCGTTTTGCACATCCAGCCACTGACCATATAACTAGACGGTTGTTGAACAAGCGCCGGTTCAGATAATTGACAGGTGTCTCCCACATGTGCACATAGAGAAAGACCTGCCTATTACCTGCAGTGATGCCGGAGAATTTCAGAGACTAATTAACTTGGTGGCAATTATTTAACCAGGTTACCATTCATGCTGTCCATGATTTGGGCTGCATAAATCAGATGTCACGTTCCTTTTAATTTACATGTATTTTATAGGTAGATAGCTAGATAGATGATAGCTAAATAGATAGATAATATACAGATAATAGATTGATGAATAGATAGATAAACAGATAATAGATAATAGATTGATAGATAGATAGATAGATAGATAGATAGATAGATAGATAATAGATAGATAAATAGATAGATAGATAGATAAATAGATAGATTAGATAGATGATAGATAGATAGATAGATAGATAGATGATAGATAGATAATAGATAGATAGATAGATAGATAATAGATAGAAGATAGATAGATAGATAGATAGATAGATAGATAATAGATAGATAGATGATAGATTGATAGACAGACAGATAGATAGATAGATAGATAGATAGATAGATAGATAGATAGATAGATAGATAGATAGATAGATAGATAATAGAGGGATGGATAGATAGATAATACATAGATAGATAATAGAAAGATAATAGATAGATGATAGATTGATACAGTAGATAGATAGATAATAGATAGATGATAGATAATAAATAGATGATAGATAGATGATAGATAGATTGATACAGTAGATAGATAGATAGATAGATAGATAGATAGATAGATAGATACTTACCGCACTCAAATCTTTGGCAGCATGGATCTTCTGAGGCCACCTCCACTAAGTTGCCATCTCCTGTACAGATGATGGTAGCACAGGTGACACCCGCACATTTGGTGGGTGGAGTTGTGATAGGTGTCACGATACCTGTCAAAGAACCAAACATAATTCATTAAAGAATATTGTCTGTCTACACAACTGAGCTGAAATTTTACAATAAGGCTCATCGTGCACCATTGCGTTTTCTAACAACCCTCTTTCCGTGGGTACTCACACTCATACTCTGGGCAACAGTCAACGTCGGGGTCTCCAATTCTAAATGGTGGACTTGAATCTTGACAAATAGGTGGAGGATCACAGGTTACCTGGCATTCTAAAAAAAGACAATGCATTGATTAGTTAGCACAGTACAAGGGGTCAGTGTGAGGGAGAAGACCCATATCTTAAATATAGAAAGACTTACGACACTCGTAGCGTGGGCAGCATATGTTATCCCATGGTATTTCTACTAGGCTAGCTCCATTCTTAGTACATTTGACTGGGGGCTCACAGAGGACATTTTTGCATGGCTCCTAAAATTCATACAGACGTAATATTACAGAAAAGAATGGTGAATACTCAAAGGTACACAATTGCATCATATCCAAATCATTAACATGTCTATCTATCCTGTGATTTCCATAATTCCATCACTTTTCCTTCTCGGTATGTTGAGGCATTTCGATGTTGAGGTGTGTATTTATATATATGGTCCTTACAAAGGATCTCCAAAACACAAATCTGGATCTCCGTCCACCAGTTAAAGGTATACTAGTGATTTTGTATCTGGTATGTGTGTATTCTAAACTAAAGAGATAAATTAATTCCTGGTTGAAGAATTGAGGAAGGGAAAAGTTTTGTGATTGCAAGATATTACATAAGCATGGCGTATGTCCATGAGCTGCATCGAGTATTGCACCTCCAGGTCAACTGCAACTCCTGCACACTCCTGCTAACAAGAGACCTTGCCTGATAAGCTTTTTCCATGCATATCATGTTACTTCCTTGCCCTATCTAGACCTCCAACAGTACAGGAGAGCTGTCATCTGTCTCTGAATTCTACAGGCTCAAATGAATTTGACATGACTCTGCTGACCATGACCCAGTCTAAACAGCAAAGCTAAAAGTGAGCTGTGAAAAACAGAAAATGTGAAAACTATCAATATTTATAATCTTTTGGCAAAGAAAGGTAAAAAAAACTAAAGAAATATTCTAAATGATGCATTTTAATAAACATATATGTTTTTACCTCGGTAGGAGGTGCTGTGGTGACTGGAGGAAGAATTGCTGTAGAGACATAATCATAATTAACTCATTGTTCATTAATTTGTATTACAGTCCTTATGCAATGTACAAATCTGAAGTCATTCAGCATACTTACGAAAGCATTGATATTTTGGGCAGCAGGGGTCTGATGAATCGACTTGTTGAAGATATTCTCCATCGGCACATGTTTCTATGCTGCAGACAACGTTGCTACATGCCTACATTGGAGCAGGATGAACATGATGTCAGATAATCCGATATATATCATCTATAAGCTCAGAAAGATACATGTGTAGTCTCCACACATGATGACCCATATTATTAATTTTACCTCTGTTGTTATTGAAACTGGGCTGGTTGGTATCAAATGTGTCGTAGCCGAGGCTGGGTACTGCATATCTGGCCTCTATTCACCCCAAGAGGGGGTGGATGTGCGGTACTGAGCCATGCCAATCATACAGTTCACAGAGCTGTGCAGCTCCGCAGCTACGCATTTCCAGTTGCTGACGCTATCGGGTACAGCTAATCGGCGGTGGTGCCGATGCTGCACTCACCAATCAGATGCTGAGAGACTGACCCAGAAGGATAGGTCATCAACATAAAAGCATAATTACTGAGGAATGCTTTTGTAATTTGGATATACACAGAGTATTATGTATAAAAGTAATACAAAGAAAACATGCAGACATCAAATCTTCTCCAGGTTGACTGTAATCCCTGCACGGTCCCGGTAACAAGGGAGCTTGTCTGATAAGCTTTTCCATATTTATAGCCAAAGCTAACGGACAATACTCTGTACTCCTCCTTCTAGACCTGTCCTCTGCTTTTGACACAGTTGACCACTGCCTCCTACTACAGATCCTCTCCTCCTTTGGCATCAAAGACCTCACCCTATCCTGGATCTCCTCATGCCTTTCCAACTGCACATTCAGCATCTCCCACTCCAACACTACCTCCTAATCCCACCCTCTCTCTGTTGGACTCCCCCAAGGCTCTGTTCTAGGACCCCTACTCTTCTCAATCTATACACTTGGCCTGGGACAACTCAAAGTCTCATGGATTCCAGTACCACCTTTATGCTGATGACACTCAGATATACCTTTCTGGCCCAGACATCACCTCTCTGCTGTCCAGAATCCCGAAGTGTCTATCAACCATATCCTCCTTCTTCTCCTCTCGCTTCCTCAAACTCAATGTTGACAAATCTGAACTCATCATCTTTCCTCCACCTCATAGATCTTCCATACCTGACCTATCTATCGCAATTAACAACATCACGCTTTTCCCCATACCGGAAGTCCGCTGCCTCGGAGTAACCCTTGACTCTGTCCTGTCCTTCAAACTGTACATCCAAGCTCTTTCCACCTCCTGTCGCCTCCAGCTCAAAAATATCTCCAGAATCCATCCTTTCCTCAACCATCAATCTACTAAAATGCTTGTGCATGCCCTCATCATCTTCTGCCTTGACTGCTGCAACATCCTTTTCTGTGGCCTCCCTGCTAACACCCTTGCACCTCTCCAGTCCATCCTTAACTCTGCTGCCCAACTAATTCATCTCTTTCCTCGCTACTCCTCCACTTCCCCGCTCTGCAAATCTCTTCACTGGCTCCTATTCCCTCAGCGTATCAAGTTCAAATTACTGACACTGACCTACAAAGCCATCCATAACCTGGCTCCTCCATATATCTCTGAACTAATCTCCCGATATCTTCCCTCACGTAATCTCCGGTCCTCCCAAGACCTCCTTCTCTCCTCCACACTTATCCGTTCCTCACCCAACCGCCTCCATGACTTCTCCAGAATATCCCCCATCCTCTGGAATTCTTTGACCCAACACATCCGACTATCAACCACATTCAGATCCTTCAGATGGAACCTGAAAACCCACCTCTTCAGGAAAGCCTACAGCCTGCACTGACCCGCAGCCTCCTCACCACTACCGGACCTCCTACCGCCTCACCAACACTGGAGCTGCTGCAACCCTCAACCTATTGTCTCCTTCCCCACCATCCTGTAGAATGTAAGCCCGCGAGGGCAGGGTCCTTGCCCTTCTGTATCAGTCTATAATTGCTAGTTTGCTTACTGTAAGTGATATCTGTAATTTGTATGTAACCCATTCTCATGTACCGCACCATGGAAGTAATGGTGCTATATAAATAAATAATAATAATTTATATAGTGTTACTTCCTTTCCCTATCTAGACCTCCAACAGTACAGGAGAGCTGTCATCTGTCATTGAATTCCACACCCTCAAATGAATTTGAAATGACTCTGCTAACCATGCCCCAGGCTAAACAGCAAAAATAAAAGTGAGTTGCAAAAAAACTGAAAATGTCAAAAATGTCAATAGCTTTTTTTTGTGTAATGCCTTGTTAAAAAATGTCATCATCCATTTATATTCTTTTGACAAAGAAAGGTAAAAAAAAATAAAGAAATATTCTAAATTATGAATTTTAATAAACATAATATATGTTCTTACCTCGGTAGGAGGTGCTGTGGTGACTGAAGGAAGAATTGCTGTAAAGACATAATCCTAATTAACGCATTGTTCATTAATTTGTATTGCAGGGCTTATGTAATGTACAAATCTGAAGTTATTTGTCAAATCAATGACAAACAACATACAGCCCTTATAGTATACTTACGAAAGCATTGATATTTTGGGCAGCAGGGGTCTGATGAATCGACTTGTTGAAGATATTCTCCATCGGCACATGTTTCTATGCTGCAGACAACGTTGCTACATGCCTACATTGGAGCAGAATAAACATGATGTCAGATAATCCGATGTATATCATCTACAGTATAAGCTCAGAAAGAAACATGTGTAGTCTCCACATGTGATGATGACCCATATTATTAATTTTACCTCTGTTGTTGTTGAAACTGGGCTGATTGGTATCAAATATGTAGTAGCCGAGGCTGGGTACTGCATATCTGGCCTCTATTCAACCCAATAGGGGGTAGATGTGCTGTACTGAGCCACGCCAATCATACACTTCACAGAGCTGTGCTGTGCAGCTCCGCAACTACGCATTTCCACTTGCTGTAGCTATCGGGTACAGCTAATTGGCACTGGTGCCGGATGTTGCACCCACCAATCAGATGCTGAGAGACCGACCCAGAAGGATAGGTCATCAACATAAAAACATACTATGATTACTGAGGAATGCTTTTGTAATTTGGATGTACATAGAGTATTATGTATAAAAGTAATACAAAGAAAACAGATGCAAAAATCTAATCTTCTCATGTATGAGATTCCCTGCCTAGGAAATATGGAGACTGGAGAGTATACAAGAAGTGGTGGAAATTGAAGCTCTTGGGACCCAATGGAGAATCACCATGTGGGTGCCCAACTATCACAGGTTTATAACAGCATCAGTCTTTTCCGATGGGATAGAGGGTAATTTTGGGACTCCCTAGACTCATGGTCTCCAGGTCTAGTGCAACCCCTGCATGCTCCTGGTGATAAAGGACCTTGCCTGATAAGCTTTTTCCATGTATATAGTGTTAATTCCTTTCCCTATCTAGACCTCCAACCTCACAGGAGAGATGTGATCTGTCATTGAATTTCACACCCTCAAATGAATTTGAAATGACTCTGCTGACCATGCCTCAGTCTAAACAGCAACAATAAAAGTGAGCTGCTTAAAACAGAAAATGTAAAAAATGTCAATAGCATTTTTTTGTTTAATGCCTTACGGGAAAATGTCAACATTTATTTCTTTTCTTTTCTAAAAAAAGGTTAAAAAAATAAATATTAGAAATGATGAATTTTAATACCCATAATTTATGTTTTTACCTTGGTAGGAGGTGCTGTGGTGACTGGCGAAAGAATTGCTGTAAAGGCATAATCATAATTAACTCATTGCTCATTAATGTGTATTACAATGATTATGTAATGAACATATCTGAAATCATTTGGGAAATCAATGACAATAACATACAGCTCTTATAGTACACTTACGAAAGCATTGATATTTTGGGCAGCAGGGGTCTGATGAATCAACTTGTTGAAGATATTCTCCATCGGCACATGTTTCTATGCTGCAGACAACGTTGCTACATGCCTACATTGGAGCAGAATGAACATGATTTCAGATAATCCGATGTATATCATCTATAAGCTCAGAAAGAAACATGTGTAGTCTCCACATGTGATGACCCATATTATTAATTTTACCTCTGTTGTTGTTGAAACTGGGCTGGTTGGTATCAAATGTGTAGTAGCCGAGGCTGGGTACTGCATATCTGGCCTCTATTGAACCCAATAGGGGGTGGATGTGCCGTACTGAGCCACGCCAATCATACACTTCACAGTGCTGTGTTGTGCAGCTCCGCAGCTACGCATTTCCACTTGCTGTAGCTATCGGGTACAGCTAATCGACGGCGGTGCCGGATTTTACACCCCCACCAATCAGATGCTGAGAGACTGACCCAGAAGGATAGGTCATCAACATAAAAGCATACTGTGATTACTGAGGAATGCTTTTGTAATTTGGATGTACATAGAGTATTATGTATAAAAGTAATACAAAGAAAACAGATGCAAAAATCAAATCTTCTCATGTATGAGATTCCCTGCCTAGAAAATCCGGAGACTGGAGAGTATACAAGCAGTGGTGCAAATTGAAGCTCTTGTGACCCAATGGAGAGTCACCATGTGGATGCCCAACTATCACAGGTTTATAAAAGCATCAGTCTTTTCCGATGGGATAGAGGGTCATTTTGGGACTCCCTAGACTCATGGTCTCCAGGTTGACTGCAACCCCTGCATACTACTGGTGACAAGCGACCTTGCCTGATAAGCTTTTTCCATTTATATCATGTTACTTCCTTGCTCTATCTAGCCCTCCAACAGAACAGGACAGCTGTGATCTGTCATTGAATTTCACACCCTCAATTGAATTTGAAATGACTCAGCTGACCATGCCTCAGTTTAAACAGCAACAATAAAAGTGAGCTGCTAAAAATAGAAAATATCAAAACTGTCAATAGCATTTTTTTGTTTAACCCCTTAAGCCCCAAGGGTGGTTTGTACGTTAATGACCGGGCCAATTTTTACAATTCTGACCACTGTCCTTTTATGAGGTTAGAACTCTGGAACGCTTCAACGGATCCTGATGATTCTGACAATGTTTGCTTGTGACATATTGATCTTCATGATAGTGGTAAAATTTATTTGATATTACCTGCATTTATTTGTGAAAAAAATGGAAATTTGGCGAACATTTTGAAAATTTCGCAATTTTCCAACTTTGAATTTTTATGCCCTTAAATCACAGAGATATGTCACACACAATACTTAATAAGTAACATTTCCCACATGTCTACTTTACATCAGCACAACTTTGGAACCATAATTTTTTTGTTAGGGAGTTATAAGGGTTAAAAGTCGACCAGCAATTTCTCATTTTTACAACACCATTTTTTTTAGCGACCACATCACATTTGATGTCATTTTGAGGGGTCTATATGATAGAAAATAACCAAGTGGGACACCATTCTAAAAACTGCACCCCTCAAGGTGCTCAAAACCGCATTCAATAAGTTTATTAACCCTTCAGGTGTTTCACAGGAATTTTTGGAATATTTAAAAAAAAATGAAAATTTAACTTTTTTTCACAAAAAATTTATTTCAGCTCCAATTTGTTTTATTTTACCAAGGGTGCCAGGAGAAAATGGACCCCAAAAGTTGTTGTACAATTTGTCCTGAGTACACCAATACCCCATATGTGGGGGTTAACCACTGTTTGGGCGCATGGCAGAGCTCGGAAGGGAAGGAGCGCCATTTGACTTTTCAATGCAAAATTGGCTGGAATTGAGATGGGACGCCATGTTGCATTTGGAGAGCCACTGATGTGCCTAAACATTGAAACCCCTAAAAGTGACACCATTTTGGAAAGCAGAACCCCTAAGGAACTTATCTAGATGTGTGGTGAGCACTTTGACCCACCAAGTGCTTCACAGAAGTTTATAATGCAGAACTGTAAAAATAAAAAATCATATTTTTTCACAAAAATTATCCTTTCGCCCCCAATTTTTAATTTTCCCAAGGGAAAGAGAAGAAATTGGACCACGAAAGTTGTTGTGCAATATTTCTTGAGTACGCTGATGCCCAATATGTGGGGGTAAACCACTGTTTGGGTGCATGGCAGAGCTCGGAAGGGAAGGAGTGCCATTTGACTTTTCAATGCAAAATTGACAGGAATTGAGATGGGATGCCATGTTGCATTTGGAGAGCCCCTGATGTGCCTAAACATTGAAACCCCCCACAAGTGACACCATTTTGGAAATAGACCCCCTAAGGAACTTATCTAGATGTGTTGTGAGAGCTTTGAACCCCCAAGTGTTTCACTACAGTTAATAACGCAGAGCCGTGAAAATAAAAATTCTTTTTTTTAACACAAAAATTATTTTTTAGCCCACAGTTTTATATTTTCCCAAGGGTAACAGGAGAAATGGGACCCCAAAACTTGTTGTGCAATTTGTCCTGAGAATGCTGATACCCCATATGTGGGGGGGAACCACCGTTTGGGTGCATGGCAGACCTCGGAAAGGAAGGAACACCGTTTGGAATGCAGACTTAGATGGAATGGTTTGCAGGCGTCACATTGCATTTGCAGAGCCCCTAATGTACCTAAACAGTAGAAACCCCCAGAAGTGACATTGGAAACTAGACCCCCAAGGAACTCATTTAGATGTGTTGTGAGAACTTTGAACCCCCAAGTGTTTCACTACAGTTTATAACGCAGAGCCGTGAAAATAAAAAATAATTTTTTTCCCACAAAAGTGATTTTTAGCCCCCAAATTTTTATTTTCCCAAGGGTAACAAGAGAAATTTGACCCCAAAAGTTGTTGACCAATTTGTCTTGAGTAAGACGATACCCCATATGTGGGGGAACCATCGTTTGGGCACATGGCAGAGCTCGGAAGGGAAGGAGCGACGTTTGGAATGGAGACTTAGATGGAATGATCTGCCGGTGTCACATTGCATTTGCAGAGCCCCTAATGTACCTAAACAGTAGAAACCCCCCATAAGTGACCCCATATTGGAAACTAGACCCCCCAAGGAACTTATCTAGATGTGTTGTGAGAACTTTGAACCTCCAAATGTTTCACTACAGTTTATAATGCAGAGCCGTGAAAATAAAAAATCATTTTTTCCCACAAAAATGCTTTTTAGCCCCCCAAACTTTTATTTTTCCAAGGGTAAAAAGAGAAATTGGACCCCAAAAGTTGTTGTCCAATTTGTCCTGAGTACGCTGATACCCCATATGTTGGAGTAAACCCCTGTTTGGGCACACGGGGGAGCTCGGAAAGGAAGGAGCACTGTTTTACTTTTTCAACGCAGAATTGGTTGGAATTGAGATCAGACGCCATGTCGCGTTTGGAGAGCCCTGATGTGCCTAAACAGTGGAAACCCCCAATTCTAACTGAAACCCTAACCCAAACACACTCCTAATCCCAACCACACCCCTAATCCCAACCACACCCATAATCCCAACACCACCCCTAACCCAACCACACCCCTAACCCTAATCCCAACCCTAACCACACCCCTAACTCCAACATACCCCTTACCCTAATCCCAACCATAATCCTAACCACACCCCTCACCCTGACATACCCCTAACCCTAATCCCAACTGTAAATGTAATCCATACCCTAACTTTAGCCCCAAGCCTAACTGTAGCCCTAACCCTAACTTTAGCCCCAACCCTAACTTTAGCCCCATCCCTAACCCTAACTTTAGCTCCAACCCTAGCCCTAACTTTAGCCCCAATCCTAACTGTAGACCTAACCCTATCCCCAACCCTAACCCTAGCCCTAACTGTAGTCCCAACCCTAACCATAGCCCTAACCCTATCCCTAACCCTAGCCCTAGCCCTAACCCTAGCCCTAACCCTAACCCTAGCCCTAAGCCTAGCCCTAACCCTAGCCCTAACCCTAACCCTAGCCCTAACCCTAACCCTAGCCCTAACCCTAGCCCTAGCCCTAACCCTAGCCCTAACCGTAGCCCTAGCCCTAACCCTAATGGACATTTTTATTTTATTTTATTATTTTTCCCTAACTAAGGGGGTGATGAAGGGGGGTTTGATTTACTTTTAAAGTGGGTATTTTAGCGGATTTTTATGATTGGCAGCTGTCACACACTACAAGACGCTGTTTATTGCAAAAAATAGTTTTTGCGTCTCCACATTTTGAGAGCTATAATGTTTCGATATTTTGGTCCACAGAGTCATGTGAGGTCTTGTTTTTTGCAGAACGAGTTGACATTTTTATTGGTATCATTTTTAGGCACGTGACATTTTTTGCTCACTTTTTATTCTGATTTTTGTGTTGCAGAATGACCAAAAACCAGCTATTCATGAATTTCTTTTGGGGGGATGACGTTTATACCATTTCAGGTTTGGTAAAATTGATAAAGCAGTTTTATTCTTCGGGTCAGAACGATTACAGCGATACCTCATTTATATAATTTCTTTATGTTTTGGCTATTTTATACGATAAAAACTATGTTATAGAAAAAATAATTATTTTTGCATCGCTTTATTCTGAGGACTGTAACTTTTTTATTTTTTCGCTGATGATGCTGTATGGTGGCACGTTTTTTGCGGGACAGTATGACGTTTTCAGCCATACCATGGTTATGTCTTTTTGATCACGTGTTATTCCACTTTTTGTTCGGCGGTATGATAATAAAGCGTTGCTTTTTGCCTCTTTTTTTTATGGCGTTCATTGAAGGGGTTAACTAGTGGGACAGTTTTATAGGTGGGGTCGTTATGGACGCGTTGATACTAAATATGTGCACTTTTATTTTTTTTTTATTATTTAGACAAGGAAGTGTATTTTATGGGAACAATATTTTTTTCCTGTATTTAGGAATTTTTTTTATTTATTTTTTTTACAGATCTAAATATTTTTTTTTTACTTTATAACGTTGTCCCAGGGGGTGTCATCACACTATAGGGTCAGATCGTTGATCTGACACTTTGCACAGCACTGTGTCAGATCAGTGATCTGACAAGCAGGGCTGCAGGCTTACCAGCGCCTGCTTTGAGCAGGCACTGGTAAGCCACCTGCCTGCAGGACCCAGAAGTAGCCCCGTGGCCATTTTGGATCCGGGACCTGCAGGAAGGAGACACTCGGTACAAGGTGAGCACATCGCCTTGTCCCGAGGGTCTCAGGGAAGCCCCCTCCCTGTGTGATGCTTCCCGATTCCCCCGGAACGCTGCAATCACGTTTGATCGCAGTGTTCCAGGGGTTAATGTACGAGGAGTGGTCCGTGACAGCTCCTGGCACATAGTGCCTGATGTCAGCTGCGATAGTCAGCTGACACCCGGCCGTGATCGGCCACACTCCCCCGTGAGCGCAGCCGATTGCATATGACATACTATCCCGTCACTGTGAATTAAATCCCAGGTCACCTCGAAGGGATAATACGTCATATGGGATTAAGGGGTTAATGACCTGTGGGAAAATGTCAACATTAATTTCTTTTCTTTTCTTAAAAAAGGTTAAAAATATGAAGAAATATTATAAATGATGAATTTCAATAAACATAATATATGTTCTTACCTCGGTAGGAGGTGCTGTGGTGGCTGGAGAAAGGATTGCTGTAAAGGCATAATCATAATTAACTCATTGCTCATTAATTTGTATTACAATGATTATGTAATGTACAAATCTGAAATCATTTGGGAAATCAATGACAATAACATACAGCTCTTATAGTATACTTACGAAAGCATTGATATTTTGGGCAGCAGGGGTCTGAGGAATCGACTTGTTGAGGATATTCTCCATCGGCACATGTTTCTATGCTGCAGACAACGTTGCTACATGCCTACATTGGAGCAAGATGAACATGATGTCAGATAATCCGATGTATATCATCTATAAGCTCAGAAAGAAACGTGTAGTCTCCACACGTGATGATGACCCATATTATTAATTTTACCTCTGTTGTTGTTGAAACTGGGCTGATTGGTATCAAATGTGTAGTAGCCAAGGCTGGGTACTGCATATCTGGCCTCTATTCAACCCAAGAGGAGGTAGATGTGCGGTACTCGGTCACGCCAATCACACAGTTCACAGAGCTGTGCTGTGCAGCTCCGCAACTACGCATTTCCAGTTGCTGTTGCTATCGGGTACAGTTAATCGACGGTGGTGCCGGATTTTACACCCCCACCAATCAGATGCTGAGAGACTGATCCAGAAGGATAGGCCATCAACATAAAAGCATAATTACAGAGGAATGCTTTTGTAATTTGGATATACATATAGTATTATGTGTAAAAGTAATACAAAGAAAACAGATGCAAAATACAAACCTTCTCATGTAAGAGATTCCCTGCCTAGAAAATCCGGAGACTGGAGAGTATACAAGAAGTGGCGCAATTTGAAGCTCTTGGGACCCATGGAGAGTCACCATGTGGGTGCCCAACTATCACAGGTTTATAAAAGCATCAGTCTTTTCCGATGGGATAGATGGTCATTTTGGGACTCCCTAGACTCATGGTCTCCAGGTCTACTGCAACCCCTGCATGCCAATGGTGACAAGGGACCTTGCCTGATAAGCTTTTATCAAGTATATAGTGTTACTTCCGTGACCCATCTAGACCTCCAACAGTACAGGAGAGCTGTGATCTTTCATTGAATTTCACACCCTCAAATGAATTTGAAATGACTCTGCTGACCATGACTCAGTCTAAACAGCAGCAATAAAAGTGAGCTGCTAAAAACAGAAAACGTCAAAAATGTCAATAACATTTTTGTTTGTTTAATACCCTGTCAGAAATTGTCAACATTTATTTATATTCTTTTTACAAAGAAATGTAAAAAAAATAAAGAAATATTATAAATGATGAATAATATATGTTTTTACCTCGGTAGGAGGTCCTGTGGTGATTGGAGGAATTGCTGTAAAGACATAATGAGAATTAACTCATTGTTAATTTTTATTTAATGCTTATGTAATGTACAAATCTGAAATCTTTTCGGAAATCAATGACAAATAACACATACAACCCTAATTGTATACTTACGAATGCAGACATATTTTGGGCAGCAGGGGTCTGATGACGGGACTTCTTGAAGATATTGTCCATCGGCACATGAATCTATTTTGCAGATAACATTGCGACATGCCTACATTGGAGTAGAATAAACATAATGTAAGATAATCCGATGTATATCATCTATAATCTCAGAAAGAAATGTGTAGTCTCCACATGTGATGACCCATATTATTAATTTTACCTCTGTTGTTGTTAAAACTGGGCTTGTTAGTATCGGTGTTGGAGAAGGCCCAACTGGTGGAGTAACACCTGAAAAAAAATCATTAACGTCATTAAACCTATAGATACTTTAAGAGGTTGTTCAGTTAAAATACGTTATCACTGATCTCATAGATAACTTGTTGATTGGTGGCAGTCTGACGGCTCGGACGAAGAACTTTTATCCACGTTAGAATGAAGCAGCAGTGCGAATTTACGGTTCGTACTTCATTCATTCTCTATGGGGTCTCCGAGCTGCAATTGACTTTTTTTCATCAATCCCTTAGAGAATGAAAGTAGGAATGGTCGGGCTTTGAACTCCGTGCCATTTTGCAAAATGAATAAAGCTTCCCAGTTCTGTTGATCGGTGTGGATCCCAGTGATCCAGCACCCAACAATCAGCAAGTTATCACCTGCAAATTGGTGATACCTTGCTTTCCCTGGATGACAATTTTAAGTATTCCGATGTTTTTAAAGAAAAAATAGACACAAAGTAACTTACAATCTTCAATTTGAACACAACGATGAGTAACTTCATCAAAGACCATTCCTGGGGCACAAATTGGGTAGCAACCTTCAACCCTAAGACAACAGCAAGTTTAACAGTGAGATATGATCTGACCATGCAAAAACTAGAGAATATTGCTAGACAAATTGCAAGGCTGTTGGTTATGGCCTGTTAAATAGGAACAGAATATAACTAATTGACAAACTAGAACCCAAATCTCTTCATTCTTTAATTTTCCTTTCAATTAAAATATTATTATAAAAAACAGCAATTCAATATTTTAGTGCCAATAGTTCACAAAAGACTGGTTCTGCACTATTTTTCATATGGTATGGTTTAGAGAAAACTTACTTGAGAGTCAATGTGCACTTTGTACCAAGGGGATCTTGACATGTTGCGATGCATGGGCTTCCACAAGATCTGTATTTCCAGGTGCAGATTGAGAAAGAAGGCAAGCCAAAGCTTTCCTCTGAAAATTAATCATCAGTGTTTAGGTCTCAGATTACGGAAAATGGTATTGAAAGACATTCGAGCTGAATCTATTGGGTCTTACCGATCAGTTTGAAGTTCATCTGAAGCATATTTACTGATTTAACTTTTGACATGACTAGTGCTTCACCATAGATGGATAGATACAGTCCTCTTGAAGTATAAGATTCCAGAGCATCGTAGCCTGTCACCCAGCGGTCCGATCTCAAAATAAAAGTGGCTCTTTTTCGGAAATCTACACTTGGTTGCCACTTTCTCAGGCTCAAAGTTTCATCATCATTCTGAACTATGAAATAGTTGAGGTGTTTTGCAGACTCCAAAGAGATCAGCTTTCTACCATCTACACCAAGAAGCCAAAAAGTATTTTAAGTTAGCTACTCAAGGTGTAAATTAGACTTTGTGTGACTATAAAACACTGAGATTATGTGAAATTTACATAAAAGTTTGAAAATAAAAAAGTACGTACTCTGATGGTCTACATAAAGGCTTGGCGTCACCATGAAGCTTGCCTTCGAGTCTCCAGGAACATCAACGTTTTCCAGAGACACTGCATTATTATCGTAATCAGTCACTAAGGTCTTGCCATTCATCAATACGATGCGGTAAGGTCCTTCTCCACCATCTTAAGAAAAAAAAGTATTTACAATATTTATAAACATCAATTGAGATCATTTTAATTAAAGTCAACCAGTTTTGATGTCCAATAGCCAAACAGCTTGATCTTACCTCTGTTGTAATATTCGCAGGGAGATGCTGAAACAAACAAAACAAAGGGTGATTTAAAAGATGATTTAAAATTTTGAAGGGACATGACAATACAAAAATTTGGAAGACAGACTTACGGCATGTGTCAGGGCTTCTCCAATCAATGGTGATTCCTTTGCGGCAACAGGCTCGGGCATAAGCTGCCAGCGCAGTGCAGTAGCAAAGACAGCTTTCACCCTCTCTGCATGCTTCAGTCTCCTCAACACAAGCTACATAATAAGGATCCACATTCACCTTTGAGAAAAAAACATAATCAGAATAAACATCTGATATTACTTTGTTTTTTAGACTATTTTATTCTTAACGCAAAATTCATCATTTGTGTTATTTACTCTACATGTCTATCTGTCTCCAACATGTTTTTCTGCTGAATGTTCCTTAGTAATATTATAATTTCTCCAAAATACCTTGAAAATCTAAAATTTGTACATGCAAAAATGGAAGTCAAGAACAAGTCTTACCACTGTGTGGCACTCAGAAAATTCGTCACCCTTAAGCAGGCTGCATCTTGTCTCCACAAACTTCTTCTGGTTATCAGATGGAGGAGGTAGGGTTGACTGTTGGTCTGGACACTGTTCAAAAGTAGAAAAGTGTAATTCAAATACATGTACATATGTTTTTTTCTGAGAATATGTACAAAAATAAATGGTCACCTACCACCTCAGTCAGGAACTGAGAAGCATACTGAGCCATATTGCTAATGGCAAGCTCAGAAGTAGTGGTTCCATCAGCATCACCGCACATTCCTTGAACTTTGCCCTTTATCCAAACAAAAGAGCTTGGTAAATATTATTGACTACACTCCATAGCTTCCATGAAAGCTTTCACAGTTTATTTTTTTTCTGGTTGTATCTACTATCTATTTTTTAACTTTCGTTAGTAGTGATGTACCTGTAGTTGTGGTGCCAGTTGAATGATAACATCTAGATGTTGGTCATAATACACAGTAAGACCTTCTAGGAAATAGACCACCTGATAGAATCCAGATCGGTAAGTTTTCAGTTGAGTCCTACTGCCTAATTCCTGTACCTGTAGATGAGAAACATCCAAAATTTGACTTACTGAAGGAATAAAGTTAAGGTTAAGTCACATGTGGTCATCTTTGTAATACTGATTCTATTTATACATGTCCCATGTAGAGACAAGCTAATCTTGCTGTACTTCTGAACCAGAAATCACTGTCTACGTCTTACCACTGTGGTATCAAATTCACTCAAAACTACGCTTGCTCCTCCAAAAACGATATTGATAGTTTTCGTAAGCAGAGCGCCTCCCATGACTTCATTTGGATCATTTTGCATGACAACCTTGAAGACTGGAGTTTCACCTTCGAGAGACTAGAAGGTAAAATGCAAGAACAATTTATGCATTTGAATCCATAACTTCATCCTTTTAAATAGTTTTAGGACTTTTAGATGATCATTAATATTTCTACAATTTACAATAAGGGAGGACATTATATCACATATATAAAACTCTTTAGGAAAGTTTATTTTCAGTCAATTTATGAATGTTTTTACAACTAACCTCAACTAGCACAATTGGACACTGTTTTGTGTCGAAAGACTTCCAGACGTTGTCAAAGAGGAAGAATTGAGCTCCACCATAAGCATTACACACTTTGTCGCATGTGTTATTTGTACATGAAAACTTGCCATTTTCACATGTGCTGTAATTACAACAAATATAAAATCATCAGTCGTAATATTTTTGAATACTTTATTTAGTGATTTACTTAGTTTTTTTAAATTATATTTACAGATTAGTTTTATTTATTAAAACCAGCTACTTGAGTGACCATTAACAACAGACATTATACAAATATATATGGTATATTTTTCTTAAAATGTTTGGAAATAACAATAAAGGTGAATAATATGTCTCACATGCTTAATATCTAAGGTGGCTTACCAAGTGTTGCAGTCTTTTGCTAGTGTTGCTCCTGGAACATAAATCTCATCTCCATGGATACAAGGGCATTGATTCAGTGGAACACAGTTTCCTTCACTGCTCCTCAGAAAACTAAAAAAAAATTGTAAAAGTGAGCATAGCACATTTGACACATTTTCCACATCCTCTAACAGTGTTGAAGTGTCAGCAAATTATACAAGTTTATTCTAAGAAATATATTAAAATTGCCCAATATCTGTTTTTACTAACAATCCTACCTATTTTTATTTTTACTTAAATGGATTTACCGTAGTTTCTGGAAAACCCCTTTCTTAAAAAAAAAAAAAAAACACATACTAGTAAATAGCTTTTCAGCACAAATCTGGCAGCTTAATCCCCAGCGATCAGTGGTTACTGCACCAATGATCTACAGACAACTGCACATTTCTTCTGCAGTGGCCACTACAGGAGAAATATGGTATTGCATACCTACATTTCAAATGAATAGAGGATTCTGAAATGCATAGTCACACTGATCCATCCAGATTGGAAGCTACTCCATGGAGTGACTCCCTCATTCCCTCTACTAGAGAGGCATCTCAAACAATGAACCTTACTCTATGGCAGTGTTCCTCAACTCCACTCCTCAAGAGCCACCAACAGGTCATGTTTTCAGGATTTCCTTAGTATTTCACAGGTGATGGAATTATTGACTGTGAAGGTGATGCAATTATCACCTGGGCAATACTAAGGAAATCTTGAAAACATGACCTGTTGGTGGCTCTTGAAGACCGGAGTTGGGAAACACTGCTCTATGATGTACTTATACCTTAACAGAACATATATACAAGGGTTGACCTTATAGGACAACCAACACATTTATGAATATAATCTTAAAAATAAGTTTATCCATCGTTCATGAGTCCATCACCATATATAGACCTTCTGTTAGGGGTCGAGTTTCCGCCTCTGCACATGGGGAATCTCGGTCCATCTCCGCTGCGGTCTCCCATTCTTCTACTGCCGCAGTGGAGCCTGCTCAGCAGAGACATCGGTCCCAGCATCTCACTCAGTCTGACTCTGTACAAAGAGTTACTGCTGCTTTCCCTGCTTCTTCCATTGAAGTCAGTGCTGGGCAGCGACGAGCAGACACTTCTGGGACTAAGTCCTGCTTTTCTCATTCTGAGCATGCCCAGAGTAAGATCTCTCAGTGGAGATCGAGGGTCACATGATCAGATACTGCAGCTTAGGCCATTGGTCCTTCAGGAAGGTCCTGTAGGTGCGCAGGCTCTGTAGCAGCCTCTCATTGGTCCTTCTAGGAAGGTCCTGTACGTGCTGCAACTATTTAAGGCTCGCATGGCCACACGGCCATGCGCTAGTATTGTTCTAAGTTATGTACTTTGCGCCAGTGTAGTCATGTATGATTGTGTTCAGGGACCCGGCTGAAATAAGCCCCTAGAATGCTGGCACCTCCGGCGAGGAGTTTGTGTGTTTGTGTATTCAGGGACCTGGCTGAAATAAGCCCCTAGAATGCTGGCACCTCCGGCTAGGAGTTTTGTGTGCATGCGTGACCACTGACTGCTCTCATTTGGGTAGTTAGCCTGTGCCACTGTGAAGTCTAACAGGGCGCAGTGCTTTGAGTTCACGGCTACTGTGTGAAGTAACAGATTAGCTCATACCGCCATATAGTTCCGCCGTTTGCTAGCAGCAGGTTCGCCTGCACGGTGGACCCCGGGCTGCAAACGCATCTATTATAATAAAATCTCTATATTCATTCGGTGCATTCCTCTAGCCCTAACACCTTCTAGATTTATATTAGTGGTGTTATATTGGACACAACCCTTAAGGCCCCCACACACAGACTAATCTCTGCCAAACTTGCCAATATCATCAGGTTCAGCTAATGCTCTAATGACTACATGAGACTCAACTCTCCCTAATAGATGATTTTGGGGAAGGAAAGGATGAATAATGTCCAATTTTAGCCTGTCGATCCTTTTGTTCTCTAATAGATAAACCACCGCCACAGATGTCTGGCTGCTACTTTCTGAGAGAGAACACAGGAGGGTGCGGCAGAGAGAGAGTTGGGTGACATAGGTACAAACTCAATGATCTGCCAAACTATCTTTTGTCCAACAGCTATCTAAAGGGTATGGAGTCTTAGGGCATTAACTTACCCAGATTTACAGACACATCCTGGAGTACACGCAAAGGAACATCCTGTGTCGAGTATAGCCAAGTTCATACAAGAGGCCTCACAAAGTTTTCCAGTGCTAAACTGACAATCTGCATATATTTCATTATCTGGACACTGTTCCGGCTCTGTCAAAATAACAAAATAAGAAGTAATCTCTGCTGATATCAGTTTTATAATGTGAGTGAAACCGTTACAAAATCAGGATTGCGCGTATCTTACCAGGTGGAGCTTCTTCTCTGTCACCGCATTGAGTTATTCTCTCACAAGGACTAAAACGCAAAACAAATAAGACATAAAAATTTCAACTAGTTTTCTTTTCTAATGAACAAGAGTATTTCTGAGTGTTAAAGTGGTTGTCAAAAAGAATAAAGTTATCACCTATCTACAGGATAAGCATAAAAATTCCATGATCTACTGATGGTTGGGTTCCTAGTGGTTGGACACCCACCAATCAGCTGGCTTTATAGTGGACAAACCCTTTAAGCTTCCATTGTCAAACATCTTAAATTGATATATAATAATGGACAGATATGATATGCACTTGTAATCTATGTTCAGGAAACGCTGCGTGTTTTACGCTGCGCAGAGCTGCAGCGTCAAACACACAGTGTCCAGATGTTACAGCATAGTGGAGGGGATTTTATCAAATCCCGTCTTCACTGTGCATGGTAACATGCACCCGGCGGCCCTGCGATTCCGGACATGCTGCACGTCTTTTAAGATTGCATGTCCGTTTACCTTGCGGCGGCGCTGTGCTGCCGCAAGGTAAAACACAGGGCCCTATGTGTGGGGTGCGATGATGTCGGATGTGTGCAATGAACAGATCCGGCATCATCGCGTCACAGAAGGGGCGGAGCTTAGGGCGGAGCGGGTTTGCCGCTCCATCCAAACCGCCGGCCATTCTGAATGTGGACATGTACCCTTATAGTGATGTTGCTAATACTTCCATCCCAAATACTCATGTAACCATGAAAGAAAATATATTCCGTACCATGTTTGTCCATCGGCTTGGGTAATAGTGTCCCCTAATTTGTACAGATGGTTATTGTTGTAGCAAGGGCAATAATCTCTGGAAGAAAGAAATATCTGACTGGTCAAACGCTATAAAAAAATGTGAATTAGTATGTAGGTGTATAAACATGTATGGTATAATTTCATCGATTTAGAAAGAAGTAGTCCTGCCTATCATCATCAAGTTCTCACTGATCCAAATAGTCAAAGGCAAAATATTTGCTCAAAATATTTTTTTACTATTTTAAAGTCATCAGAATTCGGGATGATTTCAGATCCACTAAAGATATTTGGATTAGTTCCCTGAATCAAATGATCAAACTACCCTTACAGAATGCTTTTGATAAAGAGTAGTCAATCAAGTCAATTGTTGAGTTCTGTTTACAAAAATTATTTTGCCATTGAGACAATTTGGAGGCGAAGTAGAAAAATTTGGACTTCTTCTTCTTCTAGAATCCAAAAATGACCACTTCTCGAATAAGTGTCCTTACCCTTTCACACATTCATCCAGAGAGGCATCATAGTAGAGGTGTGATGGGCAGATGCAAACTTCATTCAGTGGGATAGAAGATGTAATTTTCAGGAGTGTAGAAGTGTATTCAGCACAATCCTGTTGGGGTAATGAATCTTCCGTGATAGGAACCATACTTTCATTACAAACCGGACCTAAAAGTGGAAATGAACAGAGTTGATCAGGAGGCATTTTGTGTCCAAGACTATACACAGCTAGAAAATCGCCATGTCCCTTGGCATGTGAAGATGAGGAACTCAGAGCTGGTGAGATCATCCACAAGAGAGGAAGGTGAGGCAAACCTGAGCAACCCTTCTAATTTTTTTAATGGGTTCTGCTGTAAGCGAAAGCAATTTTAATGTAGCTTGAACCATAATCCCCCAAATGGCACATGGTGCACATTGCTAAATAACATAAGGTACAGATACTTATAAAACATGTTGAAATGGTTCCATTTTCTAAAATACAATAAAATAATAGATAAAGAAAAAGCGAAAAACAACAACTTACTGCAATCTGGAAATGAAGAACTAACTGGAACAAATATTCCTGCCCGGGCACAGCGATAAGCATAGTCTGCCAAAGCTGCACAAAGTCCTTCTTTGTCATTGAGATGGTAGACATTGCTGGAACAAGAAATCTTGTAGGAGTGGGTGTCAATCAGAAGTGCACAGTCTTCAAAGAGGGAATTATCCAAGGCATCAGAGCAAGCCCAGTCTGCATCTGCTTTTTGACCTGATGGACAAGAGAAATTGGTCAACTTCACGCAACTGACGAATAGTCTAAGTCAATTTAAAAAGACCTTCTTACCATCAAAATCAATTTCTCTATGATCTAGAACAATATCAAAGGCCAAATATTTTCTCAAAAAAACAATTTTGGCCAATTTTGTTTTATCAAAAAGAGGAAGGATTCCAGAACCACCAAGGGTTGTTGGATGGATATGTTCCCTGGATCAGATGACCAACTACATTAATAGAAAGGTATGGGAGCTGCACTTGGGATGTATGTAGATTGATTGTTCTTAATAAGAGAAACCAAATAATAATCCTGTAGAGATAATACCTTTATGGTTTGCAAAAACAAATAATGTTTCAAGATAATTTAGGTTTCTCCATAATTATTTTATTTTCATTAGCCATTAAAAGGTATATCTTCTAGAAATGGTGCGACTCGAAGTTCAAGATCCAACCAAGCAGTCAGTAATCAGTGACCGCTGAGCAGTAGTCCATCGAATCACCTCCTAGCTGCCTGCATCTATTGTTTGGCTAGATCCTTCCATTTAAGTTGTAAAGTGTCTATACCTAAAGTTTCCAACAGTTTTAAGAAGTTTAGGACATTTTTTCCACATTCTAGATTTGAATATGTTTACCAATATCTATGGGGTCTTTTGTATCTTCTAAACACTGATATTGTGTCTTCCAGGATTTGGTGAAGAAGCTGGATACAGTCTCAGTCATATCATTAGAGCTCCTGCAAGGCACAAAGAAAAAAAAAAATAGTTCCCACGTATTCAAATATTAAGTCCATATTGAATAAAAATGTTCTTTATTATTTCAGTACTCCCTTGGATTATCTGTAATACTTATTTGACTTTATGATCCATGATGTTCTTCCACCATTTACTTCTCTCTTAAAAGTATTATTACAGCTCTCAGTTATTATAAAATAAAATACTACATTTAAAGGAAGCTAACCTTAAAGAGTATCTGTCACCAGGTCATAGGAGGCCAGTTTTTGATCTTCTTATATTCCCTCAGCTCCTCTTAGTTTTTTGTTTGTTTGATTTTTGTAATTTCCTATACAGTTCAAGAGATATGGGTCTATTTATTTGCCAGACTCCTTATGATGCCCCCGGAAGAAGCTGAATTGCAAAACGTGCATCGGGGTGAAGAGGGGAACGTCTGATCTGTCCTGTTGGTGACTCCTTTTGGCCTTGAACCCAGGTAATGGTCTTCCCAGCTCATACTTACTAGTCACGTAACACGTATAGTTTACTATAACCCGGTCTATAGCTTTGCAAGCTGCATTTCCCTATATAGGGATCTCTTTCCTTATCCTGATAATTATAGAGTAACACCAGTAACCCATACTTCCATCATATACAATTATTTGTGTCTGTTTATATCTGTTCGGGATTACATTTCTGTTCCTCAGCCATATTCATTGTAAGTGTGGTTACTATTTTTATATTATCATATTAACATATAATTTTAATACTACACATTTAATATATATCACACCCTCCATACAGGATGTACGGACTATACCCTCCTATCGGACTCTGCTATTTTTGTTCATCTTGCATATTTTTCTGATTTTTGAATATTGTTTTTATCTTTTTATTAATAAAATATTGCATCATTAATGAATCTCTTCGTTCGTCTATATATCTATGTTAGTCCGAATTTGGGTTGAGTCCTTATCATCAAAGCCAGAATTACTATGACTGAAAACACCTCTATACACAGCAGAGAACCCAAGATGCACCAATCATAATAGTCGATGTCACATCTGACCCTGCTCCCCTTCCCTTCTCAAAGAATTTTGCACACATTCATTAGACACTTCAATACAAAATGCAGGGTTTGGGTCTGACCATTATAGCTATGTACATGTGTTGTTTCCTGAAACAACAGGAAGTGAGATTCTAAAACAGCCCCAGTGGATGGTAGGAAAATTGTAAGCTTTCTACTTTTTATTTTTAAATGTAAAATATGATATATAAAAGTTGATATGATATGTAAAAAAATGTCAAAAATATTAGAAAATTAACATTAACCCAATTTTAACGATAGGTATTTTTCTGATATTTGTTTCTCTGTAAAGTTATCAATCTTGTCTCGGGATATGTTGAGTGAGCAGCAAAAGTAAAGATAGCCACATCTGAGGAGTATAAGAATTTAATAACTAGATACTGGAAAAAAGACCATACCTGTAGTCATCATTTCGATTGTCATTATATGTACCACACAAGCCGGCAGTGTGGTCTTTGTAGCTCTGATCAAGGATAACATATAGGCGGTTACCAACCCAGTCATACTGAATACTAAGCAATGGGGTTGCAACATCCAAGAAGACAGAAGAACTTCTTAAAACAGTAATAGTGTCTAGAAAAAAAGATTTGTATATTAATTTTGAAGCTGACGCAATGGTAATGATATTACAATGCTTAAAAGACTCATCAAGCAAGGGAGCACTAAGGTCCTTCTATTCCATAAGAATGAAGATGGTTCTTTGCCCATACCTAAGATGGAATAAGGAAGATCTGCTTTTTCTCCTGCCGATTGGATTGTTCCATCGAATAGCAGTTTTATGGTGGCTTTTTGTGGCATGTAGATATTCACAGATTTAATACAAGTTGCATCTGGGTTCTAAAATAGAGGAGCAAAAAAGATTAGGGAAATAGGAATGCAAAATAAAGACTAGGAATTGTCTGATTAATACCCTATGGTCACGGAATACCTACATAATTGTCATAGCCCAATTCAGAACAGAGTTCATTGTCCAAGCTGATGATAAAGTCGGAGGTCTTGACCAACACGTAATCACAATTACCAGGAGACTCATACAATGTCCCATCAAAAGTGCGAATCATCTGTAAACCAATCACTGAACAGACCCCTAAAATACAGAAATGTACAAAACATCATACAATGTAAACATTTATATCACCTAGAGTTGAGCGAATTTTTCAATATTCGGCTCGGATTACGATCACCGGCGAATATTGTATTTGCAATATTTGCCAAACATAGCCGAACGCCGTTGGAGTCAATGGGAGAGGAAATGAGCGAATATGTGCGGAAACGATCATCAAGCATAATTTCAGCATGAATAGGGTACCAATATGGCACGAATATGGCAAAATCAGATTCGGCAATCGGTTTCTGAACATATTCGTTCATCTCTAAATCACAACCAAACAATACTTGATTGAGTACCTATGTAAAATACAGAATCCATGATCACATACATAGGTACACTGGACTTATGAAATATCTGTTGGCTACAATGAAGGAGTCGTAGGCTCTGCTAGTGCTGCCACTTAGTAAGAACACAAAATGAGTCTACTGGATTATATGATGTTCATGTATATATTCAAAGGTATAGTCTTCACAATGAAATATATTAACAATTATTATGAGTAAATAATAAAATTACCTGGGCAGCTCAGATTCTTCACACAGGTCAGAGAACCATCATCGCATGTACTAAAAAATTAAACCATTGCATAGGATATCATGAGTAAGGTTGAACATAATAACATGTCTATGAATTATAGAACAATAATTGATATCTTTATTAACCCCAAATAGCCAATAATACATGGCTTAATTCATCAAAACGGTAAGCGCTAATTGGAAATTAAAGTGAATCTGTCACAAGGTTTTATCCACCTAATAGTGTCATGGCAAAATGTGGAGAGAGATCCTGATGGCTAAAACCGCATGCTGCAAAAAAAAGCTCAATTGGTCTGCAAGCAGAGATTTCACATACTGTGCTTCAAAAGCAACAAATGTGACTAATATCTGGGCAATGCAGTGACAGTGTAAAATGGAAAAGAGTGGTAGAATCAGGGAAGCTCGGGGATGTTTACAAGGTATAGTATTTAACTCAATTTTTTCGATCAAGTGAAAGGTCCTCCTTAAACTGTTCAGCATGTGCCCCTAACAGCAGTGGGTGGAATCGCGATCCACCCATGGCTGTTAACATGTTAAATGCCGCTGTCAATCTCTGATTGACCGAAAGCGTGTCACAAACCCCTTGTCACATGACCGCAGGTCACTGATGGGTCGGCATGACAAGCCGGGTTCTACAGGAGACCCCTGTGGTTGTCATAGTCAGATAGCTATGAGTGCTGCCCATTGGTCAGCACTCATAGCAAGTGATCATTTTTAGCTACATACAGCAGGGCTGAAGCCTTGTTATGTGTAGCACAGGTGATCAGATGATCGCAGCTTCTAGTCTCCCAATGAGAATGTTTTTAAAAATATTTAAATTAAAAAAAATATATATATGAAAGCTTAAATCACCCCCCATTCACCCCATTTAAAATAAAACAATTTATTTCTGCAACATTTCAACATATAAAAATAATTAATCTGATCGGTAAATGGCATAACAAGAAAAAAAATCGAAACGCCAGAAATACTTTTTTGGGGGTTGCAATCAAAACATAGTATCTATACCAAAATGGTGTCAATAAAAACGTCAGCTCAGTGCGCAAAAAATAAGTCCTCACCCAGCCCAAGATCCTGACAAATGGAGACACTATGGGTGTTGGAAAATGATGCAATTTTTTTTTAACAAATTTTGGGGTTTTTTTTTTCACTGCTTAAATAAAAAAGAGCCTTTACATGTTTGGTATCTGTGAACTCATAATGACCTGTAAAATCATAATGGCAGGTCAATTTTAGCATTTGGTGACCATGGTAAAGAAACCCTCCAAAAAATGCACTTTTTTTGCAATTTTACCGCACTTGGAATTTGTTTCCCATTTTCTAGTACATTATATGGTAAAATCAATGGCGTTGAAAAGTAAAACTCATGCCACAAAACCCAAGCCCTCACATGGCCATTGACCAAGAGATAAAAAAGTTATGGCTCTGGGAAGTAGGTGAGAAAAAACAGAAATGCAAAAACAGAAAATGGCCCTAAGGTGAAAGGGTAAAGGGAACTATGCAGGGAAAAAATGAATATATAGCATTGTGGTTTGTGCATGAGCTTGGAGTTCTGAGTATATAGATATAAGAAAAAATGATAATGTAACATACCAGGTACTACAGGCAAGTTCTACAGTTTGTCCATGAAGCACAAAATTAGTGTTGAATGTGCAAGATTTTTCACTTGATAGAGGTGATTCAGTAACAAATACAGGATGCTCTGGCTCTTCGGGTGTCTCAGGCTGAACTGGTGACTCAGGTTCAGGGGTGTTCACTGGTACCTCAGGAGGCTCCACAGGTAGATTTGGTGTTACTGATCCTTCAAATAAGAAAATGAGAATTATGAGGACAACTTTGCTCCTTGTTTGGGGCACTTCACAATATTTGTCGCCATTAGGATAAGAACACATAAATTTAACAACGAGAATGTATTTCTAGTAGAAATCAATTCAAATCGACAAGTACAGGAAAGATAGATAAATCAACATATAAATAAAATGCATTCAAATGTTAAGATTTCTGGGCAGACTATTCTAAGACACTTCTCTTCGTGGCTTGTGCTGCATTGAACTTGCTGAATTGATTTGTTGTGGAGTTATTTACACCATCCCATTTAGGAAATCTTTATCATAGATATCGCTATGTGTTTTCTTGTGGTCCTAAGTGAGACTGGATGGACATTGTATACCATGCTATTCCCTGTCCCTACATTGGATTAGAGATCCGGGGTGTGTTCCGAGGGGTGTACATCCTACTACTACCTAATACGTAGGGTTGATACAGTGCCTACTGTAGATATCAAAAGAGGTTAAAGCCATGGTGGAACACTGCCACAGCAAAAGTGAGATGTAAAAAACTGTTAACAGAAAATGCAAAGTGCTGTGAAGAAGTATGCCAACACAAGAGGGTGACGAGGAATGGCTACAAGAAGTCACTAGCAGTAGCCGGAGAGAAGATTCGGGCAGAACTAAGAGAAGAGAAGAGGTAAAGTCAGCTGGATTCCTGAGAAGTCTGGTTAATAACAGCATGGTCTGTGATGTGAGACTCAAAGTATTTGGCTGACCAGTGAGACACCATTGCTGTACCGAACCCTGATGGACCTCATGCCCAAATTTGCAAGGCTTAGAGGGACTGCCCAGAGAATGGTTCCAGTATTTTGCTGTAAAACCAGAAGTGAGGAGAATGTTAAAACTCCTCAAAAAAAGATAAAAAATTTGCTGCTCTGTATCTGTACTCCAGTGCCAAGAGACTGAACCTATATTGCGCTACCGGCAAGATATTCTGCCTTCAAATGAGTTAACGCATTTACCGATTTATCATAGTCATGCCCAGTGTGACCATTGAAGGGGGCATGAAAGCTTCCAAAATGTCTTCTATTGTGCTTGTCATTTCTTAAATCCTAACTTTTTCTACATGGATCATAAATTCTGAATCTGACATTAGTTAGATGCAATATCCATAAAGCTCGAGAACTAACTCTCTACTGATTCTGTCAACCTTTCTCTATTACCTTGAAATAACAATTGTGCAGTCTGACGGATGATCATGGGCTGTACCGTGATTTCTGGATTATAAGTGGGAGCAGTCCCAAAGTCCAAGTCTATGTCTTCAAATGATGACGTTTCATTGTGTTCTTTTAAAGGTAAATTAAAATAGATTCAAGGGTGATAATATGTATTTCCATGGTATTTATAATGAAAGTTGTTTGGATACATCAAATCCACAAATCTTATCTACGGTAATAATAAAATCTGATAACAGCAAGAGGTTGATTTTGAACCTCTCTATTGTTTTGATAGGAAGGTTCTCAGTTTCCAAACTTTTATCTTTGTCCTTGTGCTACGAAAGTCTCTGTGACTTTGACCATTACGTATACATAGTAAAACATTGTTTAATGAGTATGAAGTGCAGTAAGAGAAGGTTAGTGGTTGTAATAGATGTATTGTATGTCATAGAGGTCGGGCGATAGGGTTGAGGAAGATATAGGCAGGGAGAACACCCAATAAGATACCATCGATGATAAATAATAGAGCTAGTCTTTATCTCTATCTTTGTATGCACTCTCCTCGTCACTAGCTCACCTCAACCCAATTAAACTAAAAAAAATAGCAATACGGTATTAGCTTCCTCACTGGTACATCTGTCGGACCTTAAAGTCTAGCATGAGAGTCATCAGATGGACTGTGGTTCAATTAATTGCAGAAAAAAAGGTTGTCCAGAAGTAGAAAATCATGGCTGTTTTCTTCTAAAAACAGAATCTGTTTATACAGTAGTGTGGGTTGTATTGTAGCTCAGCCACTTCCACATCAATGGGGCTGAACTACGATACCAGACACAATCTTTAGACAAGTGTGGAGCTTTTTGGAAGACAGCAGATATGTTTTTCTAATCCTGGACAACCTCTTTAAAGGGGCATTCTAATTTCAGTCATTATTGGCATGTCCAAAATAAATGTCATACGTTTCTGAGAGATTTTGATAGTAATGGTGGCTAACCAGGCAGCAACTATGGGGCCCTTAGATTGGAGGTGCCCAGTTCTGGTGCCATTTTTCACATCTGTCTTGCACATCATACCGAGTTGGGGGCATCACACGGAGTTAGGGGATACTGTAGAAACATTGAACTGTGTTGGGACATCATACTGTGTGAAGGGCACTGTGGGGAAACTATACTGTGTGCGTGAAAGAATGGACTGTGGTGGCAAATTATGCGAAGAGGCATCTTACCATAGAGGCATCATACAGTGTGTGGGGAGGGGGAGCATTTTTATTGGCATCATACTATGGCAGGTATACTATTTTTGTGTGCATGCTGCAATACATGTCCATCTCACTGTCTTTATAACTTTGGAAGTATGCCCTTTGTTGACCTTGTCTTTTTGCTGTAACCCTGATTAATCTTTTTTTCTTGGGGTGCCAAAATCAGACTGTAGTTATGGCACCATATGATTTCTTTGTACGACCTTGCCCATGGGTGATTAAAGCAATCTATTATGCTGTAGAAGGAGAGATCACAGTGTAGCCCTTTTCATTTACTAATACAGAAGTTGGGCAAAAAACTGACTTTCAAAGACATTTTTTTCCATAGAATATCTGAAATGGAAATAGTGCTTTAATTAAAATGCTCATAGGACCATGACCCTACAGATTAAATGATGTCCCACGCCACCTCAATGCAAGTTGGGTGGCAGCTTACTATGCCTTCTTTCTTCATCTTAGGAGATCATAACAATATTCAGATAGCAAATAATATAATGACACAATACCTTCGTGCTCCTCAGAGTTGTTTTCTTCTGATGATTCTGAGCTTCTTCCCTTTCCGTGTCCTCCATGTTCATGGCTAAATTTACCTACAAATTTGAAATGTCCTACATAAATTCAACAGTAATGAAGTCAGAATATAAAAATTAAAAAACAATTTATTGATTAACTTAAATATATTCACCATGAAGAAGTAAAAGTTATTTTTTACCTAGTTATAGTAATATTTCTCATACAATGTCTGGGGTTATGGATCCCTCATATTTTATCTCTGTGAAAGTCACTTGGTATTGTTATAGGTATGGAAAAGGACGTTGCTTCACCCTACCACATGTGTCCATTGTTGTCTAAAACCACCTTTATAGACTTTGCTGCTGCCTAGCATTACAGCTCAGCATGGTTTCTTTTCTGGTGAGGACATACAAAGGCTGGTAGTGTCCTTCACTAGTGCCTACACATGTACATGCATGCACACTAGAGATGAGTGAAACAGAATTTGGCAGATTTGCTAGAATTTGGCTTTGGATTTATTTCAATGTGCCCAGTTAGTGTTAAAAAGGTTGCTTATTATGTTCCGAGGCAGGGGTGGACACAAATCATTGGTGCAACCTGTGCAGCTGAACAGTGGCCCAAGAGGCAAGATGGGCCACTGCTTCCTCCAAAGCAGGTTGAATTATGCATTATAATGAGCTATTGGACTTCAAATGACCCATAAATTGTTCTTGCACAAGGGCCTCTTCAGTATTTGTCTACTCATCTTCTGAGGCTTCCTAACCACAAAGCGTAATAAACCAATGAGTCAGGAAGAAGGTTAAAAATACAAAGAAATATGCTCCCTTCATTCCTCACCTGTCCTTGCCACCATAACTCCCAGCTAGTTCTCTGTTGGCTTTATAAGGCTCTGTCTCCAACTTCGCATTCAGTCTTCCCTTCACTCTTCTTGATCTCATGGGGAAATGCACGTTATGACATAATGACGTCAAAATGTGCATGGAAGCATAGCGGTGCATCATGAAAGAGTGAAGAGGAGACCAGAGCCAGAGTGGGTGTCTAAGAAAACCAGCAGAGGACCAGTGTGGAACTACGGAGACAGGTACAGGTGTAAGGTGACTTGAGTATGATATATTTTTGTTTTCAAATCCTAGCTTACCACTGTTTTGTCAAGTGTACACAAATAGAATTCCCCAAAAATTGGATTTGCGAGAATTTGATCATTTTGGGAATTTCTAAAATATTTTCATTAGTCTACAATCAAATTGGTCATCCTCAATGGACACATATTATTACCATTCTTTTCTTCAGAACTGTTTTCTTCAGATGATCCCTTGTTTCCTCCCTTAATGTTAACATCAATCTTTCCATGTGCCCCTATGCTCCCATGTCCATGGCCAAATTTACCTCCAAACTTGATTCCTATATGAATGTAACAATAAATAATAAATCCATATATAAGACAAAGAAACCAATGACAAAACTACTTAGTAATATGTTATTGCTTTTAAATCCATTCACAGTCTGTATGAATCCAGCAAATAGTAGCCATCTGGCAGCCATTTTTCTGAGTTCACACAAATTGAAATACCCAGAATTCGGATTTTCAACAATTTGTAAATTTTGGGAATTTCTAAACAAATTTAATTAGTTTAGAATCAATTTTCTTATCCTTAATTCACACATTTGAATTTTACCCCCAAACTTGATTGCTATAAAAAATGTATATTTAAACAGTGAATCTAAATATAAAATATAGAAGCAAAAATAATATAATTACCCTTGTTTTCTTCAGAGCTTTTTTCTTCAGATGATCCCTTGTTTCCTCCCTTTATGTTAATATCAATCTTTCCATGTGCCCCTATGCTTCCATGTCCATGGCCAAATTTACTTCCAAACTTGATTCCTATACGAATGTAACCATAGATTAACCAATCCAAATATAAGACATAGAAACCAAAGTCACAACTAATTATTAATTTGTTATTGTTTTTAAATCCTTTCACAGTCTGTATGAATCCAGCAAATGGTAGCCATCTGGCAGCCATTTTTCTGGATTTACACAAATTCAAATACCCAGAATTCTGATTTACAAGAATTTGAACACTTTTGGAATTTCTAAACAAATGTAATTAATTTAGAAACAATTTGCTCATCCTTAAATCACACATCTGAATTTACCTCCAAACTTGATTCCTATAAAATAAAAATTGTGAATGTAAATAAAAAATATAGAAACAAAAATAATATAATTACCCTTGTTTTCTTCAGAACTTTTTTCTTCAGATGATCCATTGTTTCCTCCCTTTATGTTAATATCAATCTTTCCATGTTCCCTTACACTTCCATGTCCATGGCCAAATTTACCTCCAAACTTGATTCCTATACAAATGCAACAATAGATTAACAAATCCTAATATAAGACGTAGAAACCAAAACCACAATTAAGTAGTAATATGTTATTGTTTTTAAATCCCTTCACAGTCTGTATGAATCCAGCAAAAGGTAGCCATCTGGCATCCATTTTTCTGAGTGCACACAAATTGAAATATCCAGAATTCGAATTTGCTAGGATTTGCAAATGTTTTGAATTTCTAAACAAATTTAATTAGTTTAGAATCAATTTGCCCATCCTTAATTCACACATATGAATTTACTTCAAACTTGATTCCTATAAAAAAAATTATGTTAAAATAGTGAATCTAAATATAAAATATGGAAATAAAAGTACTATAATTACCCTTGTTTTCTTCGGAGCTTTTTTCTTCAGATGATCCATTGTTTCCTCCATTTATGTTAATATCAATTTTTCCATCTTGCTCTATGCTTCCATGTCCATGGCCAAATTTACCTCCAAACTTGATATCTATATGAATGTAACAATAAATTAGTGAATCCAAAAATAAGACATAGTAACCAAAACCACTACTAAGTAGTTGTATTCAACCCTGATATTGTGTACATTGTGACAATGAAAAAGTCACAAGAGGTATTATACCAGTACTCATTTATTGGCATCACTTCAAACTGCTGCTTTCCTCCATCGTACACACTCTAGTATAAAACCACCCCCAAAGATGGTGCCATTGCCAAGTATAAAACATCAGCATGTATGGTGGAAAAGATCCAGCTTCAGCAACATCTTTATTGGGGCCATTAAAAAAATGGCATTTGCGGTGACAAAAATAGCAGATATGATCGGAGTGAGGAAGGTACCAAGAAGAGAAACTGAATGCATTTCAACCACTCAATGTGTTCTTAGACTCAGTTTTTTTGTCGCAGCCTTGTTTTTTAATGGCTCCAGTAAAGATGTTGTCATTTTACCTACTGAAGCTGGATCTTTTCCACATACCCGCACTTTGCCTCCTTGTCTGGCAGAGACGTGATCTCATGCGTCATCCCTCTGGCAGAGACGTGATCTCATGCGTCATCCCATGAAATCTACCGGGAACCAGCTAAGGGTTAGCTAAAAAAAACTTCACTTTGGTTTATAAGATTTCAGCACAGTGACTTTTCTGAAGTGGAAGGATGCAGGTTATATCAATCACACTCTGTAATGTCCCGGATGACGAGTAGCCACAGTTCCAGTAAACATGGATGAAAATTAAGAAATTTTGATACCCTATTGAGTCCTCTGTTCACAACTTTTCTAAGCCTCTAAAGTAGTGATTTCCAACAAGTGTCTCTACAGCTATTTAAACAAGCAATTCCAAGCAAGCCACAGGCAATCAGGGAATGCTAATAATTGCAATTCCATAACAGCTGGAAAGCCACCTATTTATTGTACTGTAGATCACATTTTTAATCCCTTCATAACAAGGCCATTTTCAATTTTTTGCTTTTCATTTTTTATTCTCATTTTTCATAGAGCCATAATTTTTTTTCTGCCCACATAGACATGTGTTTTTATGCAGGACTAATTGTATTTTTAACCCCTTTCTGACATTAGACGTACTATCCCATCGAGGTGGGGTGGGCCCGTATGACCACCGATGGGATAGTACATCATATGCGATCGGCCGCGCTCACGGGGGGAGCGCGGCCGATCGCGGCCGGGTGTCAGCTGACTATTGCAGCTGACACCCGGCACTATGTGCCAGGAGTGGTCAAGGACCGCCCCCGGCACATTAACCCCCGGCACACTGCGATCAAACATGATCGCAGTGTTCCGGCGGTATAGGGAAGCATCGCGCAGGGAGGGGGCTCCCTGCAGGCTTCCCTGAGACCCTCGGAGCAACGCGATGTGATCGCGTTGCTCCGAGGGTCTCTTACCTCCTCCTCCCTGCAGCAGGCCCAGATCCAAGATGGCCGCGGCATCCGGGTCCTGCAGGGAGGTGGCTTCACTGCCCCTGCTCAGAGCAGGCGCCGGGAAGCCTGGATCTGTGCACGTCAGATCGCCGATCTGACACAAAGCACAGCAAAGTGTCAGAACAGCGATCTTGCACTATAACATGATTCCCCCCCCCCCCCCCGGGGCAATGTTATAGTGTAAAAAAAAATATTCACATGTGTAAAAAAAATTAAAAAAAAATAAAAAAAAAAATGTTCCCCCCCCAAAAATATATTGCTCCTATAAATACATTTCTTTATCTAAATAACAAAACAATAAAAGTACACATATTTAGTATCGACACGTCCATAACGACCCGACCTATAAAACTGTCCCACTAGTTAACACCTTCAGTGAACACCGCAAAAAAAAAAACAAGGCAAAAAACGCTTTATTATCATACCGCCAAACAAAAAGTGGAATAACACGCGATCAAAAAGAGGGATATAAATAACCATGGCACCGCTGAAAACATCATCTTGTCCCGCAAAAAACGAGCCACCATACAGCATCATTAAATAAAAAATAAAAAAGTTATAGTCCTCAGAATAAAGCGATGCAAAAATAATTATTTTTTCTATAAAATAGTTTTTATCATATAAAAGCGCCAAAACATAAGAAAATGATATAAATGAGCTATCGCTGTAATCGTACTGACCCGAAGAATAAAACTGCTTTATACATTTTACCCAATGCGGAACGGTATAAACGCCTCCCCCAAAAGAAATTCATGAATAGCTGGTTTTTGGTCATTCTGCCTCACAAAAATCGGAATAAAAAGCGATTAAAAAATGTCACATGCCCGAAAATGTTACCAATAAAAACATCAACTCGTCCCGCAAAAAACAAGATCTCACATGACTCTGTGGACCAAAATATGGAAAAATTATAGCTCTCAAAATGTGGTAACGCAAAAAATATTTTTTGCAATAAAAAGCGTCTTTCAGCGTGTGACGGCCACCAATCATAAAAATCCGCTAAAAAACCTGCTATAAAAGTAAATCAAACCTCCCTTGATCACCCCCTTAGTTAGCAAAAAATAAAAAAAATAAAAAAATGTATTTATTTCTATTTTCCCATTAGGGTTAGGGCTAGGGTTAGGGATAGGGTTAGGGTTAGGGCTAGGGTTGGGGTTAGGGCTAGGGTTAGGGCTAGGGTTAGGGCTAGGGTTAGGGCAAGGGTTAGGGTTAGGGCTAAGGTTAGGGTTAGGGCTAGGGTTAGGGTTGGGGCTAGGGCTAAGGCTACAGTTAGGGTTGGGGCTAAAGTTAGGGTTAGGGTTGGGGCTAAAGTTAGGGTTGTGGTTTGGATTACATTTACAGTTGGGAATAGGGTTGGGATTAGGGTTAGGGGTGTGTCAGGGTTAGGGGTGTGGTTAGGGTTACCATTGGGATTAGGGTTGGGGATGTGTTTGGATTAGGGTTTCAGTTATAATTGGGGGGTTTCCACTGTTTAGGCACATCAGGGGCTCTCCAAACGCGACATGGCGTTCGATCTCAATTCCAGCCAATTCTGCATTGAAAAAGTAAAACAGTGTTCCTTCCATTCCGAGCTCTCCCGTGCGCCCAAACAGGGGTTTACCCCAACATATGGGGTATCAACGTACTCAGGACACATTGGACAACAACTTTTGGGGTCCAATTTCTCCTGTTACCCTTGAGAAAATACAAAACTGGGGGCTAAAAAATAATTTTTGTGGAAAAAAAAGGATTTTTTATTTTCACGGCTCTGCGTTATAAACTGTAGTGAAACACTTGGGGGTTCAAAGTTCTCGCAACACATCTAGATAAGTTCCTTGGGGGGTCTAGCTTCCAATATGGGGTCACTTGTGGGGGGTTTCTACTGTTTAGGTACATTAGGGGCTCTGCAAACGCAATGTGACGCCTGCAGACCAATCCATCTAAGTCTGCATTCCAAATGACGCTCTTTCCCTTCTGAGCTCTGCCATGCGCTCAAACGGTGGTTCCCCCTCACATATGGGGTATCAGCGTACTCAGGACAAATTGGACAACAACTTTTGGTGTCTAATTTCAACTGTTACCCTTGAAAAAATACAAAACTGGGGGCTAAAAAATAATTTTTGTGAAAAAAAAAGGATTTTTTATTTTCACGGCTCTGCGTTATAAACTGTAGTGAAACACTTGGGGGTTCAAAGCTCTCACAACACATCTAGATGAGTTGCTTAGGGGGTCTACTTTCCAAAATGGTTTCACTTGTGGGGGGTTTCAATGTTTAGGCACATCAGTGGCTCTCCAAACGCAACATGGCGTCCCATCTCAACTCCTGTCAATTTTGCATTAATACCCCGACATATGGGGTATCAGTGTACTCAGGACAAATTGGACAACAAATTTTGGGGTCCAATTTCTTTTCTTACCCTTGGGAAAATAAAAAATTGGGGGCGAAATATCATTTTTGTGAAAAATGGCGCTCCTTCTCTTCCGAGCTCTGCCATGTGCCCAAACAGTGGTTTACCCCCAAATATGGGGTATCAACGTACTCAGGGCAAATTGTACAACAAGTTTTGGGGTCCATTTTCTCCTGTTACCCTTGGTAAAATAAAACAAATTGGAGCTGAAGTAAATTTTTTGTGAAAAAAAAGTTAAATGTTCATTTTTATTTAAACATTCCAAAAATTCCTGTGAAACACCTGAAGGGTTAATAAACTTCTTGAATGTGGTTTTGAGAACCTTGAGGGGTGCAGTTTTTAGAATGGTGTCACACTTGGTCATTTTCTATCATATAGACCCCTCAAAATGACTTCAAATGAGATGTGGTCCCTAAAAAAAATGGTGTTGTAAAAATGAGAAATTGCTAGTCAACTTTTAACCCTTATAACTCCTTAACAAAAAAAAAATTTGGTGCCAAAATTGTGCTGATGTAAAGTAGACATGTGGGAAATGTTACATATTACGTATTTTTTGTGACATATCTCTGTGATTTATTTGCATAAAAGTTCAAAGTTGGAAAATTGCAAAGTTTTCAAAATTTTCGCCAAATTTCCATTTTTTCCACAAATAAACGCAGGTAATATCAAAGAAATTTTACCACTATCATGAAGTACAATATGTCATGAGCAAACAATGTCAGTATCATCAGGATCCGTTCCAGAGTTATAACCTCATAAAGGGACAGTGGTCAGAATTGTGAAAATTGGCCCGGTCATTAACGTGCAAACCACCCTTGGGGGTAAAGGGGTTAAAATATGAACTCGGAATATTACTCTGTTCAACAGGACTATTACGATGATACCAGACATGTCTAGTTTTTTATTATTTTAGCGGTGAAAAAAAACCAGAAGTTTGAAAAACTAAATTTTGGGAGTTGTTTTTTCCTGAGACCCGTAACGTTTTCTTTTTTCTTGTCGATGGAACTGTGTGACGGCTTATTTTTTGCAGGGCGAGAAGATGATTTTATTGATACCATTTTTGGATAGGTAGCTTTTTTGTGTTATTGCAGCGACCAAAAAAATTAATTTTGGCTTTGTTGACTTTTTTTAGTTTACGGTGTTTACAGAGCGGGTTAATTATTTTTATAATTTAATAGACTGGACTTTTCCAAACTTGGTGATACCACATATGGGTATTTTTTATTACCTTTATTTTTAAAGGGGAAAATATGGAGTGGTGATATAAACTTTTATGGTTTTTGGGGTTTTTTTCATATTTTTTCATATATATTTTTGGTTTACTGTTCACTGCATTTATTAGTTCCCATATTGGTTTTGAAGTTCCAATTGTCTGATCACTTGTGCCAAAACATTGCTGCGTATAGTAAAAATCACAGGCTCCTTGAAGCCTGGCCATAGGCAAGCTTAAAGGGAGCTCTGTAATGACAAGCATGTGGGTCTTCAACAGACCCCTGCCTGTCATAGCAAACCATTGGCGAACCACAAAAAATACGTCTATCATTCGCTCTATCATTTTCCTGATTCCATTCATTTGCTTTCGTAGTCTCATCCATAAATTTATAATGTACTTTTGACCATATTCATCATTGATTTAAAAAAAATTACAGTGGGGATTTTTGTGATCAATAGTTTTAAATCTGGTTAAAAAAATGCAAAAACAAACTAGTGTTTATGCCATATGCCAGATGTTTTATGGGTTTGAGATGCTTTTTGCACCTCACTGGACTGTTTTTGAAAGTCTAAAAATGGGATTGTGATTTAGAGGAGGATTGCAAAGGCACCAGATCTATTAAAAATTGCATCATCATTTTGCAATAAAAAAATATTGGTGTGACGTAAGTCAACCGAGAGATGTTGTAGGAAAGTGTCAAACATCTCTAGCAATAGGCACCAGATTTATCACACTGATTGCACCATTGTGATAAATTTGGTCCAGGTAATGCCTATCTTGTCTTGATTTTGATTTATTTGTAGGACATTATTATTTAAGGTTGTCTAATACAGAATCAGATTGCTATGGATACAACATCTGGATCCACTATCAATCAGCTGGTATCTGCTCTGGCAGAGGGCGGATTAAACAGTTTATGAAGAGGACATCTTCAGCTTCATACATTGTGTAGTAGCAGCTGCTGGGTAAAGCAGTTTATTTGGCATTCAGGTGGATAGGAGAGACATTCCAGTACTTTGCAGTAGCCACTACGGAATGCACGAGGCTTCTGTCTTTAACTCTTTACATAGCTTACACATAGCCATTGCCGGAACAAATATCCATTGAATTGGGATGGGGAACATCCCACCAATCTCATTCTCACCTAAAACCCCAAGAAATCTCATACTGATGTCATCAATATATTTTTTTCTCAAATTTAGTCAATAATTTAATCCCAATGTTTCCTATTGTGTTTGATTTTTGCAGCCTTTAGTTATTATAAAGAAAATTACCTGAACATTACATAACATACTAATGGTTAATTTTGCAATAATTATTCACAGCATAGAAAAAAATATTTTCTAAAATTCATACCAGTTGTGATAAAATTAAACTAATGTAAACTTTCTAAACTTACCTTTAATATTTTATTTAAATACCTTATATTAAACATAGTGTTAGCTCTATAGACTGTGTCTGGTATTGCAACTGACCACTAGTCACTTATATAAGACAAAACTGCAGTACCAGACCCAACCCATGTACAAGAGTGGTGCTGTTTCAGGTAAAAACGGAACACATTCAATTAAAACATAATGACTCATGAGGAAAAGTCATATGTATGGGTACCATGAATATGCACAGCCCACAAATGACTCTTTAGAAGCATGAAATGTTGAAGTGTCACGGTTTATTTAAAGGGTTATTCCCATCACAGACATTTAAGGGATAGTCACAGGATATTACACCTTTCAGACCAGCTTCTCTCTTGAGACTGTCGGATACTTGCCTCTAACCTCTCTAAATAAAAATGTTGCCATATATGCACAGCTCTCTCCCCTCTCCCCCCCAAAAAAGTCTAGACAAATACAAACAGGTATAATATTGAATTAATTATAAAATACCCGTCCACCTCAATAGCTTGGAGAAACTAATACGTATACACCAAATAAAGCATCTTAAGTTTTCCTTCACTGTTATTTTCTTCTGAAGACTTCCCAAATCCACCATTAAATTCATGTCTTCCATGAATTTCAAAAGTCCTTGTCTCTCCACCATTACCAAATTCAAATTTTCCACCATGTTGTCCAAATACGCCCCCAACATTTAGGTTGCCTCCTTTCAAATCAACTATTTCAGTTTAAAAAAAAGACAACAATTTAATTCCTTCATGGTAAGACGTATACCATCCCCACCAAACAGAATTAGTTTTACTATTTATATTATATAATGTCTTACAAAATTCCCGCCACCTTGATAGTTTAGAGAGAATAATATTAATTTACTAAATAAAGTATATATGAAGGAATCTTACATTGTCCTTCAGTCTTATTTTCTTCAGAAGATTTCCCAAATCCACCATTAAATTCATGTCTTCCATGAATTTCAAAAGTACCTATATCTTCCCACCCCAAAAATTACTAAACATATAAATATGTATAATATTTAATGATTTTATTAAATACCCAGCCACCTCGATTACATGAAGAACTTGATATGAATATTTGCTAAATAAAAAATACATATAAAGGAATTATACGATGTCCTTCACTCTTATGTTCTTCAGAAGATTTCCCAAATCCACCATTAAAATCATGTCTTCCATGAATTTCGAAAGTCTTTGTCTCTTCACCATTACCAAACTCAAATTTTCCATTTTGGTGTCCAAACACGCCCCCAATATTTAGGTTGCCTCCTTTAAAATCAACTATTTCTGTTTCAATGACGAGACAAAGCATTTAACTACTATAATACTAGTGCCTATCACATAAAAATGATATCCCTCCCATATAGTAGAACATTATATGAATTTATAGTGAATTATAAAATACCCGACCACCACAATCGTATGGAGAAAGTAGCACAAAATAAAGTATATGTACAGCAATTTTCCTTTTTCGTTCCCCATTAAATTTTTCAAATAATTTTCTAAATCTACTCTGTAATTCAAAGTAACAAAATAACACTACCCAATTCCCATATTTAGGTTGAGTAGTTGTTTCTTGCCTCCTTTCAAGTCAACTATTAATAAAAAAGCATTAATCCCCTATTTAAAAAAAAATCTGTATGTAGGCTGAGTCCAGTCGTTTGCATCAAAAATATATGGCTACCTTTTAACGTTATCTATTAGCCATTTATGTATTTAATGTTATCCATTTTTTCATAAATGGTAATAACTTCCTTATTAAGATCACTTGATATATCAGTTCCTCCATTAATTTGTTGGTTTACATGAATTTCAAAAGTATGAGACTGCCCACCATTACCAAACTCAATTTTTCCATTTTTTTGGCCAAATAAGCCACCCACATTTAGGTTTGGCAGTTGTAGGTTTTCGCATTTTAAGTCAATTATTTCTATTTAAATGAAGACACAAAGCATTTAACTGCTATTGTAGTAAAATGCTCCCCAAAATATGTTCCTGTCACCATGGTAAAATAAATATAATTTTATTATGAATGAAAAAATAATCAACACCCTTAAGGAGGTTTCTTACGTTTTTCTTCATTATTACAGTATCTTCTTCAAATTATTTCCCCAAACCACCCTTTATTTCATGTCTTCCATGAATTTTTTAAAGTCCTTGTCTCCCCAGTCCCCACCATTACCAAACTCAATTTTTCCATTTTTGTATCCAAATACAAAATTTCGGGATATGGGGCTTTGTGAGGGCTTCTTTTAGCTGACATTTTTACTCGTGCCATTTTGGCGTAGATACAATGTTTTGATTGCCTCTAATTGCATTTTAATGCAGTGTTGCGGTGGACAAAAAAAGTAACTCTAGCATTCCGATTTTTTTCTCATTATGCCGTTTAAGTATTGGATCAATTTATTTTATATTTTGATAGATCAGAGTTTTATGAATACAGCGATAGCAAATATGCATATTTTTTATTTTCTTTTAATTGCTTTATTTGTAATGGAGCAAAAGGGAGGTCATTTGAATTTTTATATTTTTTTTTTTTTTTTCACAATTTAAAAAAAAAAATTTCACTTTTAACTGTATTTCTTACTCGCCAGTAGAAGACTTGAAGCTGCGATTATCTGACCGTTTGTACTATACATAGCAGTGTGAAAATCAATGCTAGTCTTGCTCAGTGGAATTGTCAAGACAAGTACGAAGGTCATCAGCTAAACACTGTCTGTCATGGCCACTCACATCCCCGCCGATGGGCATGTGGAATGAAGCTGCCCTCTGGCAACACATGTTAAATGCAAATTTCAGAGATTGACAATAGCAGTTAACATGATAACAGCAGTGGGTGGAGCTCAGCTCCTTCAGTGGCTGTTGGAGGCAGATGATGGTTGAATAATTCCGCCATCATCTGCCAAGAAAGATAGGGGCTCGGCTTGTGATCTTGGAACAAAGGGGTTAAACTCACTTCATATTATAAATCCAACATTAATTTCATGTATGACATTTATTTCCATACTTTTTGCATCCCCAGTTTTTCCAAATGCAATGTTTTCAGTTTAATGACCAATTACGCCACCTATACTTAGGTTCTATTGTAGTATTTTGCATCTTTTTATGCCAGTATTATCTATTCAAACAATTATTTTAAGCAGATACCTGCTATTATAAATTATATCCCAATTGTTTATTTTCCCTTCACTATGTCAAACATTAACTGGGCTTCATTCTAATCACAACAATTTCTAGCATATAAATGCCCACCACCTCAACATCTCACTTACGTTTTCCTCCTTCCCCATTAATATTACTTGATATATCAAGTCCACCATTAATTTGTTGATTTCCATTTATTCCAAAACCATGTGCCTCCCCAGAATCGCCACCTTGGTGACCAATTATGCCCCCCACAGTTAGGTTTGGTAGTTGTAGGTTGCCACCTCCCAGGTTAATTTCTGTTCATCAAAAGAAACAAAACATTTCATTCAAAACTATGACCGTGGGATTTTTCGTTTTTCCGTTTTCGTTTTTCACTCCCCTCTTTCCCAGAGCCATAACTTTTTTATTTTTCCGTCAATTTGGCCATGTGAGGGCTTATTTTTTGCAGGACGAGTTGTACTTTTGAATGACACCATTGGTTTTACCATGGCATGTACTAGAAAACGGGAAAAAAATTCCAAGTGCGGTGAAATTGCAAAAAAAAGTGCAATCCCACACTTGTTTTTTTTTTTTTGCTAGGTTCACTAAATGCTAAAACTGACCTGTCATTATGATTCTCCAGGTCAGTACGAGTTCATAGACACCTAACATGACTAGGTTATTTTTCACCTAAGTGGTGAAAAAAAATTCCAAACTTTGCAAAAAAAAAAAATAAAAATTGCGCCATTTTCCGATACTCGTAGCGTCTCCATTTTTCATGATCTGGGGTCAGTTGAGGGCTTATTTTTTGCGTGCCGAGACGGCGTTTTTAATGATACCAATTCAGTGCAGATGCGTTCTTTTGATCGCCCGTTATTGCATTTTAATGCAAATCGTGGCGACCAAAAAAACGTAATTCTGGCGTTTCGATTTTTTTTCTCATTACGCCGTTTTGCGATCAGGTTAATGCTTTTTTTTTATTGATAGATCGGGCGATTCTGAACGCGGAGATACCAAATATGTGTAGGTTTGATTATTTTTTTATTGATTTATTTTGATTGGGGCGAAAGGGGGGTGATTTAAACTTTTATATATATTTTTTTTTTTTCACATTTTTTTTTACTTTTTTTTTTAACTTTTACCATGCTTCTATAGCCTCCATGGGAGGGTAGAAGCAGGCACAGCCCGATCGGCTCTGCTACATAACAGCGATCATCAGATCACTGTTATGTAGCTAAAATGCAGGTGTGCTGTGAGCGCCGACCACAGGGTGGCGCTCACAGCCACCGGCGATCAGTAACCATAGAGGTCTCAAGGACCTCTATGGCTACAATATACAAGCATCGCTGACCCTCGATCATGTGACGGGGGTCGGCGATGCGCTCATTTCCGGCCGCCTGGCCGGATGCGGTAGTTAAATGCCGCTGTCTGCGTTTGACAGCGGCATTTAACTAGTTAATAGCGGCGGGTGATCGCGATTTCACCCGCCGCTATTGCGCGCACATGTCAGCTGTAAAAAACAGCTGACATGTCACGACTTTGATGTGCGCTCACCGCCGGAGCACACATCAAAGCAGGGGACACGACATCGGACGGTATAGTACGTCCGATGTCGGGAAGGGGTTAATTCTCCTTTTTAATTATAATAAATAATACCCGTCACCTCGACACCACAGAAAGGCTATTATATACTTACCATAGTATACATTGGGGCAATGCTAAATTTTTCTTCTCCCCTTTATTTACTTTGAATAATTTCATGTTTTTTTCTACTCACCATCACCAATCTTTACCAGTTATTTTACCAACTGAGCCCCAGTAATCTAATCTATGTACATTTTTGCCTTTCCCATTAATTCCTTCCATTTTGAGAAGGACAGAAGCTCACATTTCCACAAAATGAACAATAGAGTGGCAAAAATTGTTTTCTCTAACTATATGACGCTGTAGAAAAACATGAAAAAATATCCCACCACCTGTCAGATTTATCTACATATGTTCTTAATGTGATAACTTACTGCCTCCTCCTTCCTGATTAATCCCATTTATGCTAAATCCACCATTAATTTCATGTTATCCATTAATTTCAAAAGAATGTGCCTCCTGAGCATCACCAAATTACATTTTTCCACCTTGTTGACCAAATACGCCCCCAAGATGTAGATCTAGAAGTTGGATTTACAGCTGCATTTACCATGTTATAAATGGAGCTCTATACACGGCTGTTAGAAGCAGATGATGGCTGAATAATTCAACCATCATCTGGCGGGAAAGATGCAGGCTCAGCTTACAAGCCCATGTCAAAGTCAGAGACCCTACATATGAAGTATCATGATTTTTTCTTCTGCAGTTTTCTCAAATGCAATTTTTTCAGTTTGGTGACCAATTACGCCTCCCATATTTAGGTTGGACTGCTGTATGTTGTCTCCTTTCTGGCAATATTATCTAATTTAACAATGAAATTAAGTACTTATCTGCTATTACAAAATATATCCCAATTGTCTATTTTCTCTTCACTATGGCACAAATTAACTAGGCTTCAATTGCACTACAATTTCTAACAAATAAATGCCCACCACCTCAACACCTCACTTACGTTTTCCTCCTTCCCCATTAATATTGCTTGATATATCAAGTCCACCATTAATTTGTTGATTTCCATTTATTCCAAAAGCTTGTGCCCCACCAGCACCACCAAATGTAATTTTTCCACCTTGCTGACCAAGTATGCCCCCCACATTTAGGTTTGGTAGTTGTAGGTTTCCACCTCCCAGGTTAATTTCTGTTTATATAAGGAAACAAAACATTTCATTCAAAATTACTTAGCTCTCCTTTTTAATAATGATAAATAACACTCATCACCTCAACATCACAGAAAGGATATTATATACTTAACATGGTATACATTGGGGCAATGCTAAGTTTTTCTTCTCCCCTTTATTTACTTCAGATAATATTCTAATTTTACCTTTAATTTCACACTTTTTTTCTACCCACCATCACCAATTTTTATGAGTTATTTTACCAACTAAGCCCCACTCATTGCTAGTTACAATAATCTATATGCATTTATTGCCTTTCCCATCAATTCCTTCCATTTTGAGAAGGACAGATGTTCACATTTCCACAAAATGAACAATAGAATGGCAAAAAATGTTTTCTCTTACTGTACGTCATTGTAAAACAAAATGAAAAATATCCCACCACCTGTCAGGATTATCTACATATGTTTATAATGTGATAATTTACTGCCTCCTCTTTCCTGATTAATCCCACTTATGCTAAATCCACCATTAATTTCATGTTTTCCATTAATTCCAAAAGAATGTGCCTCACTAGCACCGCCAAATTCAATTTTTCCACCTTGTTGACCAAAGGCGCCCCCCAGATGAAGATCGGGAAGTTGGATTTTCCCTCCTTTCAAGTCAATTATTTCTGTTTAAATGAAGGAACAAATCATGTAACTTGTATTATGAAATAATTCCTCTATAAAGTAATTTTTCTTTACCACTACGAAAACAAATTTCAATTAATTGAGTCAATTTTTACAATATTTATACCTATCACCTCAACAATTAATTTAATAATAGTAATTATTTATACTGTATGTTTTGCCAAGACCAAGGAGGCTTTAGCAGAGATTCATCTCAAGGGACACTGACTTTTTCTTAGCAAGGCTGTTAGTCATTACATGTCTCACAGAGTTTCCCGCTTTCCTTATTGAGCTCAACTGATATTTCAAGTCCCCCAATTAATTTCACAATTTCCATGAATTTTAAAAGTCTTTTCTCTCCACCCTTACCAAACTTAATCTTTTCTTTTGATAACCAAGTACACACCGCTAGATTTAGGTTGGGGAGTTTTATTTTGCCTCCTTTTCAATCAATAATTTCAGTTTAGCCCTTTGAGGACCAAGGAACATATTTGCCGCATAGTTCTCAACTAAAACTAATTTCAGTGAATAAACTTATGGTCCTTAAATGGTTAAATGAAGAAGCAAATCATTTAACCGCTATTAAGTACTTTCTCCGTTATAAAACATTGTTCCTAACACCTGGCAAAATGTATATAATTTATTTTTAATCATTGAATTTTAGTTTTTAATTTAATGCATAAAAAAACAAGTTGTAGGCACTTCCAGTAATCAAGAAGGATTTCCAAGGATTGAGATAATTTGCAGCAGAGAACAGCAGTGTTTAGCTGTAACAGTACGTGGGTACAAGTGATACTCATGATGAAGGACAGATAGCCGAAACGTATTGTGTCTTAGCCACTTTTTTAATGAATGAACACATATTGTTGGAGTTAAACACTGTTGTTTTCTCTTCGAAATTATCTCACTACTAAGGGATCCTCATTGTCTGGTGGAAGTGCCTATAACTTGTTTTTTTATCGATTGGAAGAATTTATTTTATATTTTGATAGCAAGGAAATACAAAGTTGCTTCCAGCTCCTGGGATAAAGTTCAAAACTTCTTTATTCGATAATATTAAAATTCCATAAGAATTTCCGGGACATAGAATGATGGGCAGATGAAAGAGCGACGCGTTTCGATCAACAAAGTGATCTTTATCAAGACTTGATAAAGATCACTTTGTTGATCGAAACGCATCGCTTTTTCATCTGCCCATCATTCTATGTCCCGGAAATTCTTATGGAATTTTAATATTTTCGAATAAAGAAGTTTTGAATTTTATCCCAGGAGCTGGAAGCAACTTTGTATTTCCTTGCTTTGCATATACATCTGACCAGGACAGACTTCCGTGCACCGGTGTTTCATTAGGTGAGCTGGCCTTTCCTTTTTTCCTTTTGTTCACATTATATTTTGATAGCTCAAACTTTTATGAAAGTGGCAGTGCTACATATGTGTATTTTTAATTGCTTTATTTTTAATATAGCAAAAGTAAGGTGATTTGAATTTTTATTGTAAATTTTTCTCATGTGTAAAAACTGTTTTTTCGTATTTTTTCTCCCTTTTGGAAGCTTAATCCTGCACTATCTGATCGCATGTGCTGTATATAGCAATGCATCACTGGTGCTATGTATAGCTAAAATCACAGTCTCCTATGAAAGCCAGCTACTGGCTAGCTTTATCTGGAGATCCATCATAGCAAGCACAACATGTGATAAGAGATTGACAGCTGCATTTAACGTGTTAACAATGGAGCTCTGTACACGGCTGTTAGAGGCAGATGATGGCTGAATAATTCAACCATCATTTGCCAGGAATGATATGAGCTCAGCTTGCAAGCCCACATCAAAGTCAGAAACCCTATATAGGAAGCATCATATTTTTGGTTCCGCAGTTTTTCCAAACTTAATTTTTTCAGTTTGGTGACCAATTACGCCTTCCATATTTCGGTTGGACTGATATAATTTGTCTCCTTTCTGGCAATATTATCTATTTAAAAAAAGAAATTAAGCAGTTATCTGCTAGTATAAAATATATCCCAATTGTTTACTTTCCCTTCACTGTGACTAAAATTATCTAGGCTTCATTCTAATTGTTACAATTTTTAACATATAAATGCCCACCACCTCAACATCTCATTTACGTTTTCCTCCTTCCCCATTAATTCCACTTGATATATCAAGTCCACCATTAATTTCATGATTTCCATTTATTCCAAATGCATGTGCCACCCCAGCACCGCCAAATTCAATTTTTCCACCTTGCTGACCAAGTATGCCCCCCACATTTAGGTTTGGTAGTTGTAGGTTTCCACCTTCCAGGTTAATTTCTGTTTATATAAGGAAACAAAACTTTTAATTCAAGATTCCTTCATTCTCCTTTTTAATAATAATAAAAAATACCCGTCACCTCGACAGCACAGAAAGGCTATTATATACAGTACAGACCAAAAGTTTGGACACACCTTCTCATTTAAAGATTTTTCTGTATTTTCATTACTATGAAAATTGTAAATTCACACTGAAAGCATCAAAACTATGAATTATCACATGTGGAATTATATGCTTAACAAAAAAGTGTGAAAAAACTGAAATTATGTCTTATATTTTAGGTTCTTCAGAGTAGCCACCTTTTGCTTTGTTGACTGCTTTGCACATTCTTGGTATTCTCTTGATGAGCTCCAAGAGGTAGTCACAGGGAATGTTCTTCCAACAATCTTGAAGGAGTTCCCAGAGATGCTTAGCACTTGTTGGCCCTTTTGCCTTCACTCTGTGGTCCAGTTCACTATTTTACTATGAAGGCCTGCTGCACAAAGTCTCACCTTAACAGTTGTTGTAGAGATGTGTCTGCTGCTAGAACTCTGTGTGGCATTGACCTGGTCTCTAATCTGAGCTGCTGTTAAACTGCGATTTCTGAGGCTGGTGACTCGGATAAACTTATCCTCAGAAGCAGAGGTGAGGTTTGACCCTTTCCTGGGGTGGTCCTCATGTGAGCCAGTTTCTTTGTGGCGCTTGGTGGTTTTTGCAACTGCACTTGGGGACACTTTCAAAGTTTTCCCAATTTTTCGGACTGACTGACCTTTGTTTCTTAAAGCAATGATGGCAACTAATTTTTCTTTACTTAGCTCCATTTTTCTTGCCATAATACAAATTCTGACAGTCTATTCAGTAGGATTATCAGCTGTGTATCCACCAGACTTCTGCTCAACACAACTGATGGTCCCAACACCATTTATAAGGCAAGAAATCCCACTTATTAAACCTGACAGGGCACACCTGTGAAGTGAAAACCATTTCCGGTGACTACCTCTTGAAGCTCATCAAGAGAATGCCAAGAGTGTGCAAAGCAGTGATCAAAGCAAAAGGTGGCTACTTTGAAGAACCTAGAATATAAGACATTTTCAGTTGTTTCACACTTTTTTGTTAAGTATATAATTCCACATGTGTTAATTCATTGTTTTGATGCCTTCAGAGTGAATTTACAATTTTCATAGTCATGAAAATACAGAAAAATCTGTAAATGAGAAGGTGTGTCCTGTCCAAATTTTTGGGCTATACTGTAGATGATGGCTGAATAATTCAACCATCATTTGGCAGCAATGATGAGAGGTCAGCTTACAAGCCCGTGTGAAATTCAGAGACCCTACATATGAAGTATCATGTGTTTGCTTAAACAGTTTTCCGAAACGCAATTTTTTTCAGTTTGGTGACCAATTACGCCTCCCGTATTTCAGTTGGACAGTTGTATTTTGTCTCTTTTCTGGCAATATTTTCTATTCAAACAATGAAATTAAGCAGTTATCTGCTATTATAAAATATATCCCAATTGTTTATTTTCCTTTCACTGTGGCAAAAATTAACTAGTCTTCATTCTAATTGGTACAATTTCTAGCATATAAATGCCCACCACCTCAACACCTCACTTACGTTTTCCTCCTTTCCCATTAACATTGCTTGATATATCAAGTCCACCATTAATTTGTTGATTTCCATTTATTCCAAAAGCTTGTGCCCCACCAGCACCACCAAATGTAATTTTTCCACCTTGTTGACCAAGTATGCCCCCCACATTTAGGTTTGGTAGTTGTAGGTTTCCACCTCCCAGGTTAATTTCTGTTTATATAAGGAAATAAAACATTTCATTGAAAACTCCTTAATTGTCCTTTTTAATTATAATAAATAATACCCTTCACCTCAACAGCACAGAAAGGCTATTATATAAATACCATAGTATACATTTGGGAAATGCTAAGTTTTTCTTCTTCCCTTTATTTACTTGAGATAATATTCCAAATTTTACCTTAAATTTTTTTCTATCCACCATCACCAATATTTACCAGTTATTTTATCCAACTAAGCCCCACTCATTGCTAGTTACTATAATCTATGTACATTTTTTGCCTTCCCCATCAATTCCTTCCAATTTGAAAAGGACAGATGTTCACATTTCCACAAAATGAACAATAGAATGGCAAAAAATATTTTCTCTTACTATACGACATTGTAAAATAAAATTAAACATTTCCCACCACCTTTCAGGTTTATCTACATACAGTAAAGTCCATGTATATTTGGACAGAGACAAAATGTTTCTACTTTTAGTGATAGACATTACCACAATGAATTTTAAACAAAACAATTCAGATGCAGTTGAAGTTCAGACTTTCGGCTTTCATTTGAGGGTATCCACATTAAAATTGGATGAAGGGTTTAGGAGTTTCAGCTCCTTAACATCTGCCACCCTGTTTTCCAAAAGTAATTGGACAGATTCAAGAATTTTAAATAAAATGTTCATTTTTAGTACTTGGTTGAAAACCCTTTGTTGCCAATGACTGCCTGAAGTCTTGAACTCATGGACATCACCAGACGCTGTGTTTCCTCCTTTTTGATGCTCTGCCAGGCCTTCACTGCGGTGGTTTTCAGTTGCTGTTTGTTTGTGGGCCTTTCTGTCTGAAGTTTAGTCTTTAACAAGTGAAATGCATGCTCAATTGGGTTGTGATCAGGTGACTGACTTGGCCATTCAAGAATATTCCACTTCCTTGCTTTAATAAACTCCTGGGTTGCTTTGGCTTTATGTTTTGGGTCATTGTCCATCTGTAGTATGAAAGGACGACCAATCAGGTTGGCTGCATTTGGTTGGATCTGAGCACACAGTATGGCTCTGAATACCTCAGAATTCATGCGGCTGCTTCTGTCCTGTGTCACATCATCAATAAACACTAGTAACCCCGTGCCACTGGCAGCCATGCATGCCCAAGCCATCACACTGCCTCTGCCGTTTTTTACAGATGATGTGGTAGGCTTTGGATCATGAGCTGTACCACGCCTTTGCCATACTTTTCTCTTTCCATCATTCTAGTAGAGGTTGATCTTGGTTTCATCTGTCCAAAGAATGTTTTTCCAGAACTGTGCTGGCTTTTTAGCTGTTTTTTAGCAAAGTCCTGTCTAGCCTTTTTATTCTTGATGCTTATGAGTGGCTTGCACCGTGCAGTGAACCCTCTGTATCTACTTTCATGCAGTCTTCTCTTGATGGTAGATTTGGATATTGATTCGCCGACCTCCTGGAGAGTGTTGTTCACTTGGTTGGCTGACCTCCTGGAGAGTGTTGTTCACTTGGTTGGCTGACCTCCTGGAGAGTGTTGTTCATTTGGTTGGCTGTTGTGAAGGGGTTTGTCTCCACCATGGAGATTATTCTGCGACCATCCACCACTGTTGTCTTCCGTGGGCGCCCAGGTCTTTTTGCATTGATGAGTTCACTAGTGCTTTCTTTCTTTCTCAGGATGTACCAAACTGTAGATTTTGCCACTCCTAATATTGTAGCAATTTCTCGGATGGGTTTTTTCTGTTTTCGCAGCTTAAGGATGGCTTGTTTCACCTGCATGGAGAGCTCCTTTGACAGCATGTTTACTTCACAGCAAAACCTTCCAAATGCAAGTACCACACCTCAAATCAACTCCAGGCCTTTTATCTGCTTAATTGAGAATGACATAATGAAGGGATTGCCCACACCTGTCCATGAAACAGCCTTGGAGTCAATTGTCCAATTACTTTGAGTCCCTTTAAAAACAGGGTGGCACATGTTAAGGAGCTGAAACTCCTAAACCCTTTATCCAATTTTAATGTGGATACCCTCAAATGAAAGCTGAAAGTCTAAACTTCAACTGCATCTGAATTGTTTTGTTTAAACTTCATTGTGGTAATGTCTATAACCAAAATTAGAAAAATGTTGTCTCTGTCCAAATATATATGGACTAAACTGTATGTTTATAATGTGACAACTTACTGCCTCCTCCTTCCTGATTAATCCCATTTATGCTAAATCCACCATTAATTTCATGTTTTCCATTAATTCCAAAAAAAGTGCGTCCCTAGCACCGCCAAATTAAATTTTTCCACCTTGCTGACCAAATGCGCCCCCCAGATGTAGATCGGGAACTTGGATTTTCCCTCCTTTCAAGTCAATTATCTCTGGTTAAATGAAGGAACAAATCATGTAACTTGTATTATAAACTAGTTAATCTATAAAGTACTTTTTCTTTACCACTGCAAAAACAAATTTCAATTAATTGAGTTAATTTTTAAAATATTTACACCTATCACCTCATCAATTAATTTAACAATAATAATTATTTATATTGTATTTTTGCCAAGACTAAGGGGGCTTCAGCAGAGCTTCATCTCAATTGGCATTGACTTTTTCTTAGCAAGGCTGTTTGTCATTACATGCCTCACATAGTTTCCCCTCCTTCCTTATTGCGTGCAATTGATATTTCAAGTCCACCATTAATTCAATGGCTGCCATGAATTTCAAAAGTCTTTGTCTCTCCACACTTACCAAACTTACTCTTTCCCTTTTGATGACCAAGGAAGGACACCCTCCTAGATTTAGTTTGAGGAGTTGTATTTTGCCTTCTGTCAAATCAATTGTTTCTGTTTAACCCTTTGAGGACCAAGGAACATATTTGCCCAATAGTTCTAAACTAAAACTTTTCTTTCAATTGCTTTATTTTTAATATAGCAAAAGGGGGTGATTAGTTGCTTACATATTTTGTTTATTCTCATGTATAAAAACTTTTTTTTTCACATCTTAAAGAATTTTTTACACCCTTTTGGAAACTTAATCCTGAAATTATTTGATTGCATGTGCTGTGTACAGCAATATATCACTAGTTCAAAAATCACTGTCTCCTATGCAAGCAAGCTACAGACTAACTTTCTCAGGAGATCCATCACAGCAAGCACAACGCGTGATAAGAGATTGACAGCTGCATTTATTATGTTAACAATGGAGCTCTTTTCTTTACACGGCTGTTAGAGGTAGATGATGGCTGAATAATTCAACCATCATTTGGCAGCAATGATGAAAACTCAGCTTACAAGCCCATGTCAAAGTCAGAGACCCTACATATGAAGTATCATGTGTTTGCTTAAACAGTTTTCCGAAACACTATTTTTTCAGTTTGGTGACCAATTGCGCCTCCCGTATTTCGGTTGGACTGTTGCATTTTGTCTCCTTTCTGGCAATATTTTCTATTCAAACAATGAAATTAAGCAGTTATCTGCTATTATAAAATATATCCCAATTGTTTATTTTCCTTTCACTGTGGCAAAAATTAACTAGGCTTCATTCTAATCGTTACAATTTCTAACATATAAATGCCCACCACCTCAACACCTCACTTACGTTTTCCTCCTGCCCCATTAATATTGCTTGATATATCAAGTCCACCATTAATTTGTTGATTTCCATTTATTCTAAAAGCTTGTGCCCCACCAGCACCACCAAATGTAATTTTTCCACCTTGTTGACCAAGTATGCCCCCCACATTTAGGTTTGGAAGTTGTAGGTTTCCACCTCCCAGGTTAATTTCTGTTTATATAAGGAAAAAAAACATTTAATTGAAAACTCCTTAATTCTCCTTTTTAATTATAATAAATAATACCCTTCACCTCGACAGCACAGAGAGGCTATTATATAAATACCATAGTATACATTTGGGAAATGCTGTTTTTCTTCTTCCCTTTATTTACTTCAGATAATATTCCAAATATACCTTTAATTTTTTCTACCCACCATCACCAATCTATACCAGTTATTTTATCCAACTAAGCCCCACTCATTGCTAGTTACTATAATCTATGTACATTTATTGCCTTCCTCATCAATTCCTTCCAATTTGAAAAGGACAGATGTTCACATTTCCACAAAATGAACAATAGAATGGCAAAAAATATTTTCTCTTAGTATACGACATTGTAAAAAAAAATTAAACATTTCCCACCACCTGTCAGGATTATCTACATATGTTCATAATGTGGTAACCTACTGCCTCCTCCTTCCTGATTAATCCCATTAATGCTAAATCCACCATTAATTTCATGTTTTCCATTAATTACAAAAGAATGTGCCTCACTAGCACCGCCAAATTCAATTTTTCCACCTTGTTGACCAAATGCGCCCCCAAGATGTAGATCGGGAAGTTGGATTTTCCCTCCTTTCAAGTCAATTATTTCCGTTTAAATGAAGGAACAATCATGTAACTGGTATTATAAAATAATTCCTGTATAAATTGATTTTTCTTTACCACCGCAAAACTAATTTCAACTCATTGAATCAATTTTTAAAATATTTATACCTGTCACCTCAACAATTAATTTAACAATAGTGACAATTTATATTGCATTTTTTTCGAACACTAAGGAGGCTTCATCAGAGATTCATCTCAAGAAGCAATGACTTTTTCTTAGCAAGGCCGTGTGTCATTATATGTTTCACATAGAGTTTCCTGCCTTCCTTATTGAGCTCAATTTAGTTTTCAAGTCCACCACTAATTCCATGGTTTCCATGAATTTCAAAAGGCTTTGTCTCTCCACCATTAAAAAACAAACTTGTATATATTTTTAATTTTTCATTTATAAAAACATTTTTTACTTTTAACTATATTTTTTACTCTCTTTGGGAAACTTAAACCAGCAATTATCTGATCGCTTGTGCTGTATATAACAATGCATCACTGGTGCTATGTATAGCTAAAATCACAGTCTCCTAAGAACACCAGCTACTGCCTAATTTTCATAGGAGATCAGTCATAGTAAGCACGATGCGTGATAAGAGATTGACAGCTGCATTTATCATGTTAAGAATGGAGCTCTGTATACGCCTGCTAGAGGCAGATGATGGCTGAATTATTCAACCACCATCTGCTGGGAAAGATGCCATCTCAGCTTGCAAGCCCATGTCAAAGTCAGAAACCCTACATATGAAGTATCATGTGTTTGCTTAAACAGTTTTCCGAAACACTATTTTTTCAGTTTGGTGACCAATTGCGCCTCCCGTATTTCGGTTGGACTGTTGCATTTTGTCTCCTTTCTGGCAATATTTTCTATTCAAACAATGAAATTAAGCAGTTATCTGCTATTATAAAATATATCCCAATTGTTTATTTTCCTTTCACTGTGGCAAAAATTAACTAGGCTTCATTCTAATTGCTACAATTTCTAGCATATAAATGCCCACCACCTCAAAACCTCACTTACGTTTTCCTCCTTCCCCTTTAATATTGCTTGATATATCAAGTCCACCATTAATTTGTTGATTTCCATTTATTCCAAAAGCATATGTCCCACCAGCACCACCAAATCCAATTTTTCCACCTTGTTGACCAAGTATGCCCCCCACATTTAGGTTTGGTAGTTGTAGGTTTCCACCTCCCAGGTTAATTTCTGTTTATATAAGGAAAAAAAACATTTAATTGAAAACTCCTTAATTCTCCTTTTTAATTATAATAAATAATACCCTTCACCTCGACAGCACAGAGAGGCTATTATATAAATACCATAGTATACATTTGGGAAATGCTGTTTTTCTTCTTCCCTTTATTTACTTCAGATAATATTTCAAATTTACCTTTAATTTTTTCTACGCACCATCACCAATCTATACCAGTTATTTTATCCAACTAAGCCCCACTCATTGCTAGTTACTATAATCTATGTACATTTTTTGCCTTCCCCATCAATTCCTTCCAACTTGAAAAGGACAGATGTTCACATTTCCACAAAATGAACAATAGAATGGCAAAAAATATTTTCTCTTACTATACGACATTGTAAAAAAAAATTAAACATTTCCCACCACCTGTCAGGATTATCTACATATGTTCATAATGTGGTAACCTACTGCCTCCTCCTTCCTGATTAATCCCATTAATGCTAAATCCACCATTAATTTCATGTTTTCTATTAATTACAAAAGAATGTGCCTCACTAGCACCGCCAAATTCAATTTTTCCACCTTGTTGACCAAATGCGCCACCCAGATGTAGATCGGGAAGTTGGATTTTCCCTCCTTTCAAGTCAATTATTTCCGTTTAAATGAAGGAACAATCATGTAACTGGTATTATAAAATAATTCCTCTATAAATTAATTTTTCTTTACCACCGCAAAACTAATTTCAACTCATTGAATCAATTTTTAAAATATTTATACCTATCACCTCAACAATTAATTTAACAATAGTGACTATTTATATTGCACTTTTTTTTCCAAGACTAAGGAGGCTTCATCAGAGACTCATCTCAAGAAGCAATGACTTTTTCTTAGCAAGGCCGTGTGTCATTATATGTTTCACATAGAGTTTCCCGCCTTCCATATTGAGCTCAATTTAGTTTTCAAGTCCACCACTAATTCCATGGTTTCCATGAATTTCAAAAGGCTTTGTCTCTCCACCATTAAAAAAAAAATTGTATATATTTTTATTTTTTTCATTTATAAAAACATTTTTTTACTTTTAACTGTATTTTTTACTCTCTTTGGGAAACTTAAACCAGCAATTATCTGATCGCTTGTGCTGTATATAGCAATGCATCACTGGTGCTATGTATAGCTAAAATCACAGTCTCCTAAGAACACCAGCTACTGCCTAATTTTCGTAGGAGATCAGTCATAGCAAGCACGATGCGTGATAAGAGATTGACAGCTGCATTTATCATGTTAACAATGACGCTCTGTATACGCCTGCTAGAGGCAGATGATGGCTGAATAATTCAACCACCATCTGCTGGGAAAGATGCCATCTCAGCTTGCAAGCCCGTGTCAAAGTCAAAGACCCTACATATGAAGCATCATGTTTTTTTCCACAGTTTTCCCCAAACTTAATTTTTTCAGTTTGGTGACCAATTACGCCTCCCATATTTCGGTTGGACTGATATATTTTGTTTCCTTTCTGGCAATATTATCTATTTAAACAATGAAATTAAGCAGTTATCTGCTAGTATAAAATATATCCCAATTGTTTATTTTCCCTTCACTATGGCACAAATTATCTAGGCTTCATTCTAATCGTTAAAATTTCTAACATATAAATGCCCACCACCTCAACATCTCACTTACGTTTTCCTCCTTCCCCATTAATATTGCTTGATATATCAAGTCTACCATTAATTTGCTGATTTCCATTTATTCCAAAAGCTTGTGCCCCACCAGCACCGCCAACTGCAATTTTTCCACCTTGTTGACCAACTATGCCCCCCACAGTTAGGTTTGGTAGTTGTAGGTTTCCACCTTCCAGGGTAATTTCTGTTTATATAAGGAAACAAAACATTTCATTCAAAATTCCTTAATTCTCCTTTTTAATAATGATAAAAAATACCCGTGACCTCGTCAGCACAGAAAGGCTTTTATATACATACAAAAGCATACACTGGACAATACTAAGTTTTTCTTTTTTTACTTCAGATAATTTTCTAAATTTACCTTTAATTTCATACTTTTTGCTACCCACCATCACCAATTTTTCCCAGTTATTTTACCAACTAAGCCCTAATCATTGCTAGTTACAATGATCTACGTACATATTTTGCCTTTCCCGTCAAATTCTTCCATTTTGAGAAGGACAGATGTTCACATTTCCACAAAACAAACAAAAGAATGGCAAAAAATGTTTTCTCTAACTATATGACATTGTAAAAAAAATTCTAACTATCCCACCACCTTTCAGGTTTATCTACATACAGTAAAGTCCATATATATTTGGACAGAGACAAAATGTTTCTACTTTTAGTGATAGACACTACCACAATGAATTTTAAACAAGACAATTCAGATGCAGTTGAAGTTCAGACTTTCGGCTTTCATTTGAGGGTATCCACATTAAAATTGGATGGAGGGTTTAGGAGTTTCAGCTCCTTAACATGTGCCACCCTGTTTTCCAAAAGTAATTGGACAGATTCAATAATTTTAAATACAATGTTCATTTTTAGTACTTGGTTGAAAACCCTTTGTTGTCAATAACTGCCTGAAGTCTTGAACTCATGGACATCACCAGACGCTGTGTTTCCTCCTTTTTGATGCTCTGCCAGGCCTTCACTGCGGTGGTTTTCAGTTGCTGTTTGTTTGTGGGCCTTTCTGTCTGAAGTTTAGTCTTTAACAAGTGAAATGCATGCTCAATTGAGTTGAGATCAGGTGACTGACTTGGCCATTCAAGAATATTCCACTTCTTTGCTTTAATAAACTCCTGGGTTGCTTTGGCTTTATGTTTTGGGTCATTGTCCATCTGTAGTATGAAAGGAGGAGCAATCAGTTTGGCTGCATTTGGTTGGATCTGAGCACACAGTATGGCTCTGAATATCTCAGAATTCATGCGGCTGCTTCTGTCCTGTGTCACATCATCAAGAAACACTAGTGACCCCGTGCCACTGGCAGCCATGCATGCCCAAGCCATCACACTGCCTCTGCCGTGTTTTACAGATGATGTGGTATGCTTTGGATCATGAGCTGTACCACGCCTTTGCCATACTTTTCTCTTTCCATCATTCTGGTAGAGGTTGATCTTGGTTTCATCTGTCCAAAGAATGTTTTTCCAGAACTGTGCTGGCTTTTTAGCTGTTTTTTAGCAAAGTCCTGTCTAGCCTTTTTATTCTTGATGCTTATGAGTGGCTTGCACCATGCAGTGAACCCTCTGTATTTACTTTCATGCAGTCTTCTCTTTATGGTAGATTTGGATATTGATACGCCGACCTCCTGGAGAGTGTTGTTCACTTGGTTGGCTGACCTCCTGGAGAGTGTTGTTCACTTGGTTGGCTGTTGTGAAGGGGTTTGTCTTCACCATGGAGATTATTCTGCGATCATCCACCACTGTTGTCTTCCGTGGGCGCCCAGGTATTTTTGCATTGATGAGTTCACCAGTGCTTTCTTTCTTTCTCAGGATGTACCAAACTGTAGATTTTGCCACTCCTAATATTGTAGCAATTTCTCGGATGGGTTTTTTCTGTTTTCGCAGCTTAAGGATGGCTTGTTTCACCTGCATGGAGAGCTCCTTTGACAGCATGTTTACCCTTTAAAAACAGGGTGGCACATGTTAAGGAGCTAAAACTCCTAAACCCTTTATCCAATTTTAATGTGGATACCCTCAAATGAAAGCTGAAAGTCTAAACTTCAACTGCATCTGAATTGTTTTGTTTAAACTTCATTGTGGTAATGTCTATAACCAAAATTAGAAAAATGTTGTCTCTGTCCAAATATATATGGACTTAACTGTATGTTTATGGTGTGACAACTTACTGCCTCCTCCTTCCTGATTAATCCAATTTATGCTAAATCCACCATTAATTTCATGTTTTCCATTAATTCCAAAAAAATGTGCCTCCCTAGCACCGCCAAATTCAATTTTTCCACCTTGCTGACCAAATGCGCCCCCCAGGTGTAGATCGGGAACTTGGATTTTCCCTCCTTTCAAGTCAATTATCTCTGGTTAAATGAAGGAACAAATCATGTAACTTGTATTATAAACTAGTTAATCTTTAAAGTACTCTTTCTTTACCACTGCAAAAACAAATTTCAAATAATTGAGTTAATTTGTAAATATTTACATCTATCACCTCATCAATTAATTTAACAATAGTAATTATTTATATTGTATTTTTGCCAAGACTAAGGGGGCTTCAGCAGAGCTTCATCTCAATTGGCAATGACTTTTTCTTAGCAAGGCTGTTTGTCATTACATGTCTCACATAGTTTCCCCTCCTTCCTTATTGCGCGCAATTGATATTTCAAGTCCACCATTAACCCCTTCACCCCCAAGGGTGGTTTGCACGTTAATGACCGGGCCAATTTTTACAATTCTGACCACTGTCCCTTTAGGAGGTTATAACTCTGGAACGCTTCAACGGATCTTGGCGATTCTGACATTGTTTTCTTGTGACATATTGTACTTCATGATAGTGGTAAAATTTCTTCGATATAACTTGCGTTTATTTGTGAAAAAAACGGAAATTTGGCGAAAATTTTGAAAATTTTGCAATTTTCCAACTTTGAATTTTTATGCCCTTAAATCACAGACATATGTCACGCAAAATACTTAATAAGTAACATTTCCCACATGTCTACTTTACATCAGCACAATTTTGGAACCAAAATTTTTTTTTGTTAGGGAGTTATAAGGGTTAAAAGTTGACCAGAAATTTCTCATTTTTACAACACCATTTTTTTTTAGGGACCACATCTCATTTGAAGTCATTTTGAGGGGTCTGTATGATAGAAAATACCCAAGTGTGACACCATTCTAAAAACTGCACCCCTCAAGGTGCTCAAAACCACACTCAAGAAGTTTATTAACCCTTCAGGTGTTTCACAGGAATTTTTGGAATGTTTAAATAAAAATGAACATTTAATTTTTTTTCACACAAAATTTATTTCAGCTCCAATTTGTTTTATTTTACCAAGGGTAACAGGAGAAAATAGACTGCAAAAGTTGTTGTACAATTTGTCCTGAGTACGCTGATACCCCATATGTGGGTGTAAACCATTGTTTGGGCGCATGGCAGAGCTTGGAAGGGAAGGAGCGCCATTTGACTTTTCAATGCAAAATTGACTGGAATTGAGATGGGACGCCATGTTGCGTTTGGAGAGCCCCTGATGTGCCTAAACATTGAAACCCCCTACAAGTGACACCATTTTGGAAAGTAGACCCCCTAAGGAACTTATCTAGATGTGTGGTGAGCACTTTGACCCACCAAGTGCTTCACAGAAGTTTATAATGCAGAGCCGTAAAAATAAAAAATCATATTTTTTCACAAAAATGATCTTTTCGCCCCCAATTTTTTATTTTCCCAATAGTAAGAGAAGAAATTGGTCCCCAAAAAATGTTGTGCAATTTGTCCTGAGTACGCAGATACCCCATATGTTGGGGTAAACCACTGTTTGGGCGCATGGCAGAGCTTGGAAGGGAAGGAGCGCCATTTGACTTTTCAATGCAAAATTGACTGGAATTGAGATGGGACGCCATGTTGCGTTTGGAGAGCCCCTGATGTGCCTAAACATTGAAACCCCCTACAAGTGACACCATTTTGGAAAGTAGACCCCCTAAGGAACTTATCTAGATGTGTGGTGAGCACTTTGACCCACCAAGTGCTTCACAGAAGTTTATAATGCAGAGCCGTAAAAATAAAAAATCATATTTTTTCACAAAAATGATCTTTTCGCCCCCAATTTTTTATTTTCCCAAGGGTAAGAGAAGAAATTGGTCCCCAAAAAATGTTGTGCAATTTGTCCTGAGTACGCAGATACCCCATATGTTGGGGTAAACCACTGTTTGGGCGCATGGCAGAGCTCGGAAGTGAAGGAGCGCCATTTGACTTTTCAATGCAAAATTGACTGGAATTGAGATGGGACGCCATGTTGCGTTTGGAGAGCCCCTGATGTGCCTAAACATTGAAACCCCCCACAAATGACACCATTTTGGAAATTAGACCCCCTAAGGAACTTATCTAGATGTGTTTTGAGAGCTTTGCACCCCCAAGTGTTTCACTACAGATTATAACGCAGAGCCGTGAAAATAAAAATTCTTTTTTTTTTTTCACAAAAATGATTTTTTAGCCCCCAGCTTTTGTATTTTTACAAGAGTAACAGAATAAACTGGACCCCAAAAGTTGTTGTCCAATTTGTCCTGAGTACGCTGATACCCCATATATGGAGGGTAACCACTGTTTGGGCGCATGACAGAGCTCGGAATGGAAGGAGCGCCATTTGGAATGCAGACTTAAATGGATTGGTCTGCAGGCGTCACGTTGCATTTGCAGAGCCCCTGATGTACCCAAACAGTACAAACCCCCCACAAGTGACCCCATATTGGAAACTAGACCTCCCAAGGAACTTATCTAGATGTGTTGTGAGAACTTTGAACCCCCAAGTGTTTCACTACAGTTTGTAACGCAAAGCCGTGAAAATAAAAATTCTTTTTTTTTTCACAAAAATTATTTTTTAGCCCCCAGCTTTGTATTTTTACAAGGGTAACAGAATAAATTGGACCCTAAAAGTTGTTTTCCAATTTGTCCTGAGTACGCTGATACCCCCTATGTGGGGGGTAACCACTGTTTGGGCACATGACAGAGCTCGGAAGGGAAGGAGCGCCATTTAGAATGCAGACTTAAATGGATTGGTCTGCAGGCGTCACGTTGCATTTGCAGAGCCCCTGATGTACCCAAACAGTACAAACCCCCCACAAGTGACCCCATATTGGAAACTAGACCTCCCAAGGAACTTATCTAGACGTGTTGTGAGAACTTTGAACCCCCAAGTGTTTCACTACAGTTTGTAACGCAAAGCCGTGAAAATAAAAATTCTTTTTTTTTTTCACAAAAATGATTTTTTAGCCCCCAGCTTTGTATTTTTACAAGGGTAACAGAATAAATTGGACCCTACAAGTTGTTGTCCAATTTGTCCTGAGTACGCTGATACCCCCTATGTGGGGGGTAACCACTGTTTGGGCACATGACAGAGCTCGGAAGGGAAGGAGCGCCATTTGGAATGCAGACTTAAATGGATTGGTCTGCAGGCGTCACGTTGCATTTGCAGAGCCCCTGATGTACCCAAACAGTACAAACCCCCCACAAGTGACCCCATATTGGAAACTAGACCTCCCAAGGAACTTATCTAGATGTGTTGTGAGAACTTTGAACCCCCAAGTGTTTCACTACAGTTTACAACGCAGAGCCGTGAAAATAAAACATATTTTTTTCCCACAAAAATGATTTTTAGCCCCCCAAATTTTTATTTTCCCAAGGATAACAAGAGAACTTGGACCCCAGAAGTTGTTGTTCAATTTGTACCGAGTACGCTGATAACCCATATGTTGGGATAAACCCCTTTTTGGACGCACGGGAGAGCTCGGAAGGGAAGGAGCACTGTTTTACTTTTTCAACGCAGAATTGGCTGGAATTGAGATCGGACGCCATGTCGCGTTTGGAGAGCCCCTGATGTGCCTGAACAGTGGAAACTCCCCAATTCTACCTGAAACCCTAACCCAAACACACCCCTAACCCTAATCCCAACGGTAACCCTAACCCTACCCCTAACCTCACCTCTAACCGTTTAATGAACATTTTCTGACAGTCATAAGTGCCACGTATTTAAGTGCCACGTATTTAAGTGCCACATATTTAAGTGCCACGTATTTAAGTGCCACGTGTTTCAGTGCCACGTGTTTCAGTGCCACGTGTTTCAGTGCCACGATATTTCAGTGCCACGTATTTCAGTGCCACGTACTATAAATACTATAACTATGTGGTTATACGTGGCACTGAAATATCGTGGCACGTAAATACGTGGCACTTAAGTACGTGGCACTTAAGTACGTGGCACTTAAGTACGTGGCACTTAAGTACGTGGCACGTAAATACGTGGCACGTAAATACGTGGCACTTAAGTACGTGGCACTTAAGTACGTGGCACTTAAGTACGTGGCACTTAAGTACGTGGCACTTAAGTACGTGGCACTTATATACGTGGCACTTATATACGTGGCCACTGAAATATCGTGGCACTTATATACGTATATAAACGTATATTTTAGTGCCACGTATTTCAGGTTAGGGGTAGGGTTTTTTTTTTTTGTTTGTTTTCTTGTGTTTTTCTATAAAAACGCATGCGTCTAAAAACGCATGCGTTTTACCACGTTTACATGCGTTTTTTCACACATGCGTTTTTTTAAAAAACGCATGCAGATAAAAACGCAAGTGTGAAACCAGCCTAAAAGACGCTTTTTATAGCAAAAAAGTTTTTGCGTCTCCACATTTTGAGACCTATAATTTTTCCACATTTTGGTCCACAGAGTCATGTGAGGTCTTGTTTTTTGTGGGACGAGTTGACGTTTTTATTGGTAACATTTTCGGACACGTGACCATTTTTGATCACTTTTTATTCCGATTTTTGTGAGGCAGAATGACCAAAAACCAGCTATTCATGAATTTCTTTTGGGAGAGGCGTTTATACCGTTCCGCGTTTGGTAAAATTGATAAAGCAGTTTTATTCGTCGGGTCAGTACGATTACAGCGATATCTCATTTATATAATTTTTTTATGTTTTGGCGCTTTTATACGATAAAAACTATTTTATAGAAAAAATAATTATTTTGGTATCGCTTTATTCTCAGGACTATAACTTTTTTATTTTTTTGCTGATGATGCTGTATGGCAGCTCGTTTTTTGCGGGACAAAATGACGTTTTCAGCGGTACCATGGTTATTTATATCCGTCTTTTTGATCGCGTGTTATTCCACTTTTTGTTCGGCGGTATGGTAATAAAGCGTTGTTTTTTGCCTCGTTTTTTTTTTTTTTTTCTTACGGTGTTTACTGAAGGGGTTAACTAGTGGGGCAGTTTTATAGGTTGGGTCGTTACGGACGCGGCGATACTAAATATGTGTACTTTTATTGTTTTTTTTATTTTATTTAGATAAAGAAATGTATTTATGGGAATAATATTTTATTTTTTTTTTCATTATTTTGGAATATTTTTTTTTTTTTTTTTTACACATTTGGAAATTTTTTTTTTTAACTTTTTTACTTTGCCCCAGGGGGGGACAATACAGATCGGTGATCTGCCAGTTTGCATAGCACTCTGACAGATCACAGATCTGAGGAAAGTGCAGGCTGCTTCACAGTGCCTGCTCTGAGCAGGCTTCTGTGAAGCCACCTCCCTCCCTGCAGGACCCGGATCCGCGGCCATCTTGGATCCGGGTCTGGGAGCTGCAGGGAGGGAGGTAAGACCCTCGCAGCAACGCGATCACATCGCGTTGCTGCGGGGGGCTCAGGGAAGCCCGCAGGGAGCCCCCTCCCTGCGCGATGCTTCCCTGCACCGCCGGCACATCGCGATCATGTTTGATCGCGGTGTGCCGGGGGTTAATGTGCCGGGGGCGGTCCGTGACCGCTCCTGGCACATAGTGCCGGATGTCAGCTGTGATAATCAGCTGACACCCGGCCGCGATCGGCGGCGCTCCCCCCGTGAGCGCCGCTAAACGCGTATGACGTACTATCCCGTCGGCGGTCATACGGGCCCACCCCACCTCGACGGGATAGTACGTCAGATGTCAGGAAGGGGTTAATTCAAATTCTGCCATGAATTTCAAAAGTCTTTGTCTCTCCACACTTACCAAACTTAATCTTTCCCTTTTGATGACCAAGGAAGGACACCCTCCTAGATTTAGTTTGAGGAGTTGTATTTTGCCTTCTGTCAAATCAATTGTTTCTGTTTAACCCTTTGAGGACCAAGGAACATATTTGCCCAATAGTTCTAAACTAAAACTTTTCTTTCAATTGCTTTATTTTTAGTATAGCAAAAGGGGGTGATTAGTTGCTTACATATTTTGTTTATTCTCATGTATAAAAACATTTTTTTTCACATCTTAAAGAATTTTTTACACCCTTTTGGAAACTTAATCCTGAAATTATTTGATTGCATGTGCTGTGTACAGCAATATATCACTAGTTCAAAAATCACTGTCTCCTATGCAAGCAAGCTACAGACTAACTTTCTCAGGAGATCCATCACAGCAAGCACAACGCGTGATAAGAGATTGACAGCTGCATTTATTATGTTAACAATGGAGCTCTTTACACGGCTGTTAGAGGTAGATGATGGCTGAATAATTCAACCATCATTTGGCAGCAATGATGAGAACTCAGCTTACAAGCCCATGTCAAAGTCAGAGACCCTACATATGAAGTATCATGTGTTTGCTTAAACAGTTTTCCGAAACACTATTTTTTCAGTTTGGTGACCAATTGCGCCTCCCGTATTTCGGTTGGACTGTTGCATTTTGTCTCCTTTCTGGCAATATTTTCTATTCAAACAATGAAATTAAGCAGTTATCTGCTATTATAAAATATATCCCAATTGTTTATTTTCCTTTCACTGTGGCAAAAATTAACTAGGCTTCATTCTAATCTTTACAATTTCTAACATATAAATGCCCACCACCTCAACACCTCACTTACGTTTTCCTCCTGCCCCATTAATATTGCTTGATATATCAAGTCCACCATTAATTTGTTGATTTCCATTTATTCTAAAAGCTTGTGCCCCACCAGCACCACCAAATGTAATTTTTCCACCTTGTTGACCAAGTATGCCCCCCACATTTAGGTTCGGTAGTTGTAGGTTTCCACCTCCCAGGTTAATTTCTGTTTATATAAGGAAATAAAACATTTAATTGAAAACTCCTTAATTCTCCTTTTTAATTATAATAAATAATACCCTTCACCTCGACAGCACAGAGAGGCTATTATATAAATACCATAGTATACATTTGGGAAATGCTGTTTTTCTTCTTCCCTTTATTTACTTCAGATAATATTCCAAATTTACCTTTAATTTTTTCTACCCACCATCACCAATCTATACCAGTTATTTTATCCAACTAAGCCCCACTCATTGCTAGTTACTATAATCTATGTACATTTTTTGCCTTCCCCATCAATTCCTTCCAATTTGAAAAGGATAGATGTTCACATTTCCACAAAATGAACAATAGAATGGCAAAAAATATTTTCTCTTACTATACGACATTGTAAAAAAAAATTAAACATTTCCCACCACCAGTCAGGATTATCTACATATGTTCATAATGTGGTAACCTACTGCCTCCTCCTTCCTGATTAATCCCATTAATGCTAAATCCACCATTAATTTCATGTTTTCTATTAATTACAAAAGAATGTGCCTCACTAGCACCGCCAAATTCAATTTTTCCACCTTGTTGACCAAATGCGCCCCCCAGATGTAGATCGGGAAGTTGGATTTTCCCTCCTTTCAAGTCAATTATTTCCGTTTAAATGAAGGAACAATCATGTAACTGGTTTTATAAAATAATTCCTCTATAAATTAATTTTTCTTTACCACCGCAAAACTAATTTCAACTCATTGAATCAATTTTTAAAATATTTATACCTATCACCTCAACAATTAATTTAACAATAGTGACTATTTATATTGCATTTTTTCCAAGACTAAGGAGGCTTCATCAGAGACTCATCTCAAGAAGCAATGACTTTTTCTTAGCAAGGCCGTGTGTCATTATATGTTTCACATAGAGTTTCCCGCCTTCCATATTGAGCTCAATTTAGTTTTCAAGTCCACCACTAATTCCATGGTTTCCATGAATTTCAAAAGGCTTTGTCTCTCCACCATTAAAAAAAAAATTGTATATATTTTTATTTTTTTCATTTATAAAAACATTTTTTTACTTTTAACTGTATTTTTTACTCTCTTTGGGAAACTTAAACCAGCAATTATCTGATCGCTTGTGCTGTATATAGCAATGCATCACTGGTGCTATGTATAGCTAAAATCACAGTCTCCTATGAACAGCAGCTACTGCCTAATTTTCATAGGAGATCAGTCATAGTAAGCATGATGCGTGATATGAGATTGACAGCTGCATTTATCATGTTAACAATGGCGCTCTGTATACGCCTGCTAGAGGCAGATGATGGCTGAATAATTCAACCACCATCTGCTGGGAAAGATGCCATCTCAGATTGCAAGCCCATGTCAAAGTCAAAGACCCTACATATGAAGCATCATGTTTTTTTCCACAGTTTTCCCCAAACTTAATTTTTTCAGTTTGGTGACCAATTACGCCTCCCATATTTCGGTTGGACTGATATATTTTGTTTCCTTTCTGGCAATATTATCTATTTAAACAATGAAATTAAGCAGTTATCTGCTAGTATAAAATATATCCCAATTGTTTATTTTCCCTTCACTATGGCACAAATTATCTAGGCTTCATTCTAATCGTTAAAATTTCCAACATATAAATGCCCACCACCTCAACATCTCACTTACGTTTTCCTCCTTCCCCATTAATATTGCTTGATATATCAAGTCTACCATTAATTTGCTGATTTCCATTTATTCCAAAAGCTTGTGCCCCACCAGCACCGCCAACTGCAATTTTTCCACCTTGTTGACCAACTATGCCCCCCACAGTTAGGTTTGGTAGTTGTAGGTTTCCACCTTCCAGGGTAATTTCTGTTTATATAAGGAAACAAAACATTTCATTCAAAATTCCTTAATTCTCCTTTTTAATAATGATAAAAAATACCCGTGACCTCGTCAGCACAGAAAGGCTATTACATACATACAAAAGCATACATTGGACAATACTAAGTTTTTCTTTTTTTACTTCAGATAATTTTCTAAATTTACCTTTAATTTCATACTTTTTGCTACCCACCATCACCAATTTTTCCCAGTTATTTTACCAACTGAGCCCTAATCATTGCTAGTTACAATGATCTACGTACATATTTTGCCTTTCCCGTCAAATTCTTCCATTTTGAGATGGACAGATGTTCACATTTCCACAAAACAAACAAAAGAATGGCAAAAAATGTTTTCTCTAACTATATGACATTGTAAAAAAAATTCAAACTATCCCACCACCTCTCAGGTTTATCTACATACCGTAAAGTCCATATATATTTGGACAGAGACAAAATGTTTCTAATTTTAGTGATAGACATTACAACAATGAATTTTAAACAAAACAATTCAGATGCAGTTGAAGTTCAGACTTTCGGCTTTCATTTGAGGGTATCCACATTAAAATTGGATGAAGGGTTTAGGAGTTTCAGCTCCTTAACATCTGCCACCCTGTTTTCCAAAAGTAATTGGACAGATTCAAGAATTTTAAATAAAATGTTCATTTTTAGTACTTGGTTGAAAACCCTTTGTTGCCAATGACTGCCTGAAGTCTTGAACTCATGGACATCACCAGACGCTGTGTTTCCTCCTTTTTGATGCTCTGCCAGGCCTTCACTGCGGTGGTTTTCAGTTGCTGTTTGTTTGTGGGCCTTTCTGTCTGAAGTTTAGTCTTTAACAAGTGAAATGCATGCTCAATTGGGTTGTGATCAGGTGACTGACTTGGATATTCAAGAATATTCCACTTCTTTGCTTTAATAAACTCCTGGGTTGCTTTGGCTTTATGTTTTGGGTCATTGTCCATCTGTAGTATGAAAGGAGGACCAATCAGTTTGGCTGCATTTGGTTGGATCTGAGCACACAGTATGGCTCTGAATACCTCAGAATTCATGCGGCTGCTTCTGTCCTGTGTCACATCATCAATAAACACTAGTGACCCCGTGCCACTGGCAGACATGCATGCCCAAGCCATCACACTGCCTCTGCCGTATTTTACAGATGATGTGGTATGCTTTGGATCATGAGCTGTACCACGCCTTTGCCATACTTTTCTCTTTCCATCATTCTGGTAGAGGTTGATCTTGGTTTCATCTGTCCAAAGAATGTTTTTCCAGAACTGTGCTGACTTTTTAGCTGTTTTTTAGCAAAGTCCTGTCTAGCCTTTTTATTCTTGATGCTTATGAGTGGCTTGCACCATGCAGTGAACCCTCTGTATTTACTTTCATGCAGTCTTCTCTTTATGGTAGATTTGGATATTGATACGCCGACCTCCTGGAGAGTGTTGTTCACTTGGTTGGCTGACCTCCTGGAGAGTGTTGTTCACTTGGTTGGCTGTTGTGAAGGGGTTTGTCTTCACCATGGAGATTATTCTGCGATCATCCACCACTGTTGTCTTTCGTGGGCGCCCAGGTCTTTTTGCATTGATGAGTTCACCAGTGCTTTCTTTCTTTCTCAGGATGTACCAAACTGTAGATTTTGCCACTCCTAATATTGTAGCAATTTCTCGGATGGGTTTTTTCTGTTTTCGCAGCTTAAGGATGGCTTGTTTCACCTGCATGGAGAGCTCCTTTGACAGCATGTTTACTTCACAGCAAAACCTTCCAAATGCAAGTACCACACCTCAAATCAACTCCAGGCCTTTTATCTGCTTAATTGAGAATGACATAATGATGGGATTGCCCACACCTGTCCATGAAATAGCCATGGAGTCAATTGTCCAATTACTTTGAGTCCCTTTAAAAACAGGGTGGCACGTGTTAAGGAGCTGAAACTCCTAAACTCTTTATCCAATTTTAATGTGGATACCCTCAAATGAAAGCTGAAAGTCTAAACTTCAACTGCATCTGAATTGTTTTGTTTAAACTTCATTGTGGTAATGTCTATAACCAAAATTAGAAAAATGTTGTCTCTGTCCAAATATATATGGACTTAACTGTATGTTTATGATGTGACAACTTACTGCCTCCTCTTTCCTGATTAATCCAATTTATGCTAAATCCACCAATAATTTCATGTTTTCCATTAATTCCAAAAAAATGTGCCTCCCTAGCAACGCCAAATTAAATTTTTCCACCTTGCTGACCAAATGCGCCCCCCAGATGTAGATCGGGAACTTGGATTTTCCCTCCTTTCAAGTCAATTATCTCTGGTTAAATGAAGGAACAAATCATGTAACTTGTATTATAAACTAGTTAATCTATAAAGTACTCTTTCTTTACCACTGCAAAAACAAATTTCAATTAATTGAGTTAATTTGTAAATATTTACATCTATCACCTCATCAATTAATTTAACAATAGTAATTATTTATATTGTATTTTTGCCAAGACTAAGGGGGCTTCAGCAGAGCTTCATCTCAATTGGCATTGAGTTTTTCTTAGCAAGGCTGTTTGTCATTACATGTCTCACATAGTTTCCCCTCCTTCCTTATTGCGCGCAATTGATATTTCAAGTCCACCATTAATTCAAATTCTGCCATGAATTTCAAAAGTCTTTGTCTCTCCACACTTACCAAACTTAATCTTTCCCTTTTGATGACCAAGGAAGGACACCCTCCTAGATTTATTTTGAGGAGTTGTATTTTGCCTTCTGTCAAATCAATTGTTTCTGTTTAACCCTTTGAGGACCAAGGAACATATTTGCCCAATAGTTCTAAACTAAAACTTTTCTTTCAATTGCTTTATTTTTTATATAGCAAAAGGGGGTGATTAGTTGCTTACATATTTTGTTTATTCTCATGTATAAAAACAGTTTTTTTTCACATCTTAAAGAATTTTTTACACCCTTTTGGAAACTTAATCCTGAAATTATTTGATTGCATGTGCTGTGTACAGCAATATATCACTAGTTCAAAAATCACTGTCTCCTATGCAACCAAGCTACAGACTAACTTTCTCAGGAGATCCATCACAGCAAGCACGACGCGTGATAAGAGATTGACAGCTGCATTTATTATGTTAACAATGGAGCTCTTTACACGGCTGTTAGAGGTAGATGATGGCTGAATAATTCAACCATCATTTGGCAGCAATGATGAGAACTCAGCTTACAAGCCCATGTCAAAGTCAGAGACCCTACATATGAAGTATCATGTGTTTGCTTAAACAGTTTTCCGAAACACTATTTTTTCAGTTTGGTGACCAATTGCGCCTCCCGTATTTCGGTTGGACTGTTGCATTTTGTCTCCTTTCTGGCAATATTTTCTATTCAAACAATGAAATTAAGCAGTTATCTGCTATTATAAAATATATCCCAATTGTTTATTTTCCTTTCACTGTGGCAAAAAATTAACTAGGCTTCATTCTAATTGCTACAATTTCTAGCATATAAATGCCCACCACCTCAACACCTCACTTACGTTTTCCTCCTTCCCCTTTAATATTGCTTGATATAGCAAGTCCACCATTAATTTGTTGATTTCCATTTATTCCAAAAGCATATGTCCCACCAGCACCACCAAATCCAATTTTTCCACCTTGTTGACCAAGTATGCCCCCCACATTTAGGTTTGGTAGTTGTAGGTTTCCACCTCCCAGGTTAATTTCTGTTTATATAAGGAAATAAAACATTTAATTGAAAACTCCTTAATTCTCCTTTTTAATTATAATAAATAATACCCTTCACCTCGACAGCACAGAGAGGCTATTATATAAATACCATAGTATACATTTGGGAAATGCTGTTTTTCTTCTTCCCTTTATTTACTTCAGATAATATTCCAAATTTTCCTTTAATTTTTTCTACGCACTATCACCAATCTATACCAGTTATTTTATCCAACTAAGCCCCACTCATTGCTAGTTACTATAATCTATGTACATTTTTTGCCTTCCCCATCAATTCCTTCCAACTTGAAAAGGACAGATGTTCACATTTCCACAAAATGAACAATAGAATGGCAAAAAATATTTTCTCTTACTATACGACATTGTAAAAAAAAATTAAACATTTCCCACCACCTGTCAGGATTATCTACATATGTTCATAATGTGGTAACTTACTGCCTCCTCCTTCCTGATTAATCCCATTAATGCTAAATCCACCATTAATTTCATGTTTTCTATTAATTACAAAAAAATGTGCCTCACTAGCACCGCCAAATTCAATTTTTCCACCTTGTTGACCAAATGCGCCCCCCAGATGTAGATCGGGAAGTTGGATTTTCCCTCCTTTCAAGTCAATTATTTCCGTTTAAATGAAGGAACAATCATGTAACTGGTATTATAAAATAATTCCTCTATAAATTAATTTTTCTTTACCACCGCAAAACTAATTTCAACTCATTGAATCAATTTTTAAAATATTTATACCTATCACCTCAACAATTAATTTAACAATAGTGACTATTTATATTGCACTTTTTTTTCCAAGACTAAGGAGGCTTCATCAGAGACTCATCTCAAGAAGCAATGACTTTTTCTTAGCAAGGCCGTGTGTCATTATATGTTTCACATAGAGTTTCCCGCCTTCCATATTGAGCTCAATTTAGTTTTCAAGTCCACCACTAATTCCATGGTTTCCATGAATTTCAAAAGGCTTTGTCTCTCCACCATTAAAAAAAAAATTGTATATATTTTTAATTTTTTCATTTATAAAAACATTTTTTTACTTTTAACTGTATTTTTTACTCTCTTTGGGAAACTTAAACCAGCAATTATCTGATCGCTTGTGCTGTATATAGCAATGCATCACTGGTGCTATGTATAGCTAAAATCACAGTCTCCTATGAACACCAGCTACTGCCTAATTTTCGTAGGAGATCAGTCATAGCAAGCACGATGCGTGATAAGAGATTGACAGCTGCATTTATCATGTTAACAATGGCGCTCTGTATACGCCTGCTAGAGGCAGATGATGGCTGAATAATTCAACCACCATCTGCTGGGAAAGATGCCATCTCAGCTTGCAAGCCCGTGTCAAAGTCAAAGACCCTACTTATGAAGCATCATGTTTTTTTCCACAGTTTTCCCCAAACTTAATTTTTTCAGTTTGGTGACCAATTACGCCTCCCATATTTCGGTTGGACTGATATATTTTGTTTCCTTTCTGGCAATATTATCTATTTAAACAATGAAATTAAGCAGTTATCTGCTAGTATAAAATATATCCCAATTGTTTATTTTCCCTTCACTATGGCACAAATTATCTAGGCTTCATTCTAATCGTTAAAATTTCTAACATATAAATGCCCACCACCTCAACATCTCACTTACGTTTTCCTCCTTCCCCATTAATATTGCTTGATATATCAAGTCTACCATTAATTTGCTGATTTCCATTTATTCCAAAAGCTTGTGCCCCACCAGCACCGCCAACTGCAATTTTTCCACCTTGTTGACCAACTATGCCCCCCACAGTTAGGTTTGGTAGTTGTAGGTTTCCACCTTCCAGGGTAATTTCTGTTTATATAAGGAAACAAAACATTTCATTCAAAATTCCTTAATTCTCCTTTTTAATAATGATAAAAAATACCCGTGACCTCGTCAGCACAGAAAGGCTATTATATACATACAAAAGCATACATTGGACAATACTAAGTTTTTCTTTTTTTACTTCAGATAATTTTCTAAATTTACCTTTAATTTTATACTTTTTGCTACCCACCATCACCAATTTTTCCCAGTTATTTTACCAACTAAGCCCTAATCATTGCTAGTTACAATGATCTACGTACATATTTTGCCTTTCCCGTCAAATTCTTCCATTTTGAGATGGACAGATGTTCACATTTCCACAAAACAAACAAAAGAATGGCAAAAAATGTTTTCTCTAACTATATGACATTGTAAAAAAAATTCAAACTATCCCACCACCTCTCAGGTTTATCTACATACCGTAAAGTCCATATATATTTGGACAGAGACAAAATGTTTCTAATTTTAGTGATAGACATTACAACAATGAATTTTAAACAAAACAATTCAGATGCAGTTGAAGTTCAGACTTTCGGCTTTCATTTGAGGGTATCCACATTAAAATTGGATGAAGGGTTTAGGAGTTTCAGCTCCTTAACATGTGCCACCCTGTTTTCCAAAAGTAATTGGACAGATTCAAGAATTTTAAATAAAATGTTCATTTTTAGTACTTGGTTGAAAACCCTTTGTTGCCAATGACTGCCTGAAGTCTTGAACTCATGGACATCACCAGACGCTGTGTTTCCTCCTTTTTGATGCTCTGCCAGGCCTTCACTGCGGTGGTTTTCAGTTGCTGTTTGTTTGTGGGCCTTTCTGTCTGAAGTTTAGTCTTTAACAAGTGAAATGCATGCTCAATTGGGTTGTGATCAGGTGACTGACTTGGCCATTCAAGAATATTCCACTTCTTTGCTTTAATAAACTCCTGGGTTGCTTTGGCTTTATGTTTTGGGTCATTGTCCATCTGTAGTATGAAAGGAGGACCAATCAGTTTGGCTGCATTTGGTTGGATCTGAGCACACAGTATGGCTCTGAATACCTCAGAATTCATGCGGCTGCTTCTGTCCTGTGTCACATCATCAATAAACACTAGTGACCCAGTGCCACTGGCAGCCATGCATGCCCAAGCCATCACACTGCCTCTGCCGTGTTTTACAGATGATGTGGTATGCTTTGGATCATGAGCTGTACCACGCCTTTGCCATACTTTTCTCTTTCCATCATTCTGGTAGAGGTTGATCTTGGTTTCATCTGTCCAAAGAATGTTTTTCCAGAACTGTGCTGGCTTTTTAGCTGTTTTTTAGCAAAGTCCTGTCTAGCCTATTTATTCTTGATGCTTATGAGTGGCTTGCACCATGCAGTGAACCCTCTGTATTTACTTTCATGCAGTCTTCTCTTTATGGTAGATTTGGATATTGATACGCCGACCTCCTGGAGAGTGTTGTTCACTTGGTTGGCTGACCTCCTGGAGAGTGTTGTTCACTTGGTTGGCTGTTGTGAAGGGGTTTGTCTTCACCATGGAGATTATTCTGCGATCATCCACCACTGTTGTCTTTCGTGGGCGCCCAGGTCTTTTTGCATTGATGAGTTCACCAGTGCTTTCTTTCTTTCTCAGGATGTACCAAACTGTAGATTTTGCCACTCCTAATATTGTAGCAATTTCTCGGATGGGTTTTTTCTGTTTTCGCAGCTTAAGGATGGCTTGTTTCACCTGCATGGAGAGCTCCTTTGACAGCATGTTTACTTCACAGCAAAACCTTCCAAATGCAAGTACCACACCTCAAATCAACTCCAGGCCTTTTATCTGCTTAATTGAGAATGACATAATGATGGGATTGCCCACACCTGTCCATGAAATAGCCATGGAGTCAATTGTCCAATTACTTTGAGTCCCTTTAAAAACAGGGTGGCACATGTTAAGGAGCTGAAACTCCTAAACTCTTTATCCAATTTTAATGTGGATACCCTCAAATGAAAGCTGAAAGTCTAAACTTCAACTGCATCTGAATTGTTTTGTTTAAACTTCATTGTGGTAATGTCTATAACCAAAATTAGAAAAATGTTGTCTCTGTCCAAATATATATGGACTTAACTGTATGTTTATGATGTGACAACTTACTGCCTCCTCTTTCCTGATTAATCCAATTTATGCTAAATCCACCAATAATTTCATGTTTTCCATTAATTCCAAAAAAATGTGCCTCCCTAGCACCGCCAAATTAAATTTTTCCACCTTGCTGACCAAATGCGCCCCCCAGATGTAGATCGGGAACTTGGATTTTCCCTCCTTTCAAGTCAATTATCTCTGGTTAAATGAAGGAACAAATCATGTAACTTGTATTATAAACTAGTTAATCTTTAAAGTACTCTTTCTTTACCACTGCAAAAACAAATTTCAATTAATTGAGTTAATTTGTAAATATTTACATCTATCACCTCATCAATTAATTTAACAATAGTAATTATTTATATTGTATTTTTGCCAAGACTAAGGGGGCTTCAGCAGAGCTTCATCTCAATTGGCATTGAGTTTTTCTTAGCAAGGCTGTTTGTCACTACATGTCTCACATAGTTTCCCCTCCTTCCTTATTGCGCGCAATTGATATTTCAAGTCCACCATTAATTCAAATTCTGCCATGAATTTCAAAAGTCTTTGTCTCTCCACACTTACCAAACTTAATCTTTCCTTTTTGATGACCAAGGAAGGACACCCTCCTAGATTTAGTTTGAGGAGTTGTATTTTGCCTTCTGTCAAATCAATTGTTTCTGTTTAACCCTTTGAGGACCAAGGAACATATTTGCCCAATAGTTCTAAACTAAAACTTTTCTTTCAATTGCTTTATTTTTAATATAGCAAAAGGGGGTGATTAGTTGCTTACATATTTTGTTTATTCTCATGTATAAAAACATTTTTTTTCACATCTTAAAGAATTTTTTACACCCTTTTGGAAACTTAATCCTGAAATTATTTGATTGCATGTGCTGTGTACAGCAATATATCACTAGTTCAAAAATCACTGTCTCCTATGCAACCAAGCTACAGACTAACTTTCTCAGGAGATCCATCACAGCAAGCACGACGCGTGATAAGAGATTGACAGCTGCATTTATTATGTTAACAATGGAGCTCTTTACACGGCTGTTAGAGGTAGATGATGGCTGAATAATTCAACCATCATTTGGCAGCAATGATGAGAACTCAGCTTACAAGCCCATGTCAAAGTCAGAGACCCTACATATGAAGTATCATGTGTTTGCTTAAACAGTTTTCCGAAACACTATTTTTTCAGTTTGGTGACCAATTGCGCCTCCCGTATTTCGGTTGGACTGTTGCATTTTGTCTCCTTTCTGGCAATATTTTCTATTCAAACAATGAAATTAAGCAGTTATCTGCTATTATAAAATATATCCCAATTGTTTATTTTCCTTTCACTGTGGCAAAAAATTAACTAGGCTTCATTCTAATTGCTACAATTTCTAGCATATAAATGCCCACCACCTCAACACCTCACTTACGTTTTCCTCCTTCCCCTTTAATATTGCTTGATATAGCAAGTCCACCATTAATTTGTTGATTTCCATTTATTCCAAAAGCATATGTCCCACCAGCACCACCAAATCCAATTTTTCCACCTTGTTGACCAAGTATGCCCCCCACATTTAGGTTTGGTAGTTGTAGGTTTCCACCTCCCAGGTTAATTTCTGTTTATATAAGGAAATAAAACATTTAATTGAAAACTCCTTAATTCTCCTTTTTAATTATAATAAATAATACCCTTCACCTCGACAGCACAGAGAGGCTATTATATAAATACCATAGTATACATTTGGGAAATGTTGTTTTTCTTCTTCCCTTTATTTAATTCAGATAATATTCCAAATTTACCTTTAATTTTTTCTACGCACCATCACCAATCTATACCAGTTATTTTATCCAACTAAGCCCCACTCATTGCTAGTTACTATAATCTATGTACATTTTTTGCCTTCCCCATCAATTCCTTCCAACTTGAAAAGGACAGATGTTCACATTTCCACAAAATGAACAATAGAATGGCAAAAAATATTTTCTCTTACTATACGACATTGTAAAAAAAAATTAAACATTTCCCACCACCTGTCAGGATTATCTACATATGTTCATAATGTGGTAACCTACTGCCTCCTCCTTCCTGATTAATCCCATTAATGCTAAATCCACCATTAATTTCATGTTTTCTATTAATTACAAAAGAATGTGCCTCACTAGCACCGCCAAATTCAATTTTTCCACCTTGTTGACCAAATGCGCCCCCCAGATGTAGATCGGGAAGTTGGATTTTCCCTCCTTTCAAGTCAATTATTTCCGTTTAAATGAAGGAACAATCATGTAACTGGTATTATAAAATAATTCCTCTATAAATTAATTTTTCTTTACCACCGCAAAACTAATTTCAACTCATTGAATCAATTTTTAAAATATTTATACCTATCACCTCAGCAATTAATTTAACAATAGTGACTATTTATATTGCATTTTTTCCAACACTAAGGAGGCTTCATCAGAGATTCATCTCAAGAAGCAATGACTTTTTCTTAGCAAGGCCGTGTGTCATTATATGTTTCACATAGAGTTTCCCGCCTTCCATATTGAGCTCAATTTAGTTTTCAAGTCCACCACTAATTCCATGGTTTCCATGAATTTCAAAAGGCTTTGTCTCTCCACCATTAAAAAAAAAAATTGTATATATTTTTAATTTTTTCATTTATAAAAACATTTTTTTACTTTTAACTGTATTTTTTACTCTCTTTGGGAAACTTAAACCAGCAATTATCTGATAGCTTGTGCTGTATATAGCAATGCATCACTGGTGCTATGTATAGCTAAAATCACAGTCTCCTATGAACACCAGCTACTGCCTAATTTTCGTAGGAGATCAGTCATAGCAAGCACGATGCGTGATAAGAGATTGACAGCTGCATTTATCATGTTAACAATGGCGCTCTGTATACGCCTGCTAGAGGCAGATGATGGCTGAATAATTCAACCACCATCTGCTGGGAAAGATGCCATCTCAGCTTGCAAGCCCGTGTCAAAGTCAAAGACCCTACATAAGAAGCATCATGTTTTTTTCCACAGTTTTCCCCAAACTTAATTTTTTCAGTTTGGTGACCAATTACGCCTCCCATATTTCGGTTGGACTGATATATTTTGTTTCCTTTCTGGCAATATTATCTATTTAAACAATGAAATTAAGCAGTTATCTGCTAGTATAAAATATATCCCAATTGTTTATTTTCCCTTCACTATGGCACAAATTATCTAGGCTTCATTCTAATCGTTAAAATTTCTAACATATAAATGCCCACCACCTCAACATCTCACTTACGTTTTCCTCCTTCCCCATTAATATTGCTTGATATATCAAGTCTACCATTAATTTGCTGATTTCCATTTATTCCAAAAGCTTGTGCCCCACCAGCACCGCCAACTGCAATTTTTCCACCTTGTTGACCAACTATGCCCCCCACAGTTAGGTTTGGTAGTTGTAGGTTTCCACCTTCCAGGGTAATTTCTGTTTATATAAGGAAACAAAACATTTCATTCAAAATTCCTTAATTCTCCTTTTTAATAATGATAAAAAATACCCGTGACCTCGTCAGCACAGAAAGGCTATTATATACATACAAAAGCATACACTGGACAATACTAAGTTTTTCTTTTTTTACTTCAGATAATTTTCTAAATTTACCTTTAATTTCATACTTTTTGCTACCCACCATCACCAATTTTTCCCAGTTATTTTACCAACTAAGCCCTAATCATTGCTAGTTACAATGATCTACGTACATATTTTGCCTTTCCCGTCAAATTCTTCCATTTTGAGATGGACAGATGTTCACATTTCCACAAAACAAACAAAAGAATGGCAAAAAATGTTTTCTCTAACTATATGACATTGTAAAAAAAAATTCTAACTATCCCACCACCTTTCAGGTTTATCTACATACCGTAAAGTCCATATATATTTGGACAGAGACAAAATGTTTCTAATTTTAGTGATAGACATTACAACAATGAATTTTAAACAAAACAATTCAGATGCAGTTGAAGTTCAGACTTTCGGCTTTCATTTGAGGGTATCCACATTAAAATTGGATGAAGGGTTTAGGAGTTTCAGCTCCTTAACATGTGCCACCCTGTTTTCCAAAAGTAATTGGACAGATTCAAGAATTTTAAATAAAATGTTCATTTTTAGTACTTGGTTGAAAACCCTTTGTTGCCAATGACTGCCTGAAGTCTTGAACTCATGGACATCACCAGATGCTGTGTTTCCTCCTTTTTGATGCTCTGCCAGGCCTTCACTGCGGTGGTTTTCAGTTGCTGTTTGTTTGTGGGCCTTTCTGTCTGAAGTTTAGTCTTTAACAAGTGAAATGCATGCTCAATTGGGTTGAGATCAGGTGACTGACTTGGCCATTCAAGAATATTCCACTTCTTTGCTTTAATAAACTCCTGGGTTGCTTTGGCTTTATGTTTTGGGTCATTGTCCATCTGTAGTATGAAAGGACGACCAATCAGGTTGGCTGCATTTGGTTGGATCTGAGCACACAGTATGGCTCTGAATACCTCAGAATTCATGCGGCTGCTTCTGTCCTGTGTCACATCATCAATAAACACTAGTAACCCCGTGCTACTGGCAGCCATGCATGCCCAAGCCATCACACTGCCTCTGCCGTTTTTTACAGATGATGTGGTATGCTTTGGATCATGAGCTGTACCACGCCTTTGCCATACTTTTCTCTTTCCATCATTCTGGTAGAGGTTGATCTTGGTTTCATCTGTCCAAAGAATGTTTTTCCAGAACTGTGCTGGCTTTTTAGCTGTTTTTTAGCAAAGTCCTGTCTAGCCTTTTTATTCTTGATGCTTATGAGTGGCTTGCACTGTGCAGTGAACCCTCTGTATTTACTTTCATGCAGTCTTCTCTTTATGGTAGATTTGGATATTGATTCGCCGACCTCCTGGAGAGTGTTGTTCACTTGGTTGGCTGACCTCCTGGAGAGTGTTGTTCACTTGGTTGGCTGACCTCCTGGAGAGTGTTGTTCACTTGGTTGGCTGTTGTGAAGGGGTTTGTCTCCACCATGGAGATTATTCTGCGACCATCCACCACTGTTGTCTTCCGTGGGCGCCCAGGTCTTTTTGCATTGATGAGTTCACTAGTGCTTTCTTTCTTTCTCAGGATGTACCAAACTGTAGATTTTGCCACTCCTAATATTGTGGCAATTTCTCGGATGGGTTTTTCTGTTTTCGCAGCTTAAGGATGGCTTGTTTCACCTGCATGGAGAGCTCCTTTGACAGCATGTTTACTTCACAGCAAAACCTTCCAAATGCAAGTACCACACCTCAAATCAACTCCAGGCCTTTTATCTGCTTAATTGAGAATGACATAATGAAGGGATGCCCACACCTGTCCATGAAACAGCCTTGGAGTCAATTGTCCAATTACTTTGAGTCCCTTTAAAAACAGGGTGGCACATGTTAAGGAGCTGAAACTCCTAAACCCTTTATCCAATTTTAATGTGGATACCCTCAAATGAAAGCTGAAAGTCTAAACTTCAACTGCATCTGAATTGTTTTGTTTAAACTTCATTGTGGTAATGTCTATAACCAAAATTAGAAAAATGTTGTCTCTGTCCAAATATATATGGACTTAACTGTATGTTTATAATGTGACAACTTACTGCCTCCTCCTTCCTGATTAATCCCATTTATGCTAAATCCACCATTAATTTCATGTTTTCCATTAATTCAAAAAAAAGTGCCTCCCTAGCACCGCCAAATTCAATTTTTCCACCTTGCTGACCAAATGCGCCCCCCAGATGTAGATCGGGAACTTGGATTTTCCCTCCTTTCAAGTCAATTATCTCTGGTTAAATGAAGGAACAAATCATGTAACTTGTATTATAAACTAGTTAATCTATAAAGTACTTTTTCTTTACCACTGCAAAAACAAATTTCAATTAATTGAGTTAATTTTTAAAATATTTACACCTATCACCTCATCAATTAATTTAACAATAGTAATTATTTATATTGTATTTTTGCCAAGACTAAGGGGGCTTCAGCAGAGCTTCATCTCAATTGGCATTGACTTTTTCTTAGCAAGGCTGTTTGTCATTACATGTCTCACATAGTTTCCCTTCCTTCCTTATTGCGCGCAATTGATATTTCAAGTCCACCATTAATTCAAATTCTGCCATGAATTTCAAAAGTCTTTGTCTCTCCACACTTACCAAACTTAATCTTTCCCTTTTGATGACCAAGGAAGGACACGCTCCTAGATTTAGTTTGAGGAGTTGTATTTTGCCTTCTGTCAAATCAATTGTTTCTGTTTAACCCTTTGAGGACCAAGGAACATATTTGCCCAATAGTTCTAAACTAAAACTTTTCTTTCAATTGCTTTATTTTTAATATAGCAAAAGGGGGTGATTAGTTGCTTACATATTTTGTTTATTCTCATGTATAAAAACATTTTTTTTCACATCTTAAAGAATTTTTTACACCCTTTTGGAAACTTAATCCTGAAATTATTTGATTGCATGTGCTGTGTACAGCAATATATCACTAGTTCAAAAATCACTGTCTCCTATGCAAGCAAGCTACAGACTAACTTTCTCAGGAGATCCATCACAGCAAGCCCGACGCGTGATAAGAGATTGACAGCTGCATTTATTATGTTAACAATGGAGCTCTTTACACGGCTGTTAGAGGTAGATGATGGCTGAATAATTCAACCATCATTTGGCAGCAATGATGAGAACTCAGCTTACAAGCCCATGTCAAAGTCAGAGACCCTACATATGAAGTATCATGTGTTTGCTTAAACAGTTTTCCGAAACACTATTTTTTCAGTTTGGTGACCAATTGCGCCTCCCGTATTTCGGTTGGACTGTTGCATTTTGTCTCCTTTCTGGCAATATTTTCTATATAAACAATGAAATTAAGCAGTTATTTGCTATTATAAAATATATCCCAATTGTTTATTTTCCTTTCACTGTGGCAAAAATTAACTAGGCTTCATTCTAATTGCTACAATTTCTAGCATATAAATGCCCACCACCTCAACACCTCACTTACGTTTTCCTCCTTCCCCTTTAATATTGCTTGATATATCAAGTCCACCATTAATTTGTTGATTTCCATTTATTCCAAAAGCATATGTCCCACCAGCACCACCAAATCCAATTTTTCCACCTTGTTGACCAAGTATGCCCCCCACATTTACGTTTGGTAGTTGTAGGTTTCCACCTCCCAGGTTAATTTCTGTTTATATAAGGAAATAAAACATTTAATTGAAAACTCCTTAATTCTCCTTTTTAATTATAATAAATAATACCCTTCACCTCGACAGCACAGAGAGGCTATTATATAAATACTATAGTATACATTTGGGAAATGCTGTTTTTCTTCTTCCCTTTATTTACTTCAGATAATATTCCAAATTTACCTTTAATTTTTTCTACGCACCATCACCAATCTATACCAGTTATTTTATCCAGCTAAGCCCCATTCATTGCTAGTTACTATAATCTATGTACATTTTTTGCCTTCCCCATCAACTCCTTCCAACTTGAAAAGGACAGATGTTCACATTTCCACAAAATGAACAATAGAATGGCAAAAAATATTTTCTCTTACTATACGACATTGTAAAAAAAAATTAAACATTTCCCACCACCTGTCAGGATTATCTACATATGTTCATAATGTGGTAACCTACTGCCTCCTCCTTCCTGATTAATCCCATTAATGCTAAATCCACCATTAATTTCATGTTTTCTATTAATTACAAAAGAATGTGCCTCACTAGCACCGCCAAATTCAATTTTTCCACCTTGTTGACCAAATGCGCCCCCCAGATGTAGATCGGGAAGTTGGATTTTCCCTCCTTTCAAGTCAATTATTTCCGTTTAAATGAAGGAACAATCATGTAACTGGTATTATAAAATAATTCCTCTATAAATTAATTTTTCTTTACCACCGCAAAACTAATTTCAACTCATTGAATCAATTTTTAAAATATTTATACTTATCACCTCAACAATTAATTTAACAATAGTGACTATTTATATTGCACTTTTTTTTCCAAAACTAAGGAGGCTTCATCAGAGACTGATCTCAAGAAGCAATGACTTTTTCTTAGCAAGGCCGTGTGTCATTATATATTTCACATAGAGTTTCCCGCCTTCCATATTGAGCTCAATTTAGTTTTCAAGTCCACCACTAATTCCATGGTTTCCATGAATTTCAAAAGGCTTTGTCTCTCCACCATTAAAAAAAAAATTGTATATATTTTTATTTTTTTCATTTATAAAAACATTTTTTTACTTTTAACTGTATTTTTTACTCTCTTTGGGAAACTTAAACCAGCAATTATCTGATCGCTTGTGCTGTATATAGCAATGCATCACTGGTGCTATGTATAGCTAAAATCACAGTCTCCTATGAACACCAGCTACTGCCTAATTTTCGTAGGAGATCAGTCATAGCAAGCACGATGCGTGATAAGAGATTGACAGCTGCATTTATCATGTTAACAATGGCGCTCTGTATACGCCGGCTAGAGGCAGATGATGGCTGAATAATTCAACCACCATCTGCTGGGAAAGATGCCATCTCAGCTTGCAAGCCCGTGTCAAAGTCAAAGACCCTACATATGAAGCATCATGTTTTTTTCCCCAGTTTTCCCCAAACTTAATTTTTTCAGTTTGGTGACCAATTACGCCTCCCATATTTCGGTTGGACTGATATATTTTGTTTCCTTTCTGGCAATATTATCTACCGTATATACTCGAGTATAAGCCGACCCGAGTATAAGCCGACCCCCCTAATTTTGCCACAAAAAACTGGGAAAACTTATTGACTCAAGTATAAGCCTAGGGTGGAAAATGCAGCAGGTACCGGTGAATTTCAAAATTAAAAATAGATACTCCATACCATTCATTATGGCCCCATAGATGCTCCACATAAAGCTGTGCCACATATAATGCTCTGCACCGTTCATTATGGCCCCATAGATACTCCACATAAAGCTGTGCCATATATACAATGCTCTGCACCGTTGCCCCATAGCTGTGCCATATATATAATGCTCTGCACCGTTGCCCCATAGCTGTGCCATATAGTGCTCTGCACCGTTGCCCCATAGTTGTGCCATATATATAATGCTCTGCACCGTTGCCCCATAGCTGTGCCATATAGTGCTCTGCACCATTGCCCCATAGCTGTGCCATATAGTGCTCTGCACCGTTGCCCCATAGCTGTGCCATATATATAATGCTCTGCACCATTGCCCCATAGCTGTGCCATATAGTGCTCTGCACCGTTGCCCCATAGCTGTGCCATATAGTGCTCTGCACCGTTGCCCCATAGCTGTGCCATATAGTGCTCTGCACCATTGTCCCATAGCTGTGCCATATAGTGCTCTGCACCGTTGCCCCATAGCTGTGCCATATAGTGCTCTGCACCGTTGCCCCATAGCTGTGCCATATAGTGCTCTGCACCATTGCCCCATAGCTGTGCCATATAGTGCTCTGCACCATTGCCCCATAGATGTGCCATATAGTGCTCTGCACCGTCCATTATTGCCCCATAGCTGCTGCTGCTGCTGCAATAAAAAAAAAAAAAAACACATACTCACCTGTCTTGCTTGCAGCTCCTCGGCGCCATCTTCCCGGTGTCTCTCCGCACTGACTGATCAGGCAGAGGGCGGCGCGCACACTATATGCGTCATCGCGCCCTCTGCCTGAACAGTCAGAGCGGAGAGACGCCGGGAAGATGGCGCGACGCCCGGCGTGTGGAACGAGGACAGGTGAATATGCGATACTTACCTGCTCCCGGCATCCCGCTCCTTCCCCCGGACAGCTGGTCTTCGGTGCCGCAGCCTCTTCCTCTGTCAGCGGTCACCGGCACCGCTGATTAGAGAAATGAATTATGCGGCTCCGCCCCTATGGGAGGTGGAGCAGCCTATTCATTTCTCTAATGAGCGGTCCCACGTGACCGCTCAGGGGAAGAGGCTGCGGCACCGAAGACAGTGTAACAGGCAGGGGGAGCGCCAGGAGCGCTGGGACTAGGTGAGTATATGACAGTGCTCACCCGCCAACCCCACCACCGATCATGACTCGAGTATAAGCCGAGAGGGGCACTTTCAGCCCAAAAATTTGGGCTGAAAATCTCGGCTTATACTCGAGTATATACGGTATTTATACAATGAAATTAAGCAGTTATCTGCTAGTATAAAATATATCCCAATTGTTTATTTTCCCTTCACTATGGCACAAATTATCTAGGCTTCATTCTAATCGTTAAAATTTCTAACATATAAATGCCCACCACCTCAACATCTCACTTACGTTTTCCTCCTTCCCCATTAATATTGCTTGATATATCAAGTCTACCATTAATTTGCTGATTTCCATTTATTCCAAAAGCTTGTGCCCCACCAGCACCGCCAACTGCAATTTTTCCACCTTGTTGACCAACTATGCCCCCCACAGTTAGGTTTGGTAGTTGTAGGTTTCCACCTTCCAGGGTAATTTCTGTTAATATAAGGAAACAAAACATTTCATTCAAAATTCCTTAATTCTCCTTTTTAATAATGATAAAAAATACCCGTGACCTCGTCAGCACAGAAAGGCTATTATATACATACAAAAGCATACACTGGACAATACTAAGTTTTTCTTTTTTTACTTCAGATAATTTTCTAAATTTACCTTTAATTTCATACTTTTTGCTACCCACCATCACAAATTTTTCCCAGTTATTTTACCAACTAAGCCCTAATCATTGCTAGTTACAATGATCTACGTACATATTTTGCCTTTCCCGTCAAATTCTTCCATTTTGAGAAGGACAGATGTTCATATTTCCACAAAACAAACAAAAGAATGGCAAAAAATGTTTTCTCTAACTATATGACATTGTAAAAAAAATTCTAACTATCCCACCACCTTTCAGGTTTATCTACATACAGTAAAGTCCATATATATTTGGACAGAGACAAAATGTTTCTACTTTTAGTGATAGACACTACCACAATTAATTTTAAACAAGACAATTCAGATGCAGTTGAAGTTCAGACTTTCGGCTTTCATTTGAGGGTATCCACATTAAAATTGGATGAAGGGTTTAGGAGTTTCAGCTCCTTAACATGTGCCACCCTGTTTTCCAAAAGTAATTGGACAGATTCAATAATTTTAAATACAATGTTCATTTTTAGTACTTGGTTGAAAACCCTTTGTTGTCAATAACTGCCTGAAGTCTTGAACTCATGGACATCACCAGACGCTGTGTTTCCTCCTTTTTGATGCTCTGCCAGGCCTTCACTGCTGTGGTTTTCAGTTGCTGTTTGTTTGTGGGCCTTTCTGTCTGAAGTTTAGTCTTTAACAAGTGAAATGCATGCTCAGTTGGGTTGAGATCAGGTGACTGACTTGGCCATTCAAGAATATTCCACTTCTTTGCTTTAATAAACTCCTGGGTTGCTTTGGCTTTATGTTTTGGGTCATTGTCCATCTGTAGTATGAAAGGACGACCAATCAGTTTGGCTGCATTTGGTTGGATCTGAGCACACAGTATGGCTCTGAATACCTCAGAATTCATGCGGCTGCTTCTGTCCTGTGTCACATCATCAATAAACACTAGTGACCCCGTGCCACTGGCAGCCATGCATGCCCAAGCCATCACACTGCCTCTGCCGTTTTTTACAGATGATGTGGTATGCTTTGGATCATGAGCTGTACCACGCCTTTGCCATACTTTTCTCACATCATTCTGGTAGAGGTTGATCTTGGTTTCATCTGTCCAAAGAATGATTTTCCAGAACTGTGCTGGCTTTTTAGCTGTTTTTTAGCAAAGTCCTGTCTAGCCTTTTTATTCTTGATGCTTATGAGTGGCTTGCACCATGCAGTGAACCCTCTGTATTTACTTTCATGCAGTCTTCTCTTTATGGTAGATTTGGATATTGATACGCTGACCTCCTGGAGAGTGTTGTTCACTTGGTTGGCTGTTGTGAAGGGGTTTGTCTCCACCATGGAGATTATTCTGCGATCATCCACCACTGTTGTCTTTCGTGGGCGCCCAGGTCTTTTTGCATTGATGAGTTCACCAGTGCTTTCTTTCTTTCTCAGGATGTACCAAACTGTAGATTTTGCCACTCCTAATATTGTAGCAATTTCTCAGATGGGTTTTTTCTGTTTTCGCAGCTTAAGGATGGCTTGTTTCACCTGCATGGAGAGCTCCTTTGACAGCATGTTTACTTCACAGCAAAACCTTCCAAATGCAAGTACCACACCTCAAATCAACTCCAGGCCTTTTATCTGCTTAATTGAGAATGACATAATGAAGGGATGCCCACACCTGTCCATGAAATAGCCTTGGAGTCAATTGTCCAATTACTTTGAGTCTCTTTAAAAACAGGGTGGCACATGTTAAGGAGCTAAAACTCCTAAACCCTTTATCCAATTTTAATGTGGATACCCTCAAATGAAAGCTGAAAGTCTAAACTTCAACTGCATCTGAATTGTTTTGTTTAAATTTCATTATGGTAATGTCTATAACCAAAATTAGAAAAATGTTGTCTCTGTCCAAATATATATGGACTTAACTGTATGTTTATGATGTGACAACTTACTGCCTCCTCCTTCCTGATTAATCCAATTTATGCTAAATCCACCATTAATTTCATGTTTTCCATTAATTCCAAAAAAATGTGCCTCCCTAGCACCGCCAAATTCAATTTTTCCACCTTGCTGACCAAATGCGCCCCCCAGATGTAGATCGGGAACTTGGATTTTCCCTCCTTTCAAGTCAATTATCTCTGGTTAAATGAAGGAACAAATCATGTAACTTGTATTATAAACTAGTTAATCTATAAAGTACTCTTTCTTTACCACTGCAAAAACAAATTTCAATTAATTAAGTTAATTTGTAAATATTTACATCTATCACCTCATCAATTAATTTAACAATAGTAATTATTTATATTGTATTTTTGCCAAGACTAAGGGGGCTTCAGCAGAGCTTCATCTCAATTGGCATTGACTTTTTCTTAGCAAGGCTGTTTGTCATTACATGCCTCACATAGTTTCCCCTCCTTCATTATTGCGCGCAATTGATATTTCAAGTCCACCATTAATTCAAATTCTGCCATGAATTTCAAAAGTCTTTGTCTCTCCACACTTACCAAACTTAATCTTTCCCTTTTGATGACCAAGCAAGGACACCCTCCTAGATTTAGTTTGAGGAGTTGTATTTTGCCTTCTGTCAAATCAATTGTTTCTGTTTAACCCTTTGAGGACCAAGGAACATATTTGCCCAATAGTTCTAAACTAAAACTTTTCTTTTAATTGCTTTATTTTTAATATATCAAAAGGGGGTGATTAGTTGCTTACATATTTTGTTTATTCTCATGTATAAAAACATTTTTTTTTCACATCTTAAAGAATTTTTACACCCTTTTGGAAACTTAATCCTGAAATTATTTGATTGCATGTGCTGTGTACAGCAATATATCACTAGTTCAAAAATCACTGTCTCCTATGCAAGCAAGCTACAGACTAACTTTCTCAGGAGATCCATCACAGCAAGCACAACGCGTGATAAGAGATTGACAGCTGCATTTATTATGTTAACAATGGAGCTCTTTACACGGCTGTTAGAGGTAGATGATGGCTGAATAATTCAACCATCATTTGGCAGCAATGATGAGAACTCAGCTTACAAGCCCATGTCAAAGTCAGAGACCCTACATATGAAGTATCATGTGTTTGCTTAAACAGTTTTCCGAAACACTATTTTTTCAGTTTGGTGACCAATTGCGCCTCCCGTATTTCGGTTGGACTGTTGCATTTTGTCTCCTTTCTGGCAATATTTTCTATTCAAACAATGAAATTAAGCAGTTATCTGCTATTATAAAATATATCCCAATTGTTTATTTTCCTTTCACTGTGGCAAAAATTAACTAGGCTTCATTCTAATCGTTACAATTTCTAACATATAAATGCCCACCACCTCAACACCTCACTTACGTTTTCCTCCTGCCCCATTAATATTGCTTGATATATCAAGTCCACCATTAATTTGATGATTTCCATTTATTCCAAAAGCATATGTCCCACCAGCACCACGAAATCCAATTTTTCCACCTTGTTGACCAAGTATGCCCCCCACATTTACGTTTGGTAGTTGTAGGTTTCCACCTCCCAGGTTAATTTCTGTTTATATAAGGAAATAAAACATTTAATTGAAAACTCCTTAATTCTCCTTTTTAATTATAATAAATAATACCCTTCACCTCGACAGCACAGAGAGGCTATTATATAAATACTATAGTATACATTTGGGAAATGCTGTTTTTCTTCTTCCCTTTATTTACTTCAGATAATATTCCAAATTTACCTTTAATTTTTTCTACGCACCATCACCAATCTATACCAGTTATTTTATCCAGCTAAGCCCCACTCATTGCTAGTTGCTATAATCTATGTACATTTTTTGCCTTCCCCATCAATTCCTTCCAACTTGAAAAGGACAGATGTTCACATTTCCACAAAATGAACAATAGAATGGCAAAAAATATTTTCTCTTACTATACAACATTGTAAAAAAAAATTAAACATTTCCCACCACCTGTCAGGATTATCTACATATGTTCATAATGTGGTAACCTACTGCCTCCTCCTTCCTGATTAATCCCATTAATGCTAAATCCACCATTAATTTCATGTTTTCTATTAATTACAAAAGAATGTGCCTCACTAGCACCGCCAAATTCAATTTTTCCACCTTGTTGACCAAATGCGCCCCCCAGATGTAGATCGGAAAGTTGGATTTTCCCTCCTTTCAAGTCAATTATTTCCGTTTAAATGAAGGAACAATCATGTAACTGGTATTATAAAATAATTCCTCTATAAATTAATTTTTCTTTACCACCGCAAAACTAATTTCAACTCATTGAATCAATTTTTAAAATATTTATACCTATCACCTCAACAATTAATTTAACAATAGTGACTATTTATATTGCACTTTTTTTTCCAAGACTAAGGAGGCTTCATCAGAGACTCATCTCAAGAAGCAATGACTTTTTCTTAGCAAGGCCGTGTGTCATTATATGTTTCACATAGAGTTTCCCGCCTTCCATATTGAGCTCAATTTAGTTTTCAAGTCCACCACTAATTCCATGGTTTCCATGAATTTCAAAAGGCTTTGTCTCTCCACCATTAAAAAAAAAATTGTATATATTTTTAATTTTTTCATTTATAAAAACATTTTTTTACTTTTAACTGTATTTTTTACTCTCTTTGGGAAACTTAAACTAGCAATTATCTGATCGCTTGTGCTGTATATAGCAATGCATCACTGGTGCTATGTATAGCTAAAATCACAGTCTCCTATGAACACCAGCTGCTGCCTAATTTTCGTAGGAGATCAGTCATAGCAAGCACGATGCGTGATAAGAGATTGACAGCTGCATTTATCATGTTAACAATGGCGCTCTGTATACGCCTGCTAGAGGCAGATGATGGCTGAATAATTCAACCACCATCTGCTGGGAAAGATGCCATCTCAGCTTGCAAGCCCGTGTCAAAGTCAAAGACCCTACATATGAAGCATCATGTTTTTTTCCACAGTTTTCCCCAAACTTAATTTTTTCAGTTTGGTAACCAATTACGCCTCCCATATTTCGGTTGGACTGATATATTTTGTTTCCTTTCTGGCAATATTATCTATTTAAACAATGAAATTAAGCAGTTATCTGCTAGTATAAAATATATCCCAATTGTTTATTTTCCCTTCACTATGGCACAAATTATCTAGGCTTCATTCTAATCGTTAAAATTTCTAACATATAAATGCCCACCACCTCAACATCTCACTTACGTTTTCCTCCTTCCCCATTAATATTGCTTGATATATCAAGTCTACCATTAATTTGCTGATTTCCATTTATTCCAAAAGCTTGTGCCCCACCAGCACCGCCAACTGCAATTTTTCCACCTTGTTGACCAACTATGCCCCCCACAGTTAGGTTTGGTAGTTGTAGGTTTCCACCTTCCAGGGTAATTTCTGTTTATATAAGGAAACAAAACATTTCATTCAAAATTCCTTAATTCTCCTTTTTAATAATGATAAAAAATACCCGTGACCTCGTCAGCACAGAAAGGCTATTATATACATACAAAAGCATACACTTGACAATACTAAGTTTTTCTTTTTTTACTTCAGATAATTTTCTAAATTTACCTTTAATTTCATACTTTTTTCTACCCACCATCACCAATTTTTACCAGTTATTTTACCAACTAAGCCCTAATCATTGCTAGTTACAATGATCTACGTACATATTTTGCCTTTCCCGTCAAATTCTTCCATTTTGAGAAGGACAGATGTTCACATTTCCACAAAACAAACAAAAGAATGGCAAAAAATGTTTTCTCTAACTATATGACATTGTAAAAAAAATTCAAACTATCCCACCACCTTTCAGGTTTATCTACATACAGTAAAGTCCATATATATTTGGACAGAGACAAAATGTTTCTACTTTTAGTGATAGACACTACCACAATGAATTTTAAACAAGACAATTCAGATGCAGTTGAAGTTCAGACTTTCGGCTTTCATTTGAGGGTATCCACATTAAAATTGGATGAAGGGTTTAGGAGTTTCAGCTCCTTAACATGTGCCACCCTGTTTTCCAAAAGTAATTGGACAGATTCAAGAATTTTAAATACAATGTTCATTTTTAGTACTTGGTTGAAAACCCTTTGTTGTCAATAACTGCCTGAAGTCTTGAACTCATGGACATCACCAGACGCTGTGTTTCCTCCTTTTTGATGCTCTGCCAGGCCTTCACTGCGGTGGTTTTCAGTTGCTGTTTGTTTGTGGGCCTTTCTGTCTGAAGTTTAGTCTTTAACAAGTGAAATGCATGCTCAATTGGGTTGAGATCAGGTGACTGACTTGGCCATTCAAGAATATTCCACTTCTTTGCTTTAATAAACTCCTGGGTTGCTTTGGCTTTATGTTTTGGGTCATTGTCCATCTGTAGTATGAAAGGAGGACCAATCAGTTTGGCTGCATTTGGTTGGATCTGAGCACACAGTATGGCTCTGAATACCTCAGAATTCATGCGGCTGCTTCTGTCCTGTGTCACATCATCAATAAACACTAGTGACCCCATGCCACTGGCAGCCATGCATGCCCAAGCCATCACACTGCCTCTGCCGTGTTTTACAGATGATGTGGTATGCTTTGGATCATGAGCTGTACCACGCCTTTGCCATACTTTTCTCACATCATTCTGGTAGAGGTTGATCTTGGTTTCATCTGTCCAAAGAATGATTTTCCAGAACTGTGCTGGCTTTTTAGCTGTTTTTTAGCAAAGTCCTGTCTAGCCTTTTTATTCTTGATGCTTATGAGTGGCTTGCACCATGCAGTGAACCCTCTGTATTTACTTTCATGCAGTCTTCTCTTTATGGTAGATTTGGATATTGATTCGCCGACCTCCTGGAGAGTGTTGTTCACTTGGTTGGCTGACCTCCTGGAGAGTGTTGTTCACTTGGTTGGCTGTTGTGAAGGGGTTTGTCTCCACCATGGAGATTATTCTGCGATCATCCACCACTGTTGTCTTTCGTGGGCGCCCAGGTCTTTTTGCATTGATGAGTTCACCAGTGCTTTCTTTCTTTCTCAGGATGTACCAAACTGTAGATTTTGCCACTCCTAATATTGTAGCAATTTCTCGGATGGGTTTTTTCTGTTTTCGCAGCTTAAGGATGGCTTGTTTCACCTGCATGGAGAGCTCCTTTGACAGCATGTTTACTTCACAGCAAAACCTTCCAAATGCAAGTACCACACCTCAAATCAACTCCAGGCCTTTTATCTGCTTAATTGAGAATGACATAATGAAGGGATGCCCACACCTGTCCATGAAATAGCCTTGGAGTCAATTGTCCAATTACTTTGAGTCTCTTTAAAAACAGGGTGGCACATGTTAAGGAGCTAAAACTCCTAAACCCTTTATCCAATTTTAATGTGGATACCCTCAAATGAAAGCTGAAAGTCTAAACTTCAACTGCATCTGAATTGTTTTGTTTAAATTTCATTGTGGTAATGTCTATAACCAAAATTAGAAAAATGTTGTCTCTGTCCAAATATATATGGACTTAACTGTATGTTTATGATGTGACAACTTACTGCCTCCTCCTTCCTGATTAATCCAATTTATGCTAAATCCACCATTAATTTCATGTTTTCCATTAATTCCAAAAAAATGTGCCTCCCTAGCACCGCCAAATTCAATTTTTCCACCTTGCTGACCAAATGCGCCCCCCAGATGTAGATCGGGAACTTGGATTTTCCCTCCTTTCAAGTCAATTATCTCTGGTTAAATGAAGGAACAAATCATGTAACTTGTATTATAAACTAGTTAATCTATAAAGTACTCTTTCTTTACCACTGCAAAAACAAATTTCAATTAATTAAGTTAATTTGTAAATATTTACATCTATCACCTCATCAATTAATTTAACAATAGTAATTATTTATATTGTATTTTTGCCAAGACTAAGGGGGCTTCAGCAGAGCTTCATCTCAATTGGCATTGACTTTTTCTTAGCAAGGCTGTTTGTCATTACGTGTCTCACATAGTTTCCCCTCCTTCCTTATTGCGCGCAATTGATATTTCAAGTCCACCATTAATTCAAATTCTGCCATGAATTTCAAAAGTCTTTGTCTCTCCACACTTACCAAACTTAATCTTTCCCTTTTGATGACCAAGCAAGGACACCCTCCTAGATTTAGTTTGAGGAGTTGTATTTTGCCTTCTGTCAAATCAATTGTTTCTGTTTAACCCTTTGAGGACCAAGGAACATATTTGCCCAATAGTTCTAAACTAAAACTTTTCTTTTAATTGCTTTATTTTTAATATAGCAAAAGGGGGTGATTAGTTGCTTACATATTTTGTTTATTCTCATGTATAAAAACATTTTTTTTCACATCTTAAAGAATTTTTACACCCTTTTGGAAACTTAATCCTGAAATTATTTGATTGCATGTGCTGTATACAGCAATATATCACTAGTTCAAAAATCACTGTCTCCTATGCAAGCAAGCTACAGACTAACTTTCTCAGGAGATCCATCACAGCAAGCACAACGCGTGATAAGAGATTGACAGCTGCATTTATTATGTTAACAATGGAGCTCTTTACACGGCTGTTAGAGGTAGATGATGGCTGAATAATTCAACCATCATTTGGCAGCAATGATGAGAACTCAGCTTACAAGCCCATGTCAAAGTCAGAGACCCTACATATGAAGTATCATGTGTTTGCTTAAACAGTTTTCCGAAACACTATTTTTTCAGTTTGGTGACCAATTGCGCCTCCCGTATTTCGGTTGGACTGTTGCATTTTGTCTCCTTTCTGGCAATATTTTCTATTCAAACAATAAAATTAAGCAGTTATCTGCTATTATAAAATATATCCCAATTGTTTATTTTCCTTTCACTGTGGCAAAAATTAACTAGGCTTCATTCTAATCGTTACAATTTCTAACATATAAATGCCCACCACCTCAACAGCTCACTTACGTTTTCCTCCTGCCCCATTAATATTGCTTGATATATCAAGTCCACCATTAATTTGTTGATTTCCATTTATTCCAAAAGCATATGTCCCACCAGCACCACCAAATCCAATTTTTCCACCTTGTTGACCAAGTATGCCCCCCACATTCACGTTTGGTAGTTGTAGGTTTCCACCTCCCAGGTTAATTTCTGTTTATATAAGGAAATAAAACATTTAATTGAAAACTCCTTAATTCTCCTTTTTAATTATAATAAATAATACCCTTCACCTCGACAGCACAGAGAGGCTATTATATAAATACTATAGTATACATTTGGGAAATGCTGTTTTTCTTCTTCCCTTTATTTACTTCAGATAATATTCCAAATTTACCTTTAATTTTTTCTACGCACCATCACCAATCTATACCAGTTATTTTATCCAACTAAGCCCCACTCATTGCTAGTTACTATAATCTATGTACATTTTTTGCCTTCCCCATCAATTCCTTCCAACTTGAAAAGGACAGATGTTCACATTTCCACAAAATGAACAATAGAATGGCAAAAAATATTTTCTCTTACTATACGACATTGTAAAAAAAAATTAAACATTTCCCACCACCTGTCAGGATTATCTACATATGTTCATAATGTGGTAACCTACTGCCTCCTCCTTCCTGATTAATCCCATTAATGCTAAATCCACCATTAATTTCATGTTTTCTATTAATTACAAAAGAATGTGCCTCACTAGCACCGCCAAATTCAATTTTTCCACCTTGTTGACCAAATGCGCCCCCCAAATGAAGATCGGGAAGTTGGATTTTCCCTCCTTTCAAGTCAATTATTTCCGTTTAAATGAAGGAACAATCATGTAACTGGTATTATAAAATAATTCCTCTATAAATTAATTTTTCTTTACCACCGCAAAACTAATTTCAACTCATTGAATCAATTTTTAAAATATTTATACCTATCACCTCAGCAATTAATTTAACAATAGTGACTATTTATATTGCATTTTTTCCAACACTAAGGAGGCTTCATCAGAGATTCATCTCAAGAAGCAATGACTTTTTCTTAGCAAGGCCGTGTGTCATTATATGTTTCACATAGAGTTTCCCGCCTTCCATATTGAGCTCAATTTAGTTTTCAAGTCCACCACTAATTCCATGGTTTCCATGAATTTCAAAAGGCTTTGTCTCTCCACCATTAAAAAAAAAATTGTATATATTTTTATTTTTTTCATTTATAAAAACATTTTTTTACTTTTAACTGTATTTTTTACTCTCTTTGGGAAACTTAAACCAGCAATTATCTGATCGCTTGTGCTGTATATAGCAATGCATCACTGGTGCTATGTATAGCTAAAATCACAGTCTCCTATGAACACCAGCTACTGCCTAATTTTCGTAGGAGATCAGTCATAGCAAGCACGATGCGTGATAAGAGATTGACAGCTGCATTTATCATGTTAACAATGGCGCTCTGTATACGCCTGCTAGAGGCAGATGATGGCTGAATAATTCAACCACCATCTGCTGGGAAAGATGCCATCTCAGCTTGCAAGCCCGTGTCAAAGTCAAAGACCCTACATATGAAGCATCATGTTTTTTTCCACAGTTTTCCCCAAACTTAATTTTTTCAGTTTGGTGACCAATTACGCCTCCCATATTTCGGTTGGACTGATATATTTTGTTTCCTTTCTGGCAATATTATCTATTTAAACAATGAAATTAAGCAGTTATCTGCTAGTATAAAATATATCCCAATTGTTTATTTTCCCTTCACTATGGCACAAATTATCTAGGCTTCATTCTAATCGTTAAAATTTCTAACATATAAATGCCCACCACCTCAACATCTCACTTACGTTTTCCTCCTTCCCCATTAATATTGCTTGATATATCAAGTCTACCATTAATTTGCTGATTTCCATTTATTCCAAAAGCTTGTGCCCCACCAGCACCGCCAACTGCAATTTTTCCACCTTGTTGACCAACTATGCCCCCCACAGTTAGGTTTGGTAGTTGTAGGTTTCCACCTTCCAGGGTAATTTCTGTTTATATAAGGAAACAAAACATTTCATTCAAAATTCCTTAATTCTCCTTTTTAATAATGATAAAAAATACCCGTGACCTCGTCAGCACAGAAAGGCTATTATATACATACAAAAGCATACACTGGACAATACTAAGTTTTTCTTTTTTTACTTCAGATAATTTTCTAAATTTACCTTTAATTTCATACTTTTTGCTACCCACCATCACCAATTTTTACCAGTTATTTTACCAACTAAGCCCTAATCATTGCTAGTTACAATGATCTACGCACATATTTTGCCTTTCCCATCAAATTCTTCCATTTTGAGAAGGACAGATGTTCACATTTCCACAAAACAAACAAAAGAATGACAAAAAATGTTTTCTCTAACTATATGACATTGTAAAAAAAATTCAAACTATCCCACCACCTTTCAGGTTTATCTACATACCGTAAAGTCCATATATATTTGGACAGAGACAAAATGTTTCTAATTTTAGTGATAGACATTACAACAATGAATTTTAAACAAAACAATTCAGATGCAGTTGAAGTTCAGACTTTCGGCTTTCATTTGAGGGTATCCACATTAAAATTGGATGAAGGGTTTAGGAGTTTCAGCTCCTTAACATGTGCCACCCTGTTTTCCAAAAGTAATTGGACAGATTCAAGAATTTTAAATAAAATGTTCATTTTTAGTACTTGGTTGAAAACCCTTTGTTGCCAATGACTGCCTGAAGTCTTGAACTCATGGACATCACCAGACGCTGTGTTTCCTCCTTTTTGATGCTCTGCCAGGCCTTCACTGCGGTGGTTTTCAGTTGCTGTTTGTTTGTGGGCCTTTCTGTCTGAAGTTTAGTCTTTAACAAGTGAAATGCATGCTCAATTGGGTTGTGATCAGGTGACTGACTTGGCCATTCAAGAATATTCCACTTCTTTGCTTTAATAAACTCCTGGGTTGCTTTGGCTTTATGTTTTGGGTCATTGTCCATCTGTAGTATGAAAGGACGACCAATCAGGTTGGCTGCATTTGGTTGGATCTGAGCACACAGTATGGCTCTGAATACCTCAGAATTCATGCGGCTGCTTCTGTCCTGTGTCACATCATCAATAAACACTAGTAACCCCGTGCCACTGGCAGCCATGCATGCCCAAGCCATCACACTGCCTCTGCCGTTTTTTACAGATGATGTGGTATGCTTTGGATCATGAGCTGTACCACGCCTTTGCCAGACTTTTCTCTTTCCATCATTCTGGTAGAGGTTGATCTTGGTTTCATCTGTCCAAAGAATGTTTTTCCAGAACTGTGCTGGCTTTTTAGCTGTTTTTTTAGCAAAGTCCTGTCTAGCCTTTTTATTCTTGATGCTTATGAGTGGCTTGCACTGTGCAGTGAACCCTCTGTATTTACTTTCATGCAGTCTTCTCTTTATGGTAGATTTGGATATTGATTCGCCGACCTCCTGGAGAGTGTTGTTCACTTGGTTGGCTGACCTCCTGGAGAGTGTTGTTCACTTGGTTGGCTGACCTCCTGGAGAGTGTTGTTCACTTGGTTGGCTGTTGTGAAGGGGTTTGTCTCCACCATGGAGATTATTCTGCGACCATCCACCACTGTTGTCTTCCGTGGGCGCCCAGGTCTTTTTGCATTGATGAGTTCACTAGTGCTTTCTTTCTTTCTCAGGATGTACCAAACTGTAGATTTTGCCACTCCTAATATTGTGGCAATTTCTCGGATGGGTTTTTTCTGTTTTCGCAGCTTAAGGATGGCTTGTTTCACCTGCATGGAGAGCTCCTTTGACAGCATGTTTACTTCACAGCAAAACCTTCCAAATGCAAGTACCACACCTCAAATCAACTCCAGGCCTTTTATCTGCTTAATTGAGAATGACATAATGAAGGGATGCCCACACCTGTCCATGAAACAGCCTTGGAGTCAATTGTCCAATTACTTTGAGTCCCTTTAAAAACAGGGTGGCACATGTTAAGGAGCTGAAACTCCTAAACCCTTTATCCAATTTTAATGTGGATACCCTCAAATGAAAGCTGAAAGTCTAAACTTCAACTGCATCTGAATTGTTTTGTTTAAACTTCATTGTGGTAATGTCTATAACCAAAATTAGAAAAATGTTGTCTCTGTCCAAATATATATGGACTTAACTGTATGTTTATAATGTGACAACTTACTGCCTCCTCCTTCCTGATTAATCCCATTTATGCTAAATCCACCATTAATTTCATGTTTTCCATTAATTCCAAAAAAAGTGCCTCCCTAGCACCGCCAAATTCAATTTTTCCACCTTGCTGACCAAATGCGCCCCCCAGATGTAGATCGGGAACTTGGATTTTCCCTCCTTTCAAGTCAATTATCTCTGGTTAAATGAAGGAACAAATCATGTAACTTGTATTATAAACTAGTTAATCTATAAAGTACTTTTTCTTTACCTCTGCAAAAACAAATTTCAATTAATTGAGTTAATTTTTTAAAATATTTACACCTATCACCTCATCAATTAATTTAACAATAGTAATTATTTATATTGTATTTTTGCCAAGACTAAGGGGGCTTCAGCAGAGCTTCATCTCAATTGGCATTGACTTTTTCTTAGCAAGGCTGTTTGTCATTACATGTCTCACATAGTTTCCCTTCCTTCCTTATTGCGCGCAATTGATATTTCAAGTCCACCATTAATTCAAATTCTGCCATGAATTTCAAAAGTCTTTGTCTCTCCACACTTACCAAACTTAATCTTTCCCTTTTGATGACCAAGGAAGGACACCCTCCTAGATTTAGTTTGAGGAGTTGTATTTTGCCTTCTGTCAAATCAATTGTTTCTGTTTAACCCTTTGAGGACCAAGGAACATATTTGCCCAATAGTTCTAAACTAAAACTTTTCTTTCAATTGCTTTATTTTTAATATAGCAAAAGGGGGTGATTAGTTGCTTACATATTTTGTTTATTCTCATGTATAAAAACATTTTTTTTCACATCTTAAAGAATTTTTTACACCCTTTTGGAAACTTAATCCTGAAATTATTTGATTGCATGTGCTGTGTACAGCAATATATCACTAGTTCAAAAATCACTGTCTCCTATGCAAGCAAGCTACAGACTAACTTTCTCAGGAGATCCATCACAGCAAGCACAACGCATGATAAGAGATTGACAGCTGCATTTATTATGTTAACAATGGAGCTCTTTACATGGCTGTTAGAGGTAGATGATGGCTGAATAATTCAACCATCATTTGGCAGCAATGATGAGAACTCAGCTTACAAGCCCATGTCAAAGTCAGAGACCCTACATATGAAGTATCATGTGTTTGCTTAAACAGTTTTCCGAAACACTATTTTTTCAGTTTGGTGACCAATTGCGCCTCCCGTATTTCGGTTGGACTGTTGCATTTTGTCTCCTTTCTGGCAATATTTTCTATTCAAACAATGAAATTAAGCAGTTATCTGCTATTATAAAATATATCCCAATTGTTTATTTTCCTTTCACTGTGGCAAAAATTAACTAGGCTTCATTCTAATCGTTACAATTTCTAACATATAAATGCCCACCACCTCAACACCTCACTTACGTTTTCCTCCTGCCCCATTAATATTGCTTGATATATCAAGTCCACCATTAATTTGTTGATTTCCATTTATTCCAAAAGCTTGTGCCCCACCAGCACCACCAAATGTAATTTTTCCACCTTGTTGACCAAGTATGCCCCCCACATTTAGGTTTGGTAGTTGTAGGTTTCCACCTCCCAGGTTAATTTCTGTTTATATAAGGAAATAAAACATTTAATTGAAAACTCCTTAATTCTCCTTTTTAATTATAATAAATAATACCCTTCACCTCGACAGCACAGAGAGGCTATTATATAAATACCATAGTATACATTTGGGAAATGCTGTTTTTCTTCTTCCCTTTATTTACTTCAGATAATATTCCAAATTTACCTTTAATTTTTTCTACGCACCATCACCAATCTATACCAGTTATTTTATCCAACTAAGCCCCACTCATTGCTAGTTACAATAATCTATGTACATTCATTGCCTTCCCCATCAATTCCTTCCAATTTGAAAAGGACAGATGTTCACATTTCCACAAAATGAACAATAGAATGGCAAAAAATATTTTCTCTTACTATACGACATTGTAAAAAAAAAATTAAACATTTCCCACCACCTGTCAGGATTATCTACATATGTTCATAATGTGGTAACTTACTGCCTCCTCCTTCCTGATTAATCCCATTAATGCTAAATCCACCATTAATTTCATGTTTTCCATTAATTACAAAAGAATGTGCCTGTTATGACCCCAATGGCGAGGGTCTCAGAGGAACGTGGAAGTCTGCAGAATACAAAAATCCAGCTCATAGGGCAGTGGTAACTGGGTTGACCATATATCTACTCCTAACGCCAACACTAGAAGTAGCCAGGGATCATTCCTACGTTGATTCTAGATGACACGCGCCAGCCGGAGAATCTAGCTACCCCTAGTAGAGGAAAACAAAGACCTTTCTTGCCTCCAGAGAAGGGGACCCCAAAGCTGGATAGAAGCCCCCCACAAATAATGACGGTGAGGTAAGAGGAAATGACAAACACAGAAATGAACCAGGTTTAGCACAGAGAGGCCCGCTTACTGATAGCAGAATAAAGAAAGGTAACTTATATGGTCAACAAAAACCCTATCAAAATCCACACTGGAAATTCAAGAACCCCCGAACCGTCTAACGGTCCGGGGGGAGAACACCAGCCCCCTAGAGCTTCCAGCAAAGGTCAGGATATAGATTTGGAACAAGCTGGACAAAAATACAAAACCAAAACAAATAGCAAAAAGCAAAAGGCAGACTTAGCTGATATAACTGGAACCAGGATCAGTAGACAAGAACACAGCAGACTAGCTCTGATAACTACGTTGCCAGGCATTGAACTGAAGGTCCAGGGAGCTTATATAGCAACACCCCTAACTAACGACCCAGGTGCGGATAAAAGGAATGACAGAAAAACCAGAGTCAAAAAACTAGTAACCACTAGAGGGAGCAAAAAGCAAATTCACAACAGTACCCCCCCCTTAGTGAGGGGTCACCGAACCCTCACCACGACCACCAGGGCGATCAGGATGAGCGGCATGAAAGGCACAAACTAAATCGGCCGCATGAACATCAGAGGCGACCACCCAGGAATTATCCTCCTGACCATAGCCCTTCCACTTGACCAGGTACTGAAGCCTCCGCCTGGAGAGGCGAGAATCCAAGATCTTCTCCACCACGTACTCCAACTCGCCCTCAACCAACACCGGAGCAGGAGGCTCAGCAGAAGGAACTACAGGCACAATGTACCGCCGCAACAAGGACCTATGAAATACATTGTGAATAGCAAACGACACAGGAAGATCCAGACGAAAAGATACAGGATTAAGGATTTCCAATATCTTGTAAGGCCCAATAAAACGAGGTTTAAATTTGGGAGAGGAGACCTTCATAGGAACAAAGCGGGAAGAAAGCCATACCAAATCCCCAACGCGTAGTCGGGGACCCACACCGCGGCGACGGTTGGCAAAGCGCTGAGCCTTCTCCTGTGACAACTTCAAGTTGTCCACCACATGATTCCAGATCTGCTGCAACCTATCCACCACAGAATCCACCCCAGGACAGTCAGAAGGCTCCACATGACCCGAAGAAAAGCGAGGATGGAAACCAGAGTTGCAGAAAAAAGGTGAAACCAAGGTGGCGGAACTAGCCCGATTATTAAGGGCAAACTCAGCCAACGGCAAGAATGTCACCCAATCGTCCTGATCAGCAGAGACAAAACACCTCAAATAAGCCTCCAAAGTCTGATTGGTTCGCTCCGTCTGTCCATTAGTCTGAGGATGGAAAGCAGACGAAAACGACAAATCAATGCCCATCCTACTACAAAAGGATCGCCAGAACCTGGAAACGAACTGGGATCCTCTGTCAGACACAATATTCTCAGGGATGCCGTGCAAACGAACCACGTTCTGGAAAAACACAGGAACCAGATCGGAAGAGGAAGGCAGCTTAGGCAAGGGAACCAAATGGACCATCTTGGAGAAGCGATCACATATCACCCAGATAACGGACATGCCCTGAGATAGCGGAAGATCAGAAATGAAATCCATGGAGATATGTGTCCAAGGTCTCTTCGGGACAGGCAAGGGCAAGAGCAAACCGCTGGCACGAGAACAGCAAGGCTTAGCTCGAGCACAAGTCCCACAGGACTGCACAAATGACCGCACATCCCTTGACAAGGAAGGCCACCAAAAGGACCTGGCCACCAGATCTCTGGTGCCAAAAATTCCCGGGTGACCTGCCAACACCGAGGAATGAACCTCGGAAATGACTCTGCTGGTCCACTTATCCGGAACAAACAGTCTGTCAGGTGGACAAGACTCAGGCCTATCAGCCTGAAATCTCTGCAACACACGTCGCAGATCCGGAGAAATAGCTGACAAGATAACTCCATCTTTAAGAATACCAACAGGATCAGCGACTGCAGGAGCATCAGGCACAAAGCTCCTAGAAAGAGCATCGGCCTTCACATTCTTTGAACCTGGTAAATACGAGACAACAAAATCAAAGCGGGAGAAAAACAATGACCAGCGGGCCTGTCTCGGATTAAGGCGTTTAGCAGACTCGAGATACATCAGATTTTTGTGATCAGTCAAGACCACCACACGATGCTTAGCACCCTCGAGCCAATGACGCCACTCCTCAAATGCCCATTTCATGGCCAACAACTCCCGATTGCCCACATCATAATTTCGCTCGGCAGGCGAAAACTTCCTAGAGAAAAAGGCACAAGGTTTCATAACAGAGCAACCAGGGCCTCTCTGCGACAAAACGGCCCCTGCCCCAATCTCCGAAGCATCCACCTCAACCTGAAAGGGAAGTGAGACGTCAGGCTGGCACAAAACAGGCGCCGAAGTAAACCGGCGTTTCAACTCCTGGAAAGCCTCCACGGCAGCAGGAGCCCAGTTAGCTACATCGGAGCCCTTCTTGGTCATATCCGTCAAAGGTTTCACAATGCTAGAAAAATTAGCGATAAAACGACGGTAGAAGTTAGCGAAGCCCAAGAACTTCTGAAGACTCTTAACTGACGAGGGCTGAGTCCAATCAAGAATAGCTCGGACCTTGACTGGGTCCATCTCCACAGCAGAAGGGGAAAAAATGAACCCCAAAAAGGGAACCTTCTGCACACCAAAGAGACACTTTGAGCCCTTGACAAACAAAGAATTTTCACGCAAAATTTTAAAGACCAACCTGACCTGCTCCACATGCGAATCCCAATTATCAGAAAAAACCAAAATATCATCCAGATAAACAATCAAAAATTTATCCAGATACTTCCAGAAAATGTCATGCATAAAGGACTGAAAAACTGAAGGCGCATTGGAGAGCCCAAAAGGCATCACCAAGTACTCAAAATGACCTTCGGGCGTATTGAATGCGGTTTTCCATTCATCACCTTGCTTAATGCGCACAAGGTTGTACGCACCACGAAGGTCTATCTTGGTGAACCACTTGGCACCCTTAATCCGGGCAAACAAGTCAGACAACAGCGGTAAAGGATACTGAAATTTGACAGTGATCTTATTTAAAAGCCTATAATCAATACAAGGTCTCAAAGATCCGTCCTTTTTTGCCACAAAAAAAAATCCCGCACCAAGAGGGGAAGAAGACGGACGAATATGTCCCTTCTCCAGAGACTCCTTGATATATGAACGCATAGCGGTATGTTCAGGTACCGACAGATTAAACAGTCTTCCCTTAGGAAATTTACTGCCTGGGATCAAATCTATAGCACAGTCACAGTCCCTATGAGGAGGCAGTGCACTGGACTCAGACTCACTGAAGACATCCTGATAATCAGACAAATACTCCGGAACTTCCGAAGGCGTAGAAGAAGCAATAGACACAGGCAGGGAATCCCCATGAATACCACGACAGCCCCAACTTGAGACTGACATAGCCTTCCAGTCCAGGACTGGATTATGGGTCTGTAACCATGGCAGCCCTAAAACAACCAAATCATGCATTTTATGTAAAACCAGGAAACGTATCACCTCGCGGTGTTCAGGAGTCATGCACATGGTAACCTGTGTCCAATACTGCGGTTTATTTGCTGCCAATGGTGTAGCATCAATACCCCTAAGAGGAATAGGATTTTCTAATGGTTCAAGAGTAAAACCACAGCGCTTAGCAAATGAGAGATCCATGAGACTCAGGGCAGCACCTGAATCTACAAACGCCATGACAGGATAAGATGACAGTGAGCAAATCAAAGTTACAGACAGAATAAATTTAGGTTGCAAATTACCAACGGTGACAGGACTAACAACCTTAGCTATACGTTTAGAGCATGCTGAGATAACATGTGTAGAATCACCACAGTAGTAGCACAAGCCATTCCGGCGTCTATGAATTTTCCGCTCATTTCTAGTCAGGATTCTATCACATTGCATTAAATCAGGTGTCTGTTCAGACAACACCATGAGGGAATTTGCGGTTTTTCTATCACATTGCACCGAATTAGGTGTCTGTTCAGACAACACCATGAGGGAATTTGCGGTTTTGCGCTCCCGCAACCGCCGGTCAATTTGAATAGCCAGTGCCATAGTATCATTCAGACCTGTGGGAATGGGAAAACCCACCATAACATTCTTAATGGCTTCAGAAAGGCCATTTCTAAAATTAGCGGCCAGTGCACACTCGTTCCAATGTGTCAGCACGGACCATTTCCGAAATTTTTGGCAATACACTTCAGCCTCGTCCTGCCCCTGAGACATAGCCAGCAAGGCCTTTTCTGCCTGAATCTCAAGATTGGGTTCCTCATAAAGTAAACCGAGCGCCAGAAAAAACGCATCAAGATCAGCCAATGCCGGATCTCCTGGCGCCAGCGAAAAAGCCCAATCCTGAGGGTCGCTCCGTAAGAACGAAATAACAATTTTTACTTGCTGAGCAGAATCTCCAGATGAACAGGGTCTCAGGGACAAAAACAATTTACAATTATTCACGAAATTCCTAAACTTAAACCTGTCTCCGGAAAACAGTTCAGGAATCGGTATTTTAGGTTCTGACCTAGGATTTCTGATAACATAGTCTTGTATGCCCTGCACACGAGTAGCCAGCTGGTCCACACTTGTAATCAAGGTCTGGACATTCATGTCTGCAGCAAGCATAGCCACTCTGAGGTAAAGGGGAAGAAGAAAAAAAAAACTCAGAATCTTCTTTCTTATAATCCCTCTTCTGCAATGCATTAAACATTTAATACTGGCCTGGCAAACTGTTATGACCCCAATGGCGAGGGTCTCAGAGGAACGTGGAAGTCTGCAGAATACAAAAATCCAGCTCATAGGGCAGTGGTAACTGGGTTGACCATATATCTACTCCTAACGCCAACACTAGAAGTAGCCGGGGATCATTCCTACGTTGATTCTAGATGACACGCGCCAGCCGGAGAATCTAGCTACCCCTAGTAGAGGAAAACAAAGACCTTTCTTGCCTCCAGAGAAGGGGACCCCAAAGCTGGATAGAAGCCCCCCACAAATAATGACGGTGAGGTAAGAGGAAATGACAAACACAGAAATGAACCAGGTTTAGCACAGAGAGGCCCGCTTACTGATAGCAGAATAAAGAAAGGTAACTTATATGGTCAACAAAAACCCTATCAAAATCCACACTGGAAATTCAAGAACCCCCGAACCGTCTAACGGTCCGGGGGGAGAACACCAGCCCCCTAGAGCTTCCAGCAAAGGTCAGGATATAGATTTGGAACAAGCTGGACAAAAATACAAAACCAAAACAAATAGCAAAAAGCAAAAGGCAGACTTAGCTGATATAACTGGAACCAGGATCAGTAGACAAGAGCACAGCAGACTAGCTCTGATAACTACGTTGCCAGGCATTGAACTGAAGGTCCAGGGAGCTTATATAGCAACACCCCTAACTAACGACCCAGGTGCGGATAAAAGGAATGACAGAAAAACCAGAGTCAAAAAACTAGTAACCACTAGAGGGAGCAAAAAGCAAATTCACAACAGTGCCTCACTAGCACCGCCAAATTCAATTTTTCCACCTTGTTGACCAAATGCGCCCCCAAGATGTAGATCGGGAAGTTGGATTTTCCCTCCTTCCAAGTCAATTATTTCCGTTTAAATGAAGGAACAATCATGTAACTGGTATTATAAAATAATTCCTCTATAAATTAATTTTTCTTTACCACCGCAAAACTAATTTCAACTCATTGAATCAATTTTTAAAATATTTATACCTATCACCTCAGCAATTAATTTAACAATAGTGACTATTTATATTGCATTTTTTCAACACTAAGGAGGCTTCATCAGAGATTCATCTCAAGAAGCAATGACTTTTTCTTAGCAAGGCCGTGTGTCATTATATGTTTCACATAGAGTTTCCCGCCTTCCATATTGAGCTCAATTTAGTTTTCAAGTCCACCACTAATTCCATGGTTTCCATGAATTTCAAAAGGCTTTGTCTCTCCACCATTAAAAAAAAATTGTATATATTTTTAATTTTTTCATTTATAAAAACATTTTTTTACTTTTAACTGTATTTTTTACTCTCTTTGGGAAACTTAAACCAGCAATTATCTGATCGCTTGTGCTGTATATAGCAATGCATCACTGGTGCTATGTATAGCTAAAATCACAGTCTCCTATGAACACCAGCTACTGCCTAATTTTCGTAGGAGATCAGTCATAGCAAGCACGATGCGTGATAAGAGATTGACAGCTGCATTTATCATGTTAACAATGGCGCTCTGTATACGCCTGCTAGAGGCAGATGATGGCTGAATAATTCAACCACCATCTGCTGGGAAAGATGCCATCTCAGCTTGCAAGCCCGTGTCAAAGTCAAAGACCCTACATATGAAGCATCATGTTTTTTTCCACAGTTTTCCCCAAACTTAATTTTTTCAGTTTGGTGACCAATTACGCCTCCCATATTTCGGTTGGACTGATATATTTTGTTTCCTTTCTGGCAATATTATCTATTTAAACAATGAAATTAAGCAGTTATCTGCTAGTATAAACTATATCCCAATTGTTTATTTTCCCTTCACTATGGCACAAATTATCTAGGCTTCATTCTAATCGTTAAAATTTCTAACATATAAATGCCCACCACCTCAACATCTCACTTACGTTTTCCCCCTTCCCCATTAATATTGCTTGATATATCAAGTCTACCATTAATTTGCTGATTTCCATTTATTCCAAAAGCTTGTGCCCCACCAGCACTGCCAACTGCAATTTTTCCACCTTGTTGACCAACTATGCCCCCCACAGTTAGGTTTGGTAGTTGTAGGTTTCCACCTTCCAGGGTAATTTCTGTTTATATAAGGAAACAAAACATTTCATTCAAAATTCCTTAATTCTCCTTTTTAATAATGATAAAAAATACCCGTGACCTCGTCAGCACAGAAAGGCTATTATATACATACAAAAGCATACACTGGACAATACTAAGTTTTTCTTTTTTTACTTCAGATAATTTTCTAAATTTACCTTTAATTTCATACTTTTTGCTACCCACCATCACCAATTTTTCCCAGTTATTTTACCAACTAAGCCCTAATCATTGCTAGTTACAATGATCTACGTACATATTTTGCCTTTCCCGTCAAATTCTTCCATTTTGAGATGGACAGATGTTCACATTTCCACAAAACAAACAAAAGAATGGCAAAAAATGTTTTTTCTAACTATATGACATTGTAAAAAAAATTCAAACTATCCCACCACCTTTCAGGTTTATCTACATACCGTAAAGTCCATATATATTTGGACAGAGACAAAATGTTTCTAATTTTAGTGATAGACATTACAACAATGAATTTTAAACAAAACAATTCAGATGCAGTTGAAGTTCAGACTTTCGGCTTTCATTTGAGGGTATCCACATTAAAATTGGATGAAGGGTTTAGGAGTTTCAGCTCCTTAACATGTGCCACCCTGTTTTCCAAAAGTAATTGGACAGATTCAAGAATTTTAAATACAATGTTCATTTTTAGTACTTGGTTGAAAACCCTTTGTTGCCAATGACTGCCTGAAGTCTTGAACTCATGGACATCACCAGACGCTGTGTTTCCTCCTTTTTGATGCTCTGCCAGGCCTTCACTGCGGTGGTTTTCAGTTGCTGTTTGTTTGTGGGCCTTTCTGTCTGAAGTTTAGTCTTTAACAAGTGAAATGCATGCTCAATTGGGTTGTGATCAGGTGACTGACTTGGCCATTCAAGAATATTCCACTTCTTTGCTTTAATAAACTCCTGGGTTGCTTTGGCTTTATGTTTTGGGTCATTGTCCATCTGTAGTATGAAAGGACGACCAATCAGGTTGGCTGCATTTGGTTGGATCTGAGCACACAGTATGGCTCTGAATACCTCAGAATTCATGCGGCTGCTTCTGTCCTGTGTCACATCATCAATAAACACTAGTAACCCCGTGCCACTGGCAGCCATGCATGCCCAAGCCATCACACTGCCTCTGCCGTTTTTTACAGATGATGTGGTATGATTTGGATCATGAGCTGTACCATGCCTTTGCCATACTTTTCTCTTTCCATCATTCTGGTAGAGGTTGATCTTGGTTTCATCTGTCCAAAGAATGTTTTTCCAGAACTGTGCTGGCTTTTTAGCTGTTTTTTAGCAAAGTCCTGTCTAGCCTTTTTATTCTTGATGCTTATGAGTGGCTTGCACTGTGCAGTGAACCCTCTGTATTTACTTTCATGCAGTCTTTTCTTTATGGTAGATTTGGATATTGATTCGCCGACCTCCTGGAGAGTGTTGTTCACTTGGTTGGCTGACCTCCTGGAGAGTGTTGTTCACTTGGTTGGCTGACCTCCTGGAGAGTGTTGTTCACTTGGTTGGCTGTTGTGAAGGGGTTTGTCTCCACCATGGAGATTATTCTGCGACCATCCACCACTGTTGTCTTCCGTGGGCGCCCAGGTCTTTTTGCATTGATGAGTTCACTAGTGCTTTCTTTCTTTCTCAGGATGTACCAAACTGTAGATTTTGCCACTCCTAATATTGTAGCAATTTCTCGGATGGGTTTTTTCTGTTTTCGCAGCTTAAGGATGGCTTGTTTCACCTGTATGGAGAGCTCCTTTGACAGCATGTTTACTTCACAGCAAAACATTCCAAATGCAAGTACCACACCTCAAATCAACTCCAGGCCTTTTATCTGCTTAATTGAGAATGACATAATGAAGGGATTGCCCACACCTGTCCATGAAACAGCCTTGGAGTCAATTGTCCAATTACTTTGAGTCCCTTTAAAAACAGGGTGGCACATGTTAAGGAGCTGAAACTCCTAAACCCTTTATCCAATTTTAATGTGGATACCCTCAAATGAAAGCTGAAAGTCTAAACTTCAACTGCATCTGAATTGTTTTGTTTAAACTTCATTGTGGTAATGTCTATAACCAAAATTAGAAAAATGTTGTCTCTGTCCAAATATATATGGACTTAACTGTATGTTTATAATGTGACAACTTCCTGATTAATCCCATTTATGCTAAATCCACCATTAATTTCATGTTTTCCATTAATTCCAAAAAAATTTGCCTCCCTAGCACCGCCAAATTCAATTTTTCCACCTTGCTGACCAAATGCGCCCCCCAGATGTAGATCGGGAACTTGGATTTTCCCTCCTTTCAAGTCAATTATCTCTGGTTAAATGAAGGAACAAATCATGTAACTTGTATTATAAACTAGTTAATCTATAAAGTACTTTTTCTTTACCACTGCAAAAACAAATTTCAATTAATTGAGTTAATTTTTAAAATATTTACACCTATCACCTCATCAATTAATTTAACAATAGTAATTATTTATATTGTATTTTTGCCAAGACTAAGGGGGCTTCAGCAGAGCTTCATCTCAATTGGCATTGACTTTTTCTTAGCAAGGCTGTTTGTCATTACATGTCTCACATAGTTTCCCTCCTTCCTTATTGCGCGCAATTGATATTTCAAGTCCACCATTAATTCAATGGCTGCCATGAATTTCAAAAGTCTTTGTCTCTCCACACTTACCAAACTTAATCTTTCCCTTTTGATGACCAAGGAAGGACACGCTCCTAGATTTAGTTTGAGGAGTTGTATTTTGCCTTCTGTCAAATCAATTGTTTCTGTTTAACCCTTTGAGGACCAAGGAACATATTTGCCCAATAGTTCTAAACTAAAACTTTTCTTTCAATTGCTTTATTTTTAATATAGCAAAAGGGGGTGATTAGTTGCTTACATATTTTGTTTATTCTCATGTATAAAAACTTTTTTTTTTCACATCTTAAAGAATTTTTTACACCCTTTTGGAAACTTAATCCTGAAATTATTTGATTGCATGTGCTGTGTACAGCAATATATCACTAGTTCAAAAATCACTGTCTCCTATGCAAGCAAGCTACAGACTAACTTTCTCAGGAGATCCATCACAGCAAGCACAACGCGTGATAAGAGATTGACAGCTGCATTTATTATGTTAACAATGGAGCTCTTTACACGGCTGTTAGAGGTAGATGATGGCTGAATAATTCAACCATCATTTGGCAGCAATGATGAGAACTCAGCTTACAAGCCCATGTCAAAGTCAGAGACCCTACATATGAAGTATCATGTGTTTGCTTAAACAGTTTTCCGAAACACAATTTTTTCAGTTTGGTGACCAATTGCGCCTCCCGTATTTCAGTTGGACTGTTGCATTTTGTCTCCTTTCTGGCAATATTTTCTATTCAAACAATGAAATTAAGCAGTTATCTGCTATTATAAAATATATCCTAATTGTGTATTTTCCTTTCACTGTGGCAAAAATTAACTAGGCTTCATTCTAATTGCTACAATTTCTAGCATATAAATGCCCACCACCTCAACACCTCACTTACGTTTTCCTCCTGCCCCATTAATATTGCTTGATATATCAAGTCCACCATTAATTTGTTGATTTCCATTTATTCCAAAAGCTTGTGCCCCACCAGCACCACCAAATGTAATTTTTCCACCTTGTTGACCAAGTATGCCCCCCACACTTAGGTTTGGTAGTTGTAGGTTTCCACCTCCCAGGTTAATTTCTGTTTATATAAGGAAATAAAACATTTAATTGAAAACTCCTTAATTCTCCTTTTTAATTATAATAAATAATACCCTTCACCTCGACAGCACAGAAAGGCTATTATATAAATACCATAGTAAACATTTGGGAAATGCTAAGTTTTTCTTCTTCCCTTTATTTACTTCAGATAATATTCCAAATTTGAAATTAAGCAGTTATCTGCTATTATAAAATATATCTCAATTGCTTTTTTTCTCTTCACTATGGCAAAAATTAACTAAGCTGCAATTTCACTACAATTTCCAGCATATAAATTCCCACCACCTCAACATTTCACTTACGTTTTCCTCCTTCCCCATTAATATTGCTTGATATATCAAGTCCACCATTAATTTCCTGGCTTCCATTTATTCCAATACCCTGTGCCTCCCCAACACCACCAAATTCAATGCTTCCACCTTGTTGACCAAGTATGCCCCCCACAGTTAGGTTTGGTAGTTGTAGGTTTCCACCTTCCAGGTTAATTTCTGTTCATCAAAAGAAATAAAACATTTAATTGAAAACTCCTTAATTCTCCTTTTTAAAGGGCACCTGTCACCCCCAAAATGGCTGGTGAGGTAAGCTCACCGGCATCAGGGGCTTATCTACAGCATTCTGTAATGCTGTAGATAAGCCGCCGATGTTACCTGAAAGAGGAGAAAAAGACGTTAGATTATACTCACCCAGGGGCGGCCCCGCTCTGGTCCGCGTCCGATGGGTGTCTCCGGTCCGCTCCGGCGCCTCCCATCTTCGTTCCATGACGTCCTCTTCGGGTCTTCGCGCCGCGGCTCCGGCGCAGGCGTACTTTGTCTGCCCTATTGAGGGCAGAGCAAAGTACTGCATTGCGCAGGCGCCGGGCCTCTCTGACCTTTCCGGCGCCTGCGCACTGCAGTACTTTGCTCTGCCCTCAACAGGGCAGACAAAGTACGCCTGCGCCGGAGCCGCGGCGTAAAGACCCGAAGAGGACGCCATGGAATGAAGATGGGAGGCGCCGGAGCGGACCGGAGACACCCATCGGACGCGGACCAGAGCGGGACCGCCCCTGGGTGAGTATAATCTAACGTCTTTTTCTCCTCTTTCAGGTAACATCGGCGGCTTATCTACAGCATTACAGAATGCTGTAGATAAGCCCCTGATGCCGGTGAGCTTACCTCACCAGCCATTTTGGGGGTGACAGGTTCCCTTTAATTATAATAAATAATACCCTTCACCTCGACAGCACAGACAGGCTATTATATAAAAACCATAGTATACATTTGGGAAATGCTAAGTTTTTCTTCTTCCCTTTATTTACTTCAGCTATTATTCCAAATTTTACCTTTAATTTTTTTCTACCCACCATCACCAATCTATACCAGTTATTTTTTCCAACTAAGCTCCAATCATTGCTAGTTACAATAATCTATGTACATTTTTTGCCTTTCCTATCAATTCCTTCCAATTTGAGAAGGACAGATTTTCACATTTCCATAAAATGAACAATAGAATGGCAAAAAATGTTTTCTCTTACTATATGTCATTGTAAAAAAAAAAAGGAAAAATATCCCACCACCTGTCAGGTTTATCTACATATGTTCATAATGTGATAACTTACTGCCTCCTCCTTCCTGATTTATCCCATTAATGCTAAATCCACCATTAATTTCATTTTTTCCATTAATTCCAAAAGAAAATTCAATTTTTCCACCTTGTTGACCAATTGCACCCCCCAGATGCGGATCGGGACGTTGGATTTTCATTCCTTTCAAGTCAATTATTTCTGTTTAAATGAAGGAACAAATCATGTAACTTGTATTATGAAATAATTCCTCTATAAAGTAATTTTTCTTTACCACTATAGCAACAAATTCCAATTAATTTGATCAGTTTTTAAAACATTTATGCGTATCACCCCAACAACCATTTAATAATATTATTTTTTAGATTCTATTTTCTGCCGAGACTAAGGGGGCTTTTAGCAAATTCATCTCAAGGTTGACTTTTTCTTAGCAAGGCTGTATGTCATCATTACATGTCTCACATAAAGTTTCCCCTCCTTCCTTATTGAGCTCATTTGAGATTTCACGTCCACCATTAATTTCATGGTTTCCATGAATTACTTGTCTCTCCACCAAATCCAAATTGTACCTTTACATTTTGATTATCATGTACAACCCCCCCCAGAATTATTTTAGGGAGTTGTATTTTGCCTCCTTTCAAATCAATTATTTCTCTTTAACCCTTTGAGGACCAAGGAACAAATTTGTCCCATAGTTTTAAACTAAAACTAATTAGATTGAATAAACATATGGATCTTAAAGGGACACTGTCACCTGAATTTGGAGGGAACAATCTTTAGACCTAGGAGCGGGGTTTTCGGGTGTTGATGCACCCTTTCCTTACCCGCCGGCTGCATGCTGGCTGCAATATTGGATTGAAGTTCATTCTCTGTCCTCCGTAGTACATGCCTGCACAAGGCAATCTTGCCTTACGCAGGCGTGTACTACGGAGGACAGAGAATGAACTTCAATCCAATATTGCAGCCAGCATGCAGCCGGCGGGTAAGGAAAGGGTGCATCAAACACCCAAAAACCCCGCCTTTAGGTCTAAAGATTGTTGCCTCCAAATTCAGGTGACAGTGTCCCTTTAAAGGGTCAATCGAAAAAAAAAAAATCATTTAACTTGTATTATTAAGCTCTTTCTCCCTTATAAAAAAAATTGCCCTCACACTTAGCAATATATATGTAATTTATTTTTAATCCTTGAATTTTAGTTTTAATTTTATGCATAGGAAAAAAAACAAAATATAGGCGCTTCCAGTAACCGATGAGGATCCCAATGGAGTGAGATCATTTCCAAGAGAGAGCAGCGAATTGTTTCACTCCAATAATACATGTGGTTTATTCAATAAAAAATGGTTAAAAACACAACGCGTTTCGGCCCTCATCAGATGTATCACCCGTACCACACGTATTGTTGGCGTTAAACACTCTGTTGTGCTCTCTTGGACATTATCTCACTCCATTGGAATCCTCATCGGTTAGTGGAAGCACCTAGAGCTTGCTTTTTCCTACGTTGGAACTCTTCCAAGGAATTATCCCCATCTCACAGTGTTAGCATCAAACCACCACTTAGGCGTTCCATGAGATATATGGTATTTTACAGTTGTGCCTGATTTTAAAACTCTAGCAGGCGAGTAGTATTCCTTCCTCACCTTAACTGCTTTAAAAAAATTGTAATACTATGTTTAAGTAGCCCTTCTTATTTTCCCTTCCATTTTAGGTAATACTTAACAAAACAAGTTAATAATTTAAAATACCCATCACTTTAATCCCTTCCCGTCCCAGCCAATTTCTGCTTTTTCATTTTTGCTTTTTTCCTCCCCTTCTCCCAAAGCCATAACTTTTTAGTTTTTGTCCACATAGCAGTATTAGGTCTTCTTTTTCGTTAGACAAATTTTACCTTTGAATAACATAATCCAGTTTATCATGTGATGCAATGGCAGGAAAAATTCCAAGTGCGTCGAAATTGCAAAAAAAAGTGCAATTCCACAATTGTTTTTGTTTTTTGGGTTCTTTACTTAACTTTTATGAATATGGCGATACCAAATTTATGCATTTTTCATTTTCTTTTAATTTATTTTATTTTTAATGGAGCAAAAAGGGGGTGATTTGCATTTTAATATATTTTTATTTTCTTCACATTAATTAAACCTTTTTTTTTTCACTTTCTACTGTATATTTAACTCCCTTTAAGAAACTTGAACCTGCAGGTATCCATTTGCTTGTGTTAATTACAGCAGTGCATCATTGCTGCCATGTGTAGCTAAAATCACAGTCTCCTGACTTTATTTCACAGGAGAACCGTGATAATAAGCATGGCGCATGTTAAGAGATTTACAGAGTCAGTTAAAATGTTAACAATGAAGGTCTGCCCATGGCTGTTAGAGGCAGATGATGGCAGAATAATTCTACCATCATCTGCTGGAAAAGATGCGGGCTCAGCTTGCGAGACCCTGTATATGATGTATGATGTTTTTGCCTTCCAAGTTTTCCCAAACGCAATTTTTCCAGTTTGGTGACCAATTACGCCACCTATATTAAGGTTGGATTTTGCCTCTTTTTTCATCAATATTATCTATTTAACCATTGAAATTAAGTAATAATCTGCTATTATAAATTATTTTCTAAAAATATAATTTCCCTTTACAAAAATAATTTTCCTATGACAAAAATGAACTAGACTTTATTCTAATCTCTACAATTTCTAGCATATAAATGCCCATCACCTCAACATCTCACTTACGTTTTCCTCCTTTCCTACTAATCCCACTTGATATATTAAGTCCACCATTAATTTGTTGATTTCCAGTGATTCCTAAAGTTACATTGCCAAGTTCAATTGTTCCACCTTGTTGACCAAGTATGCCCCCCACATTCAGGTTGGGTAGTTGTAGGTTTCCACCTTCCAGGTTAATTTCTGTTTATATAAGGAAACAAAACATTTGATCCAAAATTCCTTAATTCTGCTTTTTAATAAATGAATACCCATCACCTCGACAGTATAGAAAGACTTTTATATACGGTACTTTCCATAGTATATATTGGAAAAATTATAACAATTCCATCTCCTTTGTATTTACTTCAGATAATATTCTATTTACCCTAAATTTCATGATTTTTCCACCTACCATCACCAATCTTTGATAGTTATTTTATCAACCAAGCCCTATTCATTACTAGCTAACACAGCATGCACATTTTTTGCCTTTCACCTCAATTCATTTAATTTTGTAGAAGACAAACGTTGACATTTCCCCCAAAAAACTGACAATAGAACTGTAAGAAATATTTTCTCTAAATACTTGTTTTGCCTCTCGCATCAATTCATTCCATTTTGGAAAAGACAAATGACGACATTTCCCCCCAAAAATAAACAATATAATGGCAAAAAATGTTTTCTCCATCTATACGACTTTGGAAAAAACTGTGAAAAATAACCCACCACCCATCAGGTTTATCTATATGCGTTCATATTTACTAAATGTAATAACTTACTGGTTCCTCCTTCCTGATTAATCCCATTTATATTCAGGCCACCATTAATTTCACTTTGTCCATTAATTCCAAAACCTTGTGCCTCCCCAGCACCGCCAAATTCAATGTTTCCACCTTGTTGACTAAGAATACCCCCCACAGTTAGGTTTGGAAGTTGTAGGTTTCCACCTCCCAGGTTAATGTCTGTTTATATAAGGAGACAAAACATTTCATTCAAAACTCCTTAGCTCTCTTTTTTAATAAAATATATTACCCATCACCTTGAGAGCACAGAAAGGCTGTTACGTAGTTACGATGGTATACATTGGAGAAATATTATGTTTTCCTTCTCCCCTTTATTTACTTCAATTTATTTTAAATTTATCCTTAATTTCATGCTTCTTTTTTCTACCCACCATCACCAATCTTTACCAGTTATATTACCAACTAAGCCCCACTCACTTCTAATTACCATAATCTATGTACATTTTTTGCTTTTTTGCATCAATTCATTCCATTTTGGAAAAAGACAAATGTTGACATTTCCAACCAAAAAATGAACAATAGAATTAAAAATTTTTACTCTAACTAAACGACTTTGTAAAAAACTGTGAAAAATATCCCATCACCTGTCAGGTTTATTTAGATATATTCATATTTACTAATAACTTACTGCCTCCTCCTTCTTGATTAATCCCATTTATATTAAGTCCACCACTAATTTCTTGATTTCCATTAATTCCAAAACCTTGTGCCCCACCAGCACCGCCAAATTGAATTTTTCCACCTGTTTGACCAAGTATGCCCCCTGCATTTAGGGTTGGAAGTTGTAGGTTTCCACCTCCAAGGTTAATTTCTGTTTATATAAGGAAACAAAACATTTTATTCAAAACTCCTTAGTTCTCCTCTTTAATAAAATAATACCCATCACCTCTACAGTACAGAAAGGCTGTTATGTAGTTACCATGGTATACATTGGAGAAATGTTATGTTTTCCTTCTCCTCTTTATTTACTTCAATTTATTTGAAATGTATTCTTCATTTCACATTTTTTTCTACCCATCATCACCAATCTTTCGCAGCTATTTTACCAACTAAGGCCCACTCATTGTTAGTTATCACAACCTAACATATATACTCATGAATAAACCAAGTTTTTCAGCACTTTTTTGCACTGAAAACGCCCTCCTTGGCTTATACATGAGTCATTTTCCCAGAAGACGGCAGGGGAGGAGGCGCGGCGGCTCACAGAGGCAGGAACCGGCGGCTACGGCTAAAGTCTGTACTCACTGCTAAAGAGAAATGAATATTCATAGCGCTGGCAGTGAATATTCATTTCTCTTAAAACGCGCAGTTACAGCTGCAGCCTTCCAACACACATACCATTTACCTTCCCTCACTGCATCTCGTTGGTGCCAGCAGCTCTTCTGGCCAAGCGATCACATGTCCCACGCTCATTAAGGTGATGAAGATTCACCTCTCTCCACTCCCATAAGCGTGGAGTGAATATTCATTACCTTAATGAGCGGGGACACGTGATCGCTCGGCCGGAAGGGCTGCTGGCACCAAACAAGATGCAGCGAGGGAGGAAGGTAAATAGGAAGTGTGATTTTTATAGGAACCATGCATACAAGGACAGGAATGGGGAGCAATGCATGGAAGGATAGGGGATAAGGAGCCATGCATACAAGGACAGGGATAAGGAACCATGCATACAGGAATGAGAAGCCATGCATACAAGGACAGGGATGGGGAGCCATGCATAACAGGGTAGGGATGAAGGGGAAAATCCATACCCAGCTTATACTCGAGTCAATAAGTTTTCTCAGTTTTTCGTGGCAAAATTAGGTGCCTCTGCTTATACTTGGGTCGACTTATACAGGAGTATATAAGGTATGTAAATTTTTTGCCTTTCATGTTAACTCATTGCATTTTGGGAAAAACAAATAGTGACATTTTACCCCAAAAAATGCAAAAAATATTTTTTCTAACTCCCACCACCTGATAGGTTTATCTAGATTTATACATATTCATATTTACTAATAACTTACTGCCTCCTCCTTCCTGATTAATTCCATTTAAGCTAAATCCACTATTAATTTCATGTTTTCCATTAATTCCGAAAGCAAGTGCTTTAGATATGTTGATATTTACTTAATGTAATAACTTACTAGCTCCTCCTTCCTGGTTAATCCCATTTATATTCAGGCCACCATTAAATTCACTTTTTCCATTAATTCCAAAACCATGTGCCTCCCCAGCACTGCCAATTTCAATTTTTCCACCTTGTTGACCAAGAATACCCCCCACAGTTAGGTTTGGAAGTTGTAGGTTTCCACCTCCCAGGTTAATGTCTGTTTATATAAGGAAACAAAACACTTAATTAAAAATTTATTAATTCTCCTTTTTTAATAAAATAATACCTATCACTTCTACAGCACAGACTTATGTATTAACTGTGGTATACATTGGAGAACTGTTATGTTTTCCTTCTCCCCTTTTTATACTCCAAATAATATTTTAAATGTATCTTTAATTTCATGTTTTTCTACCCACCATCACCAATCTTTGCCAGTTATTTTACCAACTAAACCCCAATCATTGCTAGTTACCATAACTTATGCACTTTTTTTTGCCTTTTATGTCAATTCATTCCATTTTGGAAGAAATAAATGTCGACATTTCCCCAAAAAACTAAACAGCAGAATTGCAAAAAAGGTTTTCTCTAACTGTACGACTTTGTAAAAAAAGTTTGTGAAAAATATCCCACCACCTGTTAGATTGATCTACATATATTCATGTTTACTAAAAACTTACTGCCTCCTGCTTCTTGATTAATCCCATTTATATTAATTCCTGCCCCTCCAGCAGCGCCAATTTGAATTTTTCCACCTTGTTGACCAAGTATACCCCCCACATTTATGTTGGGTAGGTGTAGGTTTCCACCATTCAGGTTAATTTCTGTTTATATAAGGAAACAAAACATTTCATTCAAAATACATCATTGCCCCTTTTTTTAAACAAAAATCAAGATTATACCCATCACCTCGAAAGCATAAAGAGGCTAGTACATACTAAGCAAAGTGTATATAAAGAAAGTTAATGTTTTCCTTCTGTTCTTCAGTTATTTCAGATAATATCCAAAATTCATCCTTAATTTCATGCATTTTCCTACCTTCAATCTCCACAAGTTATTTCACAGGCTAAACCCAACTCTTTGTAATTTAGTATAACTCACGTTAATTATTCATCTTTCACATTAATTATTTCCATTTTTAGAAATATAAATGTTCACATTCCTCTAAACTGAACAATATTCCACCTCCTGTCAAGTTTATCTAGATAGGTTAATATTTACTAACTGTAATAACTTACTGTTTCCTAATTCCTTGTTGATCTCACTAGATATTTTATATCCACCATTCATTTCCTGTTTTCCATTAACGCCAAAAGCATCCCCACCATTGTTGCCAAATTTAATTTTTCCACTTTATTGACCAACTATGCCCCCACATTTAAGTTCGGTAGTCGTATGTTTTCACCTTTCAGGTTAAGATGATTTATTCCTTCGATTTAGTATATAATACCCACCACCTTGACATTATAAAGAGGCTAGAATAGATCCACAAACCCAAGTGTATTTCAAGAAATGTTGTGGCTTCCTTGACCTTTTTATTATTTTCACGTAATGTCCTAAGTTCACCCTTAATGAGATAATTTACAGTTAAATTAGTCTTGTTACAACTTCTTGTAACTCATGTTAAATTGTTTGCCTTTCACATCAATTAAATCTTCAAGTGTTAGGGGTCGAGTTCCCGCCTCTGCACAGGGGGAATCTCGGGCCATCTCCGCTGCGGTCTCCGATTCTTCTCCTGCCGCAGTGGAGTCTGCTCAGCGGAGACGTCGGTCCCAGCGTCTCGCTCAGTCTGACTCTGTGCAAAGGGTTACTGCTGCTTTTCCAGCTTCTGCCATTGAAGCCAGTGCTGGGCAGCGGCGAGCAGACGCTTTTGGGACTAAGTCCTGCTTTTCTCCTTCTGAGCATGCCCAGGGTAAGATCTCTTTGGAGATCGAGGGTCACATGCTTGGATACTGCAGCAAAACCCATTGGTTCTCCAGGAAGGTCCTGAAGGTGCTCAGGCTCTGTGACAGCCTCTCATTGGTCCTTCTAGGAAGGTCTTGTACTTGCTGCAGCTATATAAGGTTCGCATGGCCGCACGGCCATGCGCTAGTATCAATACATGTTATGAGTTTTGCGCAAATTTGGTCACGCTTGTGTGGTTTCAGGGACCCGGCTGAAATAAGCCACTTAGAATACCGGCACCTCTGGTGAGGAGATTGTGTGTATGGTTTCAGGGCCCCGGCTGAAATAAGCCACCTAAAATACCGGCTCCTCCGGTGAGGAGATTGTATGTTTGCCTCCTTGACTGCGTGACCACAAGCTGCTATCTGCTCAGCAGTTACTGTGTATTCCTGTGGAGTTTAACAGGACACAGTCCTTTCTTTATAGCGACTCTGTGAAGCAACAGAGATCGCTTCTACCGCCATATAGTGCCGCCATTTGCCAGCAGCAGGTTCTTTACCTGCACGGTGGACCCCGGGCTGCGAACGCACCAAATAACATCTCTATATTTACTCGGTGCGTTCCGCCAGCCCTTACAACAAGTGCTTTTAGATTCCATGAAAACTAATTTTAGACTTGTGAAAAAATGAAAAGTTCTCAAACTTTATGTAATGCTGTTTTTATTTCAAAACTTCTCGCCATTTGTCAGTCTCTCAAAATATATGTAAATTAACTAATTGAAATTACATACGTTTTTGTCTTTTCTTATTAAATTGACTTACAAGTCCACCATTAATTTTAAGTTTTTGCCCTACTATTTCCAATCTCAATTTTTCCAGTTTGATCACCAATCATGCCCCTTAGATATAGGATGGGTACATGGTTAGTTCTAATTTCCTAATTGCAAGTCCAATAGTTTTGTTGAAATGAAGAATTAAAACATTTAACTTATTATGCAAAAACTCTTACCGCCATAAAATAATTTCCTTTTACCAAAACAAAGAGAAACTCAAATGCACACAAAATAACTTAAATCCACCACCATCCTAGAGAAAGTATGAGTACGCTTATTTTTCCCATCATCTATATTTTTTTAAGAAATCTTTTCAAATCCATTTTTTTGGTATTACATTTTTCCTGTTGATGACCAAATGTGTCTCCAATATTTAGACCGAATTGTTGAAATTTGCCTCATCCCAAATCAATGCTACCAAAATTATACTATTACAAAAATTGTACAGCCTTTGAGCTAATTACCCTCAAGAATAAGCTTCAGTATTTTACAAACTTCTTCATTTCAAAACTTTGGAATATAAAAATGGTCCACCACTAAAACAGTATTTTCAGTTCTCACCATTACCAAGCTTTCTTTTTCCCATAAGCCAATTAAAAAAAATCCCAAAGAAAACAATAAAAATTGCACTAACATTGTTTATATTTAATCCTTAAAACTTAGCCTTAAAAAGAATATTTTTGCTAAAATTTTCCAAATTTATCAATCATATAACTAACGTCTTCCCCCTTGCTGTCCTGATATTTGAAGTCCACCATTAAATTCAGGTTTTCCATTAATTTCAAAAGTTTTTGTCTCCCCGCTACTAAACTCAAATTGGTGACCTTCTAAACCCCCAAGATTGACCTCACCCAACTGTAATTTGCCTCCTTTCAAATCCAAATCTGATAAAGAATTGAAATTCATTTAACTTTTCTGTTTTATTACCAAATATACAATAGATTGTATTCTCAATTCCTCTGTTATTTATAAAAAATATATGTTAAGCCCTCGTAAACACTTGTGTGTATATATAACAAGTATCCATAAATATATATAGAAGAAGAGTTGACAGGTCAATGAAAAGTTTATAAAGTTGAAACAATCAAAGACATAGTCCAGTGGATAAAATACAGCCATGGCTTCATTCATAAACTTTAAAGATCCTGAGACAGCACTTCTTTGCAAAACACAAAAATTGGAACAATAGTGGCCAACTGGTGCTGGACACCGGAAGTGTAAAATGCAATCTGGTTTTATCATTTTCCATTACACGAATCATTTTGGGGTCCACTTTTCTAAATGTATAGACATTGCAGCATGGGATCACAGCTGATTATTTCTGAGAGGTAAAACATTTCCTTGCCTGTTTTTAAACAATATTTTACCTAAAAGAAAAAAGTAATCTCCAATCCCATGCTATAATGTCAGTATACTTTTTTCTCCCCCCACTTCCCAGGAGCTGTGGTTTGATTAGACCAAGGTCCTATATGGTCAGACACAACCATTAAACAGTACACAACAGGGGCACATTTATAAGATTATCTCAGCACAGGAACATTTTACTTAAATACATCCAATTGTGGAAGTTAGTGTGTCCAAATTGCTAATTATTAGGTAATACACTTTTCAAACTTTGAGAATCTCCAACCTTTTCGTAGTTTTTGCTTAGAACTTTTTTCGGAATACTTGGATTACCAAGTGAAATAATGTATGAGCATGTATAATATTTACTGTGACAAGATATTGCTCATAAATAGTGTTGAGCATTCCGATACCGCAAGTATCGGGTATCGGCCGATATTTGCTGTATCGGAATTCCGATACCGAGATCCGATACTTTTGTGGTATCGGGTATCGGTATCGAAACAACATTAATGTAAAAATGTGTAAAAGAGAGAATTAAAATAAAAAATATTGCTATACTCACCTCTCCGACGCAGCCTGCACCTTACCGAGGGAAGCGGCAGCGTTCTTTGTTTAAAATTCGCGCTTTTCTTTCCTTACGTGAAGTCCCGGCTTTGTGATTGGTTGCGTCGCAGTCACATGGGCAACGCAACCAATCACAGCAAGCCATGACGTAATTTCAGGTCCTTAAGGATTTTAAAATTACGTCCCGGCTTTGTGATTGGTTGCGTCGCAGTCACATGGGCGACGCAACCAATCACAAGCCGTGACGTCACGGGAGGTTGGACAAGCGCGCATTTTAAAATGCGCGCGTGTCCAGCCTCCCGGCTTGTGATTGGTTGACCGCGAAGCAACCAATCACAAGCCGGGACGTCACGGGAGGTTGGACAAGCGCGCATTTTAAAATGCGCGCGTGTCCAGCCTCCCGGCTTGTGATTGGTTGACCGCGACGCAACCAATCACAAAGCCGGGACGTAATTTTAAAATCCTGAAGGACCTGAAATTACGTCACGGCTTGCTGTGATTGGTTGCGTCGCCCATGTGACTGCGACGCAACCAATCACAACGCCGGAACGTAATTTTAAAATCCTGAAGGACCTGAAATTACGTCACGGCTTGCTGTGATTGGTTGCGTCCCGGCCACATGGGCAGCACGCGACCAATCACAAGCCGGGACTTCACGTAAAGGAAAGAAAAGCGCGAATTTTAAACAAAGAACGCTGCCGCTTCCCTCGGTAAGGTGCAGGCTGCGTCGGAGAGGTGAGTATAGCAATATTTTTTATTTTAATTCTTTCTTTTACACATTAATATGGTTCCCAGGGCCTGAAGGAGAGTTTCCTCTCCTTCAGACCCTGGGAACCATCAGGGATACCGTCCGATACATGAGTCCCATTGACTTGTATTGGTATCGGGTATCGGTATCGGATTGGATCCGATACTTTGCCGGTATCGGCCGATACTTTCCGATACCGATACTTTCAAGTATCGGATGGTATCGCTCAACACTGTTGTGAATTTGCTTTTTGCTCCCTCTAGTGGTTACTAGTTTTTTGACTCTGGTTTTTCTGTCATTCCTTTTATCCGCACCTGGGTCGTTAGTTAGGGGTGTTGCTATATAAGCTCCCTGGACCTTCAGTTCTATGCCTGGCAACGTAGTTATCAGAGCTAGTCTGCTGTGCTCTTGTCTACTGATCCTGGTTCCAGTTATATCAGCTAAGTCTGCCTTTTGCTTTTTGCTATTTGTTTTGGTTTTGTATTTTTGTCCAGCTTGTTCCAAATCTATATCCTGACCTTTGCTGGAAGCTCTAGGGGGCTGGTGTTCTCCCCCCGGACCGTTAGACGGTTCGGGGGTTCTTGAATTTCCAGTGTGGATTTTGATAGGGTTTTTGTTGACCATATAAGTTACCTTTCTTTATTCTGCTATCAGTAAGCGGGCCTCTCTGTGCTAAACCTGGTTCATTTCTGTGTTTGTCATTTCCTCTTACCTCACCGTCATTATTTGTGGGGGGCTTCTATCCAGCTTTGGGGTCCCCTTCTCTGGAGGCAAGAAAGGTCTTTGTTTTCCTCTACTAGGGGTAGCTAGATTCTCCGGCTGGCGCGTGTCATCTAGAATCAACGTAGGAATGATCCCCGGCTACTTCTAGTGTTGGCGTTAGGAGTAGATATATGGTCAACCCAGTTACCACTGCCCTATGAGCTGGATTTTTGTATTCTGCAGACTTCCATGTTCCTCTGAGACCCTCGCCATTGGGGTCATAACAGTTTGCCAGGCCAGTATTAAATGTTTAATGCATTGCAGAAGAGGGATTATAAGAAAGAAGATTCTGAGTTTTTTTTTTCTCCTTCCCCTTTACCTCAGAGTGGCTATGCTTGCTGCAGACATGAATGTCCAGACCTTGATTACAAGTGTGGACCAGCTGGCTACTCGTGTGCAGGGCATACAAGACTATGTTATCAGAAATCCTAGGTCAGAACCTAAAATACCGATTCCTGAACTGTTTTCCGGAGACAGGTTTAAGTTTAGGAATTTCGTGAATAATTGTAAATTGTTTTTGTCCCTGAGACCCTGTTCATCAGGAGATTCTGCTCAGCAAGTAAAAATTGTTATTTCGTTCTTACGGGGCGACCCTCAGGATTGGGCTTTTTCGCTGGCACCAGGAGATCCGGCATTGGCTGATCTTGATGCGTTTTTTCTGGCGCTCGGTTTACTTTATGAGGAACCCAATCTTGAGATTCAGGCAGAAAAGGCCTTGCTGTCTATGTCTCAGGGGCAGGACGAGGCTGAAGTGTATTGCCAAAAATTTCGGAAATGGTCCGTGCTGACACATTGGAACGAGTGTGCACTGGCCGCTAATTTTAGAAATGGCCTTTCTGAAGCCATTAAGAATGTTATGGTGGGTTTTCCCATTCCCACAGGTCTGAATGATACTATGGCACTGGCTATTCAAATTGACCGGCGGTTGCGGGAGCGCAAAACCGCAAATTCCCTCATGGTGTTGTCTGAACAGACACCTAATTCGGTGCAATGTGATAGAAAAACCGCAAATTCCCTCATGGTGTTGTCTGAACAGACACCTGATTTAATGCAATGTGATAGAATCCTGACTAGAAATGAGCGGAAAATTCATAGACGCCGGAATGGCTTGTGCTACTACTGTGGTGATTCTACACATGTTATCTCAGCATGCTCTAAACGTATAGCTAAGGTTGTTAGTCCTGTCACCGTTGGTAATTTGCAACCTAAATTTATTCTGTCTGTAACTTTGATTTGCTCACTGTCATCTTATCCTGTCATGGCGTTTGTAGATTCAGGTGCTGCCCTGAGTCTCATGGATCTCTCATTTGCTAAGCGCTGTGGATTTACTCTTGAACCATTAGAAAATCCTATTCCTCTTAGGGGTATTGATGCTACACCATTGGCAGCAAATAAACCGCAGTATTGGACTCAGGTTACCATGTGCATGACTCCTGAACACCGCGAGGTGATACGTTTCCTGGTTTTACATAAAATGCATGATTTGGTCGTTTTAGGGCTGCCATGGTTACAGACCCATAATCCAGTCCTGGACTGGAAGGCTATGTCAGTCTCAAGTTGGGGCTGTCGTGGTATTCATGAGGATTCCCTGCCTGTGTCTATTGCTTCTTCTACGCCTTCGGAAGTTCCGGAGTATTTGTCTGATTATCAGGATGTCTTCAGTGAGTCTGAGTCCAGTGCACTGCCTCCTCATAGGGACTGTGACTGTGCTATAGATTTGATCCCAGGCAGTAAATTTCCTAAGGGAAGACTGTTTAATCTGTCGGTACCAGAACATACCGCTATGCGTTCATACATCAAGGAGTCTCTGGAAAAAGGACATATTCGTCCGTCTTCTTCCCCTCTTGGTGCGGGATTCTTTTTTGTGGCAAAAAAGGACGGATCTTTGAGACCTTGTATTGATTATCGGCTTTTAAATAAGATCACTGTCAAATTTCAGTATCCTTTGCCGCTGTTGTCTGACTTGTTTGCCCGGATTAAGGGTGCCAAGTGGTTCACCAAGATAGACCTTCGTGGTGCGTACAACCTTGTGCGCATTAAGCAAGGTGATGAATGGAAAACCGCATTCAATACGCCCGAAGGTCATTTTGAGTACTTGGTGATGCCTTTTGGGCTCTCCAATGCGCCTTCAGTTTTTCAGTCCTTTATGCATGACATTTTCCGGAAGTATCTGGATAAATTTTTGATTGTTTATCTGGATGATATTTTGGTTTTTTCTGATAATTGGGATTCGCATGTGGAGCAGGTCAGGTTGGTCTTTAAAATTTTGCGTGAAAATTCTTTGTTTGTCAAGGGCTCAAAGTGTCTCTTTGGTGTACAGAAGGTTCCCTTTTTGGGGTTCATTTTTTCCCCTTCTGCTGTGGAGATGGACCCAGTCAAGGTCCGAGCTATTCTTGATTGGACTCAGCCCTCGTCAGTTAAGAGTCTTCAGAAGTTCTTGGGCTTCGCTAACTTCTACCGTCGTTTTATCGCTAATTTTTCTAGCATTGTGAAACCTTTGACGGATATGACCAAGAAGGGCTCCGATGTAGCTAACTGGGCTCCTGCTGCCGTGGAGGCTTTCCAGGAGTTGAAACGCCGGTTTACTTCGGCGCCTGTTTTGTGCCAGCCTGACGTCTCACTTCCCTTTCAGGTTGAGGTGGATGCTTCGGAGATTGGGGCAGGGGCTGTTTTGTCGCAGAGAGGCCCTGGTTGCTCTGTTATGAAACCTTGTGCCTTTTTCTCTAGGAAGTTTTCGCCTGCTGAGCGAAATTATGATGTGGGCAATCGGGAGTTGTTGGCCATGAAATGGGCATTTGAGGAGTGGCGTCATTGGCTCGAGGGTGCTAAGCATCGTGTGGTGGTCTTGACTGATCACAAAAATCTGATGTATCTCGAGTCTGCTAAACGCCTTAATCCGAGACAGGCCCGCTGGTCATTGTTTTTCTCCCGCTTTGATTTTGTTGTCTCGTATTTACCAGGTTCAAAGAATGTGAAGGCCGATGCTCTTTCTAGGAGCTTTGTGCCTGATGCTCCTGGAGTCGCTGATCCTGTTGGTATTCTTAAAGATGGAGTTATCTTGTCAGCTATTTCTCCGGATCTGCGACGTGTGTTGCAGAGATTTCAGGCTGATAGGCCTGAGTCTTGTCCACCTGACAGACTGTTTGTCCCGGATAAGTGGACCAGCAGAGTCATTTCCGAGGTTCATTCCTCGGTGTTGGCAGGTCACCCGGGAATTTTTGGCACCAGAGATCTGGTGGCCAGGTCCTTTTGGTGGCCTTCCTTGTCAAGGGATGTGCGGTCATTTGTGCAGTCCTGTGGGACTTGTGCTCGAGCTAAGCCTTGCTGTTCTCGTGCCAGCGGTTTGCTCTTGCCCTTGCCTGTCCCGAAGAGACCTTGGACACATATCTCCATGGATTTCATTTCTGATCTTCCGCTATCTCAGGGCATGTCCGTTATCTGGGTGATATGTGATCGCTTCTCCAAGATGGTCCATTTGGTTCCTTTGCCTAAGCTGCCTTCTTCTTCCGATCTGGTTCCTGAGTTTTTCCAGAACGTGGTTCGTTTGCACGGCATCCCTGAGAATATTGTGTCAGACAGAGGATCCCAGTTCGTTTCCAGGTTCTGGCGGTCCTTTTGTAGTAGGATGGGCATTGATTTGTCGTTTTCGTCTGCTTTCCATCCTCAGACTAATGGACAGACGGAGCGAACCAATCAGACTTTGGAGGCTTATTTGAGGTGTTTTGTCTCTGCTTATCAGGACGATTGGGTGACATTCTTGCCGTTGGCTGAGTTTGCCCTTAATAATCGGGCTAGTTCCGCCACCTTGGTTTCGCCTTTTTTCTGCAACTCTGGTTTCCATCCTCGCTTTTCTTCGGGTCATGTGGAGCCTTCTGACTGTCCTGGGGTGGATTCTGTGGTGGATAGGTTGCAGCGGATCTGGAATCATGTGGTGGACAACTTGAAGTTGTCACAGGAGAAGGCTCAGCGCTTTGCCAACCGCCGCCGCGGTGTGGGTCCCCGACTACGCGTTGGGGATTTGGTGTGGCTTTCTTCCCGCTTTGTTCCTATGAAGGTCTCCTCTCCCAAATTTAAACCTCGTTTTATTGGGCCTTACAAGATATTGGAAATCCTTAATCCTGTATCTTTTCGTCTGGATCTTCCTGTGTCGTTTGCTATTCACAATGTATTTCATAGGTCCTTGTTGCGGCGGTACATTGTGCCTGTAGTTCCTTCTGCTGAGCCTCCTGCTCCGGTGTTGGTTGAGGGCGAGTTGGAGTACGTGGTGGAGAAGATCTTGGATTCTCGCCTCTCCAGGCGGAGGCTTCAGTACCTGGTCAAGTGGAAGGGCTATGGTCAGGAGGATAATTCCTGGGTGGTCGCCTCTGATGTTCATGCGGCCGATTTAGTTCGTGCCTTTCATGCCGCTCATCCTGATCGCCCTGGTGGTCGTGGTGAGGGTTCGGTGACCCCTCACTAAGGGGGGGGTACTGTTGTGAATTTGCTTTTTGCTCCCTCTAGTGGTTACTAGTTTTTTGACTCTGGTTTTTCTGTCATTCCTTTTATCCGCACCTGGGTCGTTAGTTAGGGGTGTTGCTATATAAGCTCCCTGGACCTTCAGTTCTATGCCTGGCAACGTAGTTATCAGAGCTAGTCTGCTGTGCTCTTGTCTACTGATCCTGGTTCCAGTTATATCAGCTAAGTCTGCCTTTTGCTTTTTGCTATTTGTTTTGGTTTTGTATTTTTGTCCAGCTTGTTCCAAATCTATATCCTGACCTTTGCTGGAAGCTCTAGGGGGCTGGTGTTCTCCCCCCGGACCGTTAGACGGTTCGGGGGTTCTTGAATTTCCAGTGTGGATTTTGATAGGGTTTTTGTTGACCATATAAGTTACCTTTCTTTATTCTGCTATCAGTAAGCAGGCCTCTCTGTGCTAAACCTGGTTCATTTCTGTGTTTGTCATTTCCTCTTACCTCACCGTCATTATTTGTGGGGGGCTTCTATCCAGCTTTGGGGTCCCCTTCTCTGGAGGCAAGAAAGGTCTTTGTTTTCCTCTACTAGGGGTAGCTAGATTCTCCGGCTGGCGCGTGTCATCTAGAATCAACGTAGGAATGATCCCCGGCTACTTCTAGTGTTGGCGTTAGGAGTAGATATATGGTCAACCCAGTTACCACTGCCCTATGAGCTGGATTTTTGTATTCTGCAGACTTCCACGTTCCTCTGAGACCCTCGCCATTGGGGTCATAACACAACACTACTCATAAACATTTATCAAAAATATGTTATACTTTATGAGCAACTACTAAGACTTGCTTTATAAGACGGGGTACAAATACCACCATTTTCCTCTATTGCTGTCTTAAAGCAGAGATCCCCAATCTTTGCGACATTGAGAGACACATTCAGATATGAAAGAGGGTCAAGAGCCACATTCTCCTGCCCCACTCACAGTAGTGACACCCAGAGCCCCATTACCTGCATATTGACAGCCAAAGCTTTTCCAGTGAACTCACACCAAGGCAGTATACCAAGCTCCAGGGTTTCCTACCTTTACCCCATTCAGATCTGCTCTTCTGTTCAGGGCTACATACAAAAGTCACCATCTAAAAATCTGCTCATAATTGCTACACCTGGTGCTAATGCACAAAGCTGGCAGGCAGCCGCGAGGCACACATCATGTGCCCATGTATTTGAACCATCAGTATGAAGCACTTGCCCATCAAGCAGTGTTTCTTTCTATGTTCCCATGGCCTTCAACTAAAGTTCCAATTCCAAACTGTCCCATATTAAACACAGTTTCTACTAGAAATCGATTTAGTGGGAAAAAAGATAAAGATTGAGTATAACTTTTAGAACCTCTTTGGTATACTGAGATCTGTCTGGACCTGATAGGAGTCCTTTCACATCTTTTGACCTAATTGTTAACCAATGTTTTAACACATTGTAGATAATTTTTAACTTACTTGACTTCTCCTGCTTTTCTTACGATATCTTTTTAAGCTCTTCCTGAATCCTCTTCTCTTCCCCACCATTTAATCCTACACCAGCTTGAATGCCAATACCATGATCAATAATAATAGTGCAATGTTTTCTATACTTAGCAAAAACATCCTTCATGGTTTCTTTGTAGCTTTTTTGCAAATCAATTTTTTAAATTCGATTAGGAAATTGCTTAGTGTGGTTGTTTGGCTTAACAAATCATTCTGTATACTCTTTGAGAGGTGCCTTCAAAGAACATATCTTGAAATTGAGGAACTGGCTTTTCCATGTATTACATGAACACCGTAATTTCTTACAATATTTCATTTTTCCGCTATTGGCTCTACAAAAAATTGATCATTTTTTAACACTCTTGAATTTATGTTCTCCTGCACTGTACAAATGATCACTTAGGTTTCCAGTAGGAGGACAAACATTTATTTTCATGGCACCCTTTAAACGAAAAGTGATTGTTAAAAGTAGACATCCATTTTATGAACAGTAGACCATTCCAGGTGATGATTCACCAGATCTTCACATTTTATGATTCTTTGTTTCCTAGGTATATTGATATTAAGTAACAACAACTGTAGCCTTCAACAGCCAAAAGACGAAGAACACCTTCACTTCCTTCCCAGGACCATGGTTTTAACTTACCAGCAGATGATTTTTGCTTCTGCTCGGAAATCTTCCTAAGTTCATCATGGATCCTCTTATCTTCACCACCATTTACTCCAATACTCCCTTGAACGCCAAAACCAGAAATTCCACCTAGTTGTAGACTTGCGTTGACTTTAACTTCTATAGAAAGTAAAAATAAACTCATATACAGAATCTATGGATAAATGTATAATGAACCTACTATATAAAGTATATATTTAATCATCTATTATAATATTTAAGAATGATATTATAACTCATGTAAATTTCCTTTACTTTCTTCTCTAACGGAAGTCTTTACATCAGAATGACCACCGATGTCGTTATTGCCACCTTGAAGACCCAATGCTCCTCCCAAGGAAAAGCTACCACCAACTTGTTGACCTAACATAACAATTGGATTTTTTTTGCTTTGTTTTTCACTGCATTATTTTTCTTTTTAGGTCATAGAGTTGTTAGCTCTGATTCAAATGTTAAATGAGCACTTGCAATCTAGTAAACTGTCAAAGATTATAGGCAGGAAGAAAACAAAGGACTTTACTTTAGAAGTGTTTTAGAGTTTGCGAGAGTTTTTGGATATACTAATCATGCCCTACTATAAAAAGTATAGATTTAATAATCTACTATAATATTTAAGGAGGATATTGTAACTCATATATATTACCTTTGGGGATTAGGTTTGAAATGTTGCCAAGAATATTACCTTCTGCTCCGATGGAAGTCTTTACTTGACTTTGGCCACCAACCACGTTACTGCCACCTTGCACACCCAATGCTCCTCCCAAGGAAATGCCACCACCAACTTGTTTGCCTAAGATAAGAATTAGAATTTTTTTTATTCTTTCCCTGAATTATTTCTCTTTTGAGTTTATAGAGTTGGTCTCTCTGGTTCAAATGTTAAATTCGCATTTGTAATTTACTCAACAAAAAGTACACTGGAAAAGATTATAGATAGGAAGAAAACAATGTACTTTACTTTAGAAGTGTTTTACAATTTACAAGAGTTTTTGGATAACCCACATATGCCCTACTATGTAAAGTATAGATTTACTCATCTACTATAGTATTTAACCCATTATCTACCAATGTCCTGTTTTGGGGACGTCTAATCTTTAGCTTCCAACAACTAAGATTTTATAATTTTTATAAGTCCAATTTTTTGTGTTGTATTTGTAAAATGAATGTTTACAAAATAGGAAATCATGTCATTGTCATTTTTAATTGAATATTGGGATGCCCTTTTCTGAAAAATCAGTACTTGAAAAAATTTAGCAAATTATCTTTCTGATTCATTAGGACCCAAATCATTAAAAATCTGTCATTAAAAAAAAAAAGAAAATTGCTAATTTGGCAAGTAATGGGTTAAGGAGGATATTGTAACTCATATATAAATTACCTTTTGGGATTAAGTTTGAAATGTTGCCAAGAATATTACCTTCTGCTCCGATGGAAGTCTTTACTTCACTTTGGCCACCAATCACTTTGTTGCCACCTTGCAGACCCAATGCTCCTCCCAAGGAAAAGGTACCTCCAACTTGGTTGCCTAAAATAACAATTAGATTTTTTTGTTTTGTTTGTCACTCCATTATTTCTCTTTTGAGGTCAAAGAGTTAGTCACTGGTTCAAATGTTAAATCAGCACTGCTGCTTTAGCCCCCAAATTTCATTTTCACAAGGGTAATTGGGGAAAATGAAGCACAAATTGTGTTGTGCAATGTCTCCTGAGTATGCAAATACCCCATTTGCAGTGGAAAACTACTGTCTGCACGAACGGGAAGGCTTGGAAGGAAAGGAGCACCGTTTGACTTTTGGAGAGCAAATTAATCTGGAATAGATGCTGACACCATGTCGCATTTGGGAAGCCCCTGGTATACCTAGACAGCGGAAACCCGCCACAAGTGACCCCTTTTTGGAAACTACATCCATCAAAGACTTCATCTAGAGGTCTGGTGAGCACCTTGAACCCACAGTTGCTTCACATAATTTTATAACGTTGAACTGTGAAAAACAAACAAACACATTTTTCACATAAAAGTGTTGCTTTAGCCCCAAATGTTTCATTTTCACAAGGGTAATAGGAGAAAATAGACTGTTATTTGTTGAGCAATTTCTCCTGAGTACACTAATACCTCATATGCAAAGGAGAGATACTGTTTGGGAGAACGGCAGGGCTTGGAAGAGAAGGAATGCTAGCTGTCATTTGGAGCACAAAATTGGCTGGAATAGATAGCAGAAGCAATGTCGCGTTTGCAGAGCTCTTGGATCCCCCAAGTGACCCCATTTTTGAAACCACAATCCTCAATGAACTCATTAAGAGGAGTGGTGAGCACCTTGAACCTACAGGTGCTTCATAGAATTTTATAGCGTTGAGCCATGAAAATAATTAAAAAATTTTTTTTCCCACATTCAAGTTCCTTTTGCACCAAATATTTCATTTTTACTAAGGGTAAGAGGAGAAAATGGACAATACAATTTGTTGTGCAATTTCTCCTGAGTACCCTGATACCCCATATGTGGTGGAATACTATTGTTTGAGTGTGTAGGAGATGTAGCATTTCTACCCCTTTAAATAAGTAAACTCTTTAAATGTAAATGCGTTATGCTACTATATAATGTTGTGTAATGTAGGGCAGGTGTAGAACTTATTGTAGGACACTATATGGGGCTCTACTTTGTACATAGTTTGGTAGGAAGCGCTGTCTTTGATAAGAAAGGAGTCTTCCTGTTTGGAGTGAGTTAGAGTCTGGGAGCTGAATAGCTCAGGAGAGCCGCAGTGCCCGGATAGTCCTGTGGGGCTTAATGCCCAGGACCGTACAAGGACAGTCCCATAACTTTAAGAGAAGTACCCATCCATACAGGGTGCGGACGGACAGAGGGTACAGTTGAGACAGCAGCGCTTTCCACGTCATAGAACAGAAGTCAAGAAGTGGTCCTTAATCAGTGCAGGGACACAGGTTGCTCGCCATTTGGCAACTCATTGCTTGGGCTGATGCCTTTCGTACCGAGGCGAAATCGATGGAGGAACACTCTGGTGTATTGAGCTCGCACAGTGAGGATGCTGCATTATCGCAAGAGACAGTATGTCCCAGGAATGTATTGCAGGACATAAAGGAAAGCATAGGGAAAGCGAAGAATGTGAACTGTGTGGAACCTGATGCTAATGCTGTAACAGACTGGAATGGAAAATCTAATAGTAAAGTTCTATGTTTTAAGTTGTTCAATGGAAGCAGCGAAACCACAGCCAGCCCGATGGGACCCAGATGGTGCAGAGGGTGAAGAAAAAGGTATGCTGCAGAAGGGACAGTGTTTATATGAAATGGGTGGGCAGAGCTTGAGTAAACAGTTAATCTCAGCCACGACTATGACTTTGGCTCTTCACCTCACAAGTGCACAGCAGGGCTCGGAAAGCAAGGAGCACCATTTAACTTGTGGAATGCAATTTTGTCTGGAACAGATTGTGGATGCCATGTAACATTTGAACAGCCCCTGACATGCCAAAACAGCAGAAACTTGAATAGGTGAACCGAATTTTGGAAAATAAACCTTTTGAGAAATTCATCTAGTGGTATAATGAGCATTTTTAACCCTCCGACGATTCACAGCATTTTATAACATTGGACTGAGTCAATGGAAAATTCCCATTTTTTCCACTAAAATGTTACTTTGGCCCCAAGTTTTCAATTCTCAAAATACAATATAATAGGACAAAATGGACAACAAAATGTCACATACTTTCTCCTGAGAATGTCAATATCTCATAAATGGTTGAAAACTACTTTTGAGGCACAATGCAAAACTCAGAAGGTGAGGAGTGCTATAGTATAGTGTATATTTTGCTAGAATGCTTTCACACTGACAGAGCCCCTGAGGTGCCAGAACAGCAGAAACCCCCAATAATTTACCTATTGCATCGCTTTGTTCTGAGAGCTATAACTTTTTTATTTTTCCACTGATGGGAGCTGTATGGCAGCTTGTTTTTGCGGAACAAGATGATGTTCTCAGTAATACCGTTGCTGTTTACATTCAACTTTTTGATCGCGTTTCACTTCACTTTCTGGTCAGCAGTACGATTAAAAAGTATAGTTTTTTTGGCCATTTTTTTATGGTTCACTAAAGGGGTTAACTAGTAGGACAGTTTTAAATGTCAGGTCGTTCCAGACAGAACAATACCAAATATATATGCGTTATTTGAGGGGTTTTTTACATAGCTATATGTAATTATTGGATTGAGATTTCTTTTGTTCTTCAATTTGTGATTTTTTAAAATATTTTTACAGTTTTTATAACTTTGTTTTAACTTTTTTAATTGTCCCAGGATGAGATATCAATTTTCTCTGCTTTTTGCATTGAAGGTCATTAGACCAGTGAATGACACAAAGGCAGAAGGCGTGTTAGCTCCTGTTCTGATAAAAAGCTTACAGGCCACCATATCTGGGTGACCCCCATGTCCATCGTTCAGCCAGAAAACCCATGTGGCAAAGAGTAAGCTCCACATTGGGGGAAAAAATTCCTTCCCGACTCCACATATGGCAAACAGACTAGTTCCCTGGATCAACGCCCTATCAAGGAATCTAGTGTATATACCCTGTAACATTATACCTTTCCAGAAAGGCATCCAGTCCCCTCTTAAATTTAAGTAATGAATCACTCATTACCACATCATACGGCAGAGAGTTCCATAGTCTCACTGCTCTTACAGTAAAGAATCCGCATCTGTTATTATGCTTAAACCTTCTTTCCTCCAGACGTAGAGGATGCCCCCTTGTCCCTGTCTCAGGTCTTTGATTAAAAAGATCAGAAAGGTCTTTGTACTGTCCCCTCATACATTAAAATAAGATCACCCCTTAGCCTTCATTTTTCCAAACTAAATAGCCCCAAGTGTAATAACCTATCTTGGTATTGCAGACCCCCCAGTCCTCTAATAACCTTGGTCGCTCTTCTCTGCACCCGCTCTAGTTCAGCTATGTCTTTCTTATACACCGGAGACCAGAACTGTGCACAGTATTCTAAGTGTGGTCGAACTAGTGACTTGTATAGAGGTAAAATTATGTTCTCCTCATGAGCATCTATGCCTCTTTTAATGCTTCTTATTATTTTATTTGCCTTTGTAGCAGCTGCCTGACACTGGCCACTGAATATGAGTTTGTCATCCACCCATACACCCAGGTCTTTTTCATTGATGGTTTTGCCCAGAGTTTTAGAATTAAGCACATAGTTATACATCTTATTACTTCTACCCAATGCATGACCTTACATTTATCCCCATTAAAGCTCATTTGCCATTTATCAGCCCAAGCTTCTAGTTTACATAAATCATCCTGTAATATAAAATTGTCCTTCTCTGTATTGAGTACCCTGCAGAGTTTAGTGTCATCTGCAAATATTGAAATTCTGCTCTGTATGTCCCCTACAAGGTCATTAATAAATATGTTAAAAAGAAGAGGGCCCAATACTGACCCCTGTGGTACCCCACTGCTAACCGCAACCCAGTCCGAGTGTGCTCCATTAATAACCACCCTTTGTTTCCTATCCCTGAGCCAGCTCTTAACCCACTTACACATATTTCCCCTATCCTCATTATTCTCATTTTATGTATCAACTTTTTGTGTGGCACCGTACCAAAAGCTTTTGAAAAGTCCATACACTCTGCGTCCACTGCGTTCCCTTGGTCCAGTCCGAAACTTATCTCTTCATAGAAATTAATCAGATTTGTCTGACAGGAATGGTCCCTAGTAAACCCATGTTGATATTGGGTGGATGTCATGAAGGAGTTAAAAGGGTACTTGTAATCTAGTCAACAAAAGTACACTGGCAAAGATAAGTAAGAAAGAAAGCAAAGGACTTTCTTTTAGAAACTACTTACCAGAGTTTTTTTGTATCCCAAGTAGGCCCAAGGAACGTTTTTTACGGCTTTGGTCTGTACTGTCGCTGCTTTCAAAGACTTCTGGTTCATCCCTATAATTAATTTCATCTGGGTTGTCAGCCGGCTGTTCTTTGCTTTGTGCATCTTGAAGACATATACATGGATTGGTGAGAGTCATCCAATGAAACACCAAGATAAAATATATAGTATATAAACAAAAATGTAATGTCGCAAACTCAAAAATCTTGGATTCCAAAGCTGCACCCAAGCAGAAAACATTTTGAATACTGTTTTTTGTGGCCAATGACTCCTTGGTACTACACATGCATGTCCAACTGCAAACCCTGCACCCTACAAAGCCAAGCCTACAGCAATGTCAATGCTGAACTTCTGAGATGTGACATTACAATGTACAGATGTAACAAAGTTCAAATTGAGAAGTGTGGTGTGCTACGTCAATATCGTAGAGCATCATTGTTTTTTGAGGAGGTAACACATTTAACGTGTATGAGAGCATCCATAGCATGCAAATAGAGTAGGTTTTTATACAAAATCTGGCCCTCTCAGGAGTACAAAAAAGAAAAAATTGCTGTATTTGAAATGTAATCCAAATATGTAACGTTGCGATCGAATGCTCAGACCTTCATCAGACGGATTCCAATTTAGACAGTGAGATGGGAACTAGCGCTATGTAGAAAACGGGTAGCAGACCAAATACTGTCCTCCCATCTTCCACATAGCACAATTTCCCATCTCATTATCAAAATAGCAATCCGTCTGATGAAGGTCTGAGTATTAGACCGTAACGTTACATATTTGGATAGAATTTCAAATAAAACTTTTTTTATTGCACTCCTGAGATTACCGGATTCTCTTTTGTATGTTTATATGGAGTGGTATGCTATACGAGCACCCGCCTTTACAGAGTGACATATATTCTTCTTTCTTGTTTTTAGCACAAAAGAGGGTGCTTGCTACATCTCTATAATCTGTTGTCTTCCATAAAAATGTTGCTAAGTCTACATAGTGCTCCTGACCATACAAAAGACAATTTCTAGAAATGGTTTTCTACGCTAAAATTCTGGCATGTGAATTTGTGGCGGACACTTGACTGATTTGTTGGCTTTATTTTTTAGGTTCCTTGTGAACAGTGGGGAAGGAAGATGAGGTCAACATAAATTGGGTTTTCAATCTTCAAATATGTATATAACTAGCTATGTCCTCCAGTCGCAAACTGCATAGCATAGTCTAGAAAGGGTTTTTTAACTTAGGCCATCTTCAGAAAATAACTTATTGATTAACCATGACCGGAGCTTTTTTTCGTTTTTGTGTTTTCGGTTTTCGCTCCCCTCCTTGCCAGAGCCATAACTTTTTTTATTTGTCCGTCATTATGGCCATGTGAGGGCTTATTTTTTGCGGTACAAGTTGTACGCTTGAATGACACCATTGGTTTTACCATGTCGTGTACTAGAAAATGGAAAAAAATCAAAAGTGCGGGGAAATTGCAAAAAAGTGCAATCCCACATTTGTTTTTTGTTTGGCTTTTTTGCTATGTTCACTAACTGCTAAAACTGACCTGCCAATATGAGTCTCCAGGTCATTATGAGTTCATAGACACCAAACATGTCTAGGCTCTTTTTTATCTAAGTGGTGAAAAAAAATTCTAAACTTTTCTAAAAAAAATAAATAAATTATGCCATATTCCAGATACCTGTAGCGTCTCCATTTTTCGTGATCTGGGGTTGGGTGAGGGCTTACGTTTTTAATGATACCATTTTGGTGCAGATATGTTCTTTTGATCACCTGTTATTGCATTTTAATGCAATGTCGCGGCGACCAAAAAAAACGTAATTCTGGCATTTTTACTTTTTTTCTAGCTAAGTAGATCAGGTTAATCCTTTTTTTATTGATAGATTGGGCGAATTTATTTGAGGGGGTGATTTGAACTTTTCTATATTTTTTATATTTTTAAAAACATTTTTCTTTAACTCTTGGCATGCCTCAATAGTCTCTATAGGAGACTAGAAGCTGCCATAGCCCGATCGGCTCTGCTACATAGAGGCGATGATCAGTTTGCCTCTATGTAGCTGAATTACTGACTTGCTATGAGCGTCGGCCACTGGTTGGCGCTCATAGCAATCCACCACTGACAACCACAGACGTCTCAACTCAAGGAGACCTCTGGTTGTCATCCCAACGAACCGATGACTCCCGATCACCGGTGAGCATATTTCTGGCCCGATAGCCGGAAGCAGGATTTAAATGCCGCTGTCATTGTTTGACAGCAGCATATAACTAGTTAATAGCCGTGGGTGGATGTTCAAAACAGCTGACATGTCCCGGAAAAGATGTGGGCTCACCGCCGGAGCCCACATCTAAGCGGGGGATACCGACATCGGCGTACTGTTACTCTCAATGTCGGAAAGGGGTTAAATCAGATATTGTGTTGAATATTTTTTTAAAAAATTGCCAATATTTATCTTTTAACATATCACGATTTGTATTAAGAATAAAACATGTAAATCTTGCAATTTTTACACTATCGGTATAAATCAGGTTTTGCATTTAATATTTCTTTATATTTTTTGCATTTATATTATAAATAATATATATTTATATATTATATTTTACACTTAAAAATCAAAAATAGAAATCTTGCAATTTTCACACTGGCCACTGGAGGTTTTTTAGACTCTAACTTCCTGTTGTTTCAGGAAACAACATATGTACATGGCCACAGTGGTCAGACCCTGACTCTCTATTTTCTATTGAAGTATCTAATGAGCAGGTGACAAGGTCATTGTGAATGGAGGGGGAGCTATGACATCTCCTTTTGTGATTGATGAATCCTGTGATATCAGCTGTGTATGGAGATGTTATCAGTCATTGCAATCCTGCCTCTGCAATAAAAAGCCTGCTGAAAACTCTTCATGTAAAGACAGGAAGTGTGACTCCAGAAAAGTACCAGTGGCCACTGTGAATATTGCAAGATTAGTTTTTCTTTTTTTTTTTTTCAAATTAAGATTGTGAAATAAAAAAATGGAATTTTAAACACAGGTAACACAAAAACCTGATCTAAATAATTGGTGGTGGTAGCTTACCTATAAAACTAAAGTCAGGAAATACTTTTTTTTATATATTGGTTGTGTAGGAGCCCAGCGGTCATTATAAATGTCTAACATGCAATGCTTAAAATTTGCAATATTTTCAGAAATAGGTTATAGGTTGCATTTACATCCAAATAACATAATAATACACAACAAAAAAAACTTACTTGTGCAGCCCGAGATAAGCTCGCAGTCAATGAGTTCTCCGTTGACACATTCACTATGGACGAAAATAAAGATATAGGTTATATATGAAGTATGGCTCTTAATACTTTTCGTATGTTTAAGGAAAAGTGCTACAAGATGAAGAATCAGCTTTATGCCAAAGGTATGGTAACAAAAAACATGTATAGTCCTTGATAAAAGTCTTCATCCTGTTCTATTTTTGTAAATCAGATTTGGCCACTTACCAGACTAAACAGAGTTCAGAAACTGTCTCTCCATGTTGGAACGTCTTTCCGTTAAAAAAGCAAGTTCCTGTTGAAGGAGAAAAAAATATTAGCGAGTATTTAAAAAATTAATTAAAAAGCAAATTTTCTGATTACCGTACATTGGAGGTCATCTAATGTTTTATCGACATTAGACTATGAATTATAGGAAGCTCTGAAATGTTTATAGTACAGCGGTGCAGGCACATTAATAATATCCCCATTTGTGTTACCAAGCATTAATATCCCTCATTTGTGTTCCCATGTATTAATAATATCCCCATTTGTGTTCCCATGTATTAATATCCCCATTTGTGTTCCCATGCATTAATAATGTCCCCCATTTATATTCCCATGCATTAATAATGTCCCCAATATATGTTCCCATGCATTCATGTCCCCCATTTGTGCACCCATGAATTAATGTCCCCATATATATTCCCATGTATTAATAATATCTGCCATTTGTGTTCCCATGCATTAATGCCCCCATTTATGTTCCCACACATTAATAATGTCCCCCAATTATGTTCCCATGCATTCATGTCCCCCATTTGTGTACCCATGAATTAATGTCCCCCATTTATATTCCCATGTATTAATAATATCTGCCATTTGTGCTCCCATGCATTAATGCCCCCATTTATGTTCCCACACATTAATAATGTCCCCAATTTTTGTTCCCATGCATTCATGTCCCCCATTTGTGTACCCATGAATTAATGTCCCCCATTTATATTCCCATGTATTAATAATGTCCCCAATTTATGTTCCCATGCATTCATGTCCCCCATTTGTGCACCCATGAATTAATGTCCCCATTTATATTCCCATGTATTAATAATATCCCCCATTTGTGTACCCATGAATTAATGTCCCCCATTTATATTCCCACACATTAATAATGTCCCCAATTTATGTTCCCATGCATTCATGTCCCCCATTTGTACACCCATGAATTAATGCCCCTCATTTATGTTCCCATGTATTAATAATATCCCCCATTTGTCATCCCATGCATTAATAATATCCCCCATTTGTGTTCCCATGCATTCATGTCCCCATTTGTGTTCCCATGCATTAATGTCCCCCATTTATATTCCCACGCATTAATAATGTCCCCCATTTGTATCCCCATATATTCATGTCCCTCATTTGTGTTCCCATGAATTAATGTCCCCCATTTATATTCCCATGCATTAATAATATCCCTCATTTGTGTTCCCATGCATTACTGTCTCCCATTTGTAGCTCACTGAATGAGCAATGTCCTTCTTTGTGGCCCCCATCCAGTAATAATACCCTCTATAAGTGCCTCTATAAGTTTAATAAGACTTTACATGGGGCCCATACTCTCCAATCAGCTACTTTTTAATGCAACTAAACTGATCCAAAAGTCTTAGATTTAAAAAAAATAAAAAAAACCTCCCCAAAAAAGAAGTAGTTTGCAGAAAAAACAACAACCTATGTTTATGTAAAGTGCTGCTTCTTTTTTATTACTTGAATTAGGGGTTCATACAGACATGTTTGTCTATGTGTCCGAGCATGGAAAGCAATGCACGGACTGGCTGCAGGTCTCCTGACCCGAGCGAGACTGTCACCTAGAAATATATGACATGTCATGTTCTGGTTGGGAGGGCTGCGGCCAGGCCATGAACTATGTCCACGCTTGGACTATTTTGTAGGCACGTCTACATGAGCCTTTATTGCCTTTATGGGGTTCATACAGTTCAATCAACTGATCACCACAATACATCTTAACCATCCTAATGGAAGGCTAAGCATATGATACATGATTGCTTCAAATCCTCCAGAGCAAACACCACTCTTTATAACAGCTCTCTGATTTGGCTAACAATGGACACAGTGGCTCGGTGGTTAGAACTGTAGTTTTGCAATACTGGGGTCCTGGGTGCAAATCCCAGTAGGAACAACATCTACAAGGAGTTTGTATGTTCTCCCTGTGCTTGCGTGGGGTTCTGCCAGATTATCTGCTTTTCTCCCAAAGACATATTGCTAGAAATTCTAGATTGTGAGCCCAATGAGGACAGGGGTGATGATGTCTGTAAAGTGCTACTGAATATGATAGCGCTATATAAGTAAAGTAAATAAAATACCTCTCGATAGCATCAATATGCTCAACTTTGGTTTATAGAAAGTAGATGTTCACCAAACTTTCTGTTTTAGTCTAAGTGCTGAATTTAGGTAAGACTGTATGGCAGAGTGAAACCCTACTGGTAAAAAGAGTTAATACATATCCGATAATTTGGCAAAAGGTTTCGTGCCTCCTACCAAATACTTAAATCATCCTATCAAAAAATTGGAGACCTCATTGGATTGGATTGGAGACTATTTTTAAGGTCTCCAATTTTTGGATATGGTAAAAAGAGTTATAGCAATGCATGATTCTCTTCAAGTGTTGATGCTAGCTGAAGGTCTAAAATGGCCCTCGAAATATTTGCACAGTACTGATAAATAATTGCGAGGAGTTTTCTCACTTTCTTGAAGACACATATGGCCGATCCTATCTCCTGTCCCCAATAGACAGAGCATATGGAGCTACTCCAGTTCCGGTGGCCGTAAGATGTTGACTGGGTGTAGACCCACCATGCTCTAAATTATGTAAACATGAGTAATTTAAAATACCAACCATAAGGCAGTCTGAAAAGGCATAAATGCCAAACAAATACAGTAACGCATTACTTTTGTTCTTGTCATTCTTTGATGGTGTGACAAATAGAGATGTTGACATAAGGTACATTTCTGACGGGAGTCCCCCACCCTTAACCTAATTCAAAGCACGAAAAGTCGTCATAACTCTGTCCTACAGTTTTATGTGAAATACTGTTTAAAATACAACATTCCTAGTTATGGCAAACACTTCACGGTGTTGTAAAAAAGAGGAAAACAATAAGGTTACTCATTAATCCGTAAGAGGTGTTAGTTTACAACACTCTCTCTTGCGCCACAGCATAGATATCTCCACGGGGCTGCCGTGTGAAAAAAATAAAATCTGAGTCTCAGCAGTCAGAAGGGCTAGTCTCCATTTGGAGAGAAAGTTGATGATATCCTAATTGTTAGGCACAGTAGCAATATTTGACGGCATTTTTGGGAAGAAATCAAGGTTGGTGAGAAGACTAGATGAAGCCGCAAAATGAACAGTCTATATCTTTGTATGTTGTCTCCTCATTTTGCATCAAAAAGTAGCTGGTGAGTATGGGCCCCATTGAAATTCTGGAGGCACAATAAAGGGTACTATTACTAGATAGGGGGCCACAAAGTGGGACATTATTAATTTACTGAGCCAAAAATGGGTACACCATTAATGTCTAGAGGCTCAAATGGTGGACATTATTAATTTATAGGGTCTCAAATGGTGGACATTATTATTGCGTGGGGCTACAAATGGAGCATATTATTAATGCACATGGCCAAAAATAGGGGAAATGGATTATGTATGTAGCCACAAATTGGCATATTATTAATGTATGAGGCTACAAATGTGGTCAATATTAATGTATTGGGCTACAAATTTCGCCATTATTAATGTATGGGGCCCGGAATGCGTGAAAACATAATTGTGTTGGACCACTATTGAATTACATTATTAATTAATGGGGCCATGAATGGTGGAGATTATTAATGGATGGGGGCCACAAATGTGGGTCATTATGAACTATGAGGCCACAAATAGGGAAAATTATCAAGATATCGTATCACAAAGAAGGGACATTATTAATGTATGGGAGCCACAAAGGGGATATTATTATTGCTTGTGGTGGATAAAAATGGGGGATCATATTAATGTATGTGGCCAAAAATGGGGGGAATTGTTAATGTATATAGCCACAAATGGGCATATTATTAATTTGTGGGGCTAGAAATGGGGCCAGTATTAATAGACTTAGTCCTAGCGGAGAAGACTAGTCATTTGCATAAGAATTAAAACAGCAATTTTTCTGGTCAGGGAGCATGAGATTGCGTAAGTATGGATGACATTATCTTTCACAGAGTAATATATTAACAGGATGAAAAGGTGGTGGATTGTGCTAGCAGAATCCCTTTAAAGATTTTTTTCCTGTTAATTATGAACTAAAAAAAAAGCATGGTTCATATTTATCAATACTGTCTACGACTTTTGCTGTTTTTACATAATTGCTACCGTATTTAGAATTTAGTGGGAGAGGAGTGACCTAGAACTGCCCGACAGGATCACTATAATTTATGACACAAGGGTGGACTAAATTTTAGTAGATAAACATAAGGATGAATGACCTCGGGGAGATCAAAACATCCAACACCGCGCAGACACCATCACGTGTTTCTCACCGCAGTGATCCAGAACACTGCCCCCATCCCTTATGGGAAATATGCAAATGCATGTAGAAAAGCTGCGGAGACACCATCACGTGTTTCTCAACGCAAGCAATGAATAGTCAGGTCTTTCACCGGGAAGGAACAACCACGGGAAGGGCAACATCCAAAAAGGAAAACCACCTATGCCAAAACATGGTATCCATCCACAGACAGCTGTTTCGGGGTATTTGCCCCTCATAAGTGTGGAGTAGGAAACTGGCTATTAGGAGCAGTGCCTAGTGAAAAGGCTATAAACATAAGGATGAATGACCTCGGGGAGATCAAAACATCCAACACCGCGGAGACACAATCACGTGTTTCTCAACGCAGTGATCCAGAACACTGCCCCCATCCCTTAAGGGAAATATGCAAAATTTCCCATAAGGGATGGGGGCAGTGTTCTGGATCACTGCGTTGAGAAACACGTGATGGTGTCTCCGCGGTGTTGGATGTTTTGATCTCCCCGAGGTCATTCATCCTTATGTTTATAGCCTTTTCACTAGGCACTGCTCCTAATAGCCAGTTTCCTACTCCACACTGATGAGGGGCAAATACCCTGAAACAACTGTCTCTGGATGGATACCATGTTTTGGCATAGGTGGTTTTCCTTTTTTGGATGTTGCCCTTCCCGTGGTTGTTCCTTCCCGGTGAAAGACCTGGCTATTCATTGCTTGCGTTGAGAAATACGTGATGGTGTCTCCGCAGCTTTTCTACATGCATTTGCATATTTCCCATAAGGGATGGGGGCAGTGTTCTGGATCACTGCGTTGAGAAACACGTGATGGTGTCTCCGCCGTGTTGGATGTTTTGATCTCCCCGAGGTCATTCATCCTTATGTTTATAGCCTTTTCACTAGGCACTGCTCCTAATAGCCAGTTTCCTACTCCACACTGATGAGGGGCAAATACCCTGAAACAACTGTCTCTGGATGGATACCATGTTTTGGCATAGGTGGTTTTCCTTTTTTGGATGCTGCTCTTCCCGTGGTTGTTCCTTCCCGGTGAAAGACCTGGCTATTCATTGCTTGCATTGAGAAACACGTGATAGTGTCTCTGCAGCTTTTCTACATAAATTTTAGCAGACACATTCTTTAGAGATGAGCAAACTCTGAATTTAAAAGTTCGGAGTTCGTACCGGACAGTTAGTGTCCATTGTCAAATGCCGAACATGGACTTCTCCCAGAAGTCCGTTGTATTTTTCAGAGTTCTGGAGGAAGTCCGGGAGGAAAAAGAGGAGAAAAGTTGTTTTCAATGGGATTCAGGTTCAAGTTCAGGTACACTTCTGGTACCCAAACCAAACTTTGGAAAAAAGTTCAGATCAGGTACCAGAACCCGGACATCCATGGTCCCGCTCATCCCTAATGTTCTCTAGTCCATGTTTATTCTTGACTCTGGCACATGGGATGTCGAAAGATGTGCCAAACTCTTAAAGAGGCCTCTTACTTCAGTGGACTCTGGATAAAGACTGGCGTCGAAGTTTACGCCATCTGTTAGCTTACTTTGAGCCCAAAATTTGGGCTAAAATATTGGTGCATATTTTGCCACATAGAGTTACCCATTAGATTATGCCTCTTTAGAAAACCACATGCCTTTCAGGGTGGCAATGCCCCCTAGCTGAACACAGTGTGGAAAGTATATAAAAAGATAATAAATACGTTGCAAAGTCATAAAAAACAGCTTTTTGGTGCAAATTTGCTTGATAAATCTGCCCCAACATTTTCCGGTGGTTATTGTTATACTTTGTGCTCCAATTCTTCCATTTTCAACATTTTGAATCATTTTTATTTTCAACTAAAGGTATGTTTCATAGTGTTTTCAGTGCATTTTTTTTGGGGGGGGGCATGAAAAATGCAGGCTATGGTCAGAAAAATGTAGGGTCAATTAAGCCAGTGATTTTCATGGTTTTTTTTGTGCCAACCCTTTCTGATCTCAATGAGTTAAACTGCATTGAAAACATTGAATGAATTGACAATTTGCATTTTTTTAAAAAATTTACAAGTTAAAAAATCGCGATGAAAAGAAACACTTTGTGTGAAGGAAATTTTTTAAATCTTTCATTTTGCTGTTAATGTAGAATGCTGAATTTTTCTAAATTAATAAATACATCAAAACGCTACGTGTAAAGAATCGTTTGCAGCAATTTTATAATTGCTGTGAAAAACATTGGGTCTATGATTTTTGTCCAAAAAAATGTTTCCATTTACTGAAAGCAAGCGGAGAAAAAAACATTACATCTAAATGCAGCTAATAACTACAAGATCCAGCCACAAAATAATAGAAAAGTTCATAGTTCCATATATAAAAAGTCCAGCATGAAAAGTGAATTAAACTTTGCAAATGACTTTATTAGGGGATTTGTCTTAATTGCGGTAAAAAAAAATTACGTATAAATATTAAATTTTATATATAAAGTTTATTAACATGGGCATTCTGCATGTGCTGAACATATTTATGGGGTCTCACTGACCAGACTCCTGCTCATGGAGTCTCCTCTATGGCATTGCCATAACTTTTTTCGCTGGGTTGACTACTGTAGTTGACTGTGCTACTTAAAGGGGATTTACCATAAATAACACATATCATCTAGACATAATGCCCTCTCCAATCTTAAGAATGTGGGAGGGGGAAACATTTCTGTGTGTGAATGGAGTGAGAATGTGCAACCACCACTGTTATGGTTCTCAATGGCAAGAGAACATAGCCCAGCAAACATAAGTACTAGATCTTGGAAGGATGGAAACTAAACTGACCATGAACTAAACCTGCCGCACAACTAACAGTAGCCGGGTAGCGTTGCCTACGTTTTTTATCCCTAGACGCCCAGCGCCGGCCGGAGGACTAACTAATCCTGGCAGAGGAAAATATAGTCCTGGCTCACCTCTAGAGAAATTTCCCCGATAGGCAGACAGAGGCCCCCACATATATTGGCGGTGATTTTAGATGAAATGACAAATGTAGTATGAAAATAGGTTTAGCAAAATTGAGGTCCGCTTACTAGATAGCAGGAAGACAGAAAGGACACTTTCATGGTCAGCTGAAAACCCTATCAAAATACCATCCTGAAATTACTTTAAGACTCTAGTATTAACTCATAACATCAGAGTGGCAATTTCAGATCACAAGAGCTTTCCAGACACAGAAACGAAACTAAAGCTGTGAACTGGAACAAAATGCAAAAACAAACGAGGACTTAAGTCCAACTTAGCTGGGAGTTGTCTAGCAGCAGGAACATGCACAGAAAGGCTTCTGATTACAATGTTGACCGGCAAGGAAGTGACAGAGGAGCAAGGTTAAATAGCGACTCCCACATCCTGATGGAAACAGGTGAACAGAGGGGATGATGCACACCAGTTCAATTCCACCAGTGGCCACCGGGGGAGCCCAAAATCCAATTTCACAACAGTACCCCCCTCTCAAGGAGGGGGCACCGAACCCTCACCAGAACCACCAGGGCGATCAGGATGAGCCCTATGAAAGGCACGGACCAGATCGGAGGCATGAACATCAGAGGCAGTCACCCAAGAATTATCCTCCTGACCGTATCCCTTCCATTTGACCAGATACTGGAGTTTCCGTCTGGAAACACGGGAGTCCAAGATTTTTTCCACAACGTACTCCAACTCGCCCTCAACCAACACCGGAGCAGGAGGCTCAACGGAAGGCACAACCGGTACGTCATACCTGCGCAACAATGACCGATGAAAAACATTATGAATAGAAAAAGATGCAGGGAGGTCCAAACGGAAGGACACAGGGTTAAGAATCTCCAATATCTTGTACGGGCCGATGAACCGAGGCTTAAACTTAGGAGAAGAAACCCTCATAGGGACAAAACGAGAAGACAACCACACCAAGTCCCCAACACAAAGCCGAGGACCAACCCGACGCCGGCGGTTGGCAAAAAGCTGAGTCTTCTCCTGGGACAACTTCAAATTGTCCACTACCTGCCTCCAAATCTGATGCAACCTCTCCACCACAGCATCCACTCCAGGACAATCCGAAGATTCCACCTGACCAGAAGAAAATCGAGGATGAAACCCCGAATTACAGAAAAAAGGAGACACCAAGGTGGCAGAGCTGGCCCGATTATTGAGGGCAAACTCCGCTAAAGGCAAAAAAGCAACCCAATCATCCTGATCTGCAGACACAAAACACCTCAAATATGTCTCCAAGGTCTGATTCGTCCGCTAGGTCTGGCCATTAGTCTGAGGATGGAAAGCAGACGAGAAAGACAAATCTATGCCCATCCTAGCACAGAATGCTCGCCAAAATCTAGACACGAATTGGGTTCCTCTGTCAGAAACGATATTCTCCGGAATACCATGCAAACGGACCACATTTTGAAAAAACAGAGGAACCAACTCGGAAGAAGAAGGCAACTTAGGCAGGGGAACCAAATGGACCATCTTAGAGAAACGGTCACACACCACCCAGATGACAGACATCTTCTGAGAAACAGGAAGATCCGAAATAAAATCCATCGAGATGTGCGTCCAGGGCCTCTTCGGGATAGGCAAGGGCAACAACAATCCACTAGCCCGAGAACAACAAGGCTTGGCCCGAGCACAAACGTCACAAGACTGCACAAAGCCTCGCACATCTCGAGACAGGGAAGGCCACCAGAAGGACCTTGCCACCAAATCCCTGGTACCAAAGATTCCAGGATGACCTGTCAACGCAGAAGAATGAACCTCAGAAATGACTTTACTGGTCCAATCATCAGGAACAAACAGTCTACCAGGTGGGCAACGATCAGGTCTATCCGCCTGAAACTCCTGCAAGGCCCGCCGCAGGTCTGGAGAAACGGCAGACAATATCACTCCATCCTTAAGGATACCTGTAGGTTCAGAGTTACCAGGGGAGTCAGGCTCAAAACTCCTAGAAAGGGCATCCGCCTTAACATTCTTAGAACCCGGCAGGTAGGACACCACAAAATTAAACCGAGAGAAAAACAACGACCAGCGCGCCTGTCTAGGATTCAGGCGTCTGGCGGACTCAAGATAAATTAGATTTTTGTGGTCAGTCAATACCACCACCTGATGTCTAGCCCCCTCAAGCCAATGACGCCACTCCTCAAAAGCCCACTTCATGGCCAAAAGCTCCCGATTCCCAACATCATAATTCCACTCGGCGGGCGAAAATTTACGCGAGAAAAAGGCGCAAGGTCTCATCACGGAACAATTGGAACTTCTCTGCGACAAAACCGCCCCAGCTCCGATTTCAGAAGCGTCGACCTCAACCTGAAAAGGAAGAGCAACATCAGGCTGACGCAACACAGGGGCGGAAGAAAAGCGGCGCTTAAGCTCCCGAAAGGCCTCCACAGCAGCAGGGGACCAATCAGCAACATCAGCACCCTTCTTAGTCAAATCAGTCAATGGCTTAACAACATCAGAAAAACCAGCAATAAATCGACGATAAAAGTTAACAAAGCCCAAAAATTTCTGAAGACTCTTAAGAGAAGAGGGTTGCGTCCAATCACAAACAGCCTGAACCTTGACAGGATCCATCTCGATGGAAGAGGGGGAAAAAATATATCCCAAAAAGGAAATCTTTTGAACCCCAAAAACGCACTTAGAACCCTTCACACACAAGGAATTAGACCGCAAAACCTGAAAAACCCTCCTGACCTGCTGGACATGAGAGTCCCAGTCATCCGAAAAAATCTAAATATCATCCAGATACACAATCATAAATTTATCCAAATAATCACGGAAAATGTCATGCATAAAGGACTGAAAGACTGAAGGGGCATTTGAAAGACCAAAAGGCATCACCAAATACTCAAAGTGGCCCTCGGGCGTATTAAATGCGGTCTTCCACTCATCCCCCTGCTTAATTCGCACCAAATTATACGCCCCACGGAGATCTATCTTAGAGAACCACTTGGCCCCCTTTATGCGAGCAAACAAATCAGTCAGCAGTGGCAACGGATATTGATATTTAACCGTGATTTTATTCAAAAGCCGATAATCAATACACGGCCTCAAAGAGCCATCTTTCTTAGCCACAAAGAAAAAACCGGCTCCTAAGGGAGATGACGAAGGACGAATATGTCCCTTTTCCAAGGACTCCTTTATATATTCTCGCATAGCAGCATGTTCAGGCACAGACAGATTAAATAAACGACCCTTAGGGTATTTACTACCCGGAATCAAATCTATGGCACAATCGCACTCCCGGTGCGGAGGTAATGAACCAAGCTTAGGTTCTTCAAAAACGTCACGATATTCAGTCAAGAATTCAGGAATCTCGGAGGGAATAGATGATGAAATGGAAACCACAGGTACGTCCCCATGCGTCCCCTTACATCCCCAGCTTAACACAGACATAGCTTTCCAGTCAAGGACTGGGTTATGAGATTGCAGCCATGGCAATCCAAGCACCAACACATCATGTAGGTTATACAGCACAAGAAAGCGAATAATCTCCTGATGATCCGGATTAATCCGCATAGTTACTTGTGTCCAGTATTGTGGTTTATTACTAGCCAATGGGGTGGAGTCAATCCCCTTCAGGGGTATAGGAGTTTCAAGAGGCTCCAAATCATACCCACAGCGTTTGGCAAAGGACCAATCCATAAGACTCAAAGCGGCGCCAGAGTCGACATAGGCATCAGCGGTAATAGATGATAAAGAACAAATCAGGGTCACAGATAGAATAAACTTAGACTGTAAAGTGCCAATTGAAACAGACTTATCAAGCTTCTTAGTACGCTTAGAGCATGCTGATATAACATGAGTTGAATCACCGCAATAGAAGCACAACCCATTTTTTCGTCTTAAATTCTGCCGTTCACTTCTGGACAGAATTCTATCACATTGCATATTCTCTGGCGTCTTCTCAGTAGACACCGCCAAATGGTGCACAGGTTTGCGCTCCCGCAGACGCCTATCGATCTGGATAGCCATTGTCATGGACTCATTCAGACCCGCAGGCACAGGGAACCCCACCATAACATCCTTAATGGCATCAGAGAGACCCTCTCTGAAATTCGCCGCCAGGGCGCACTCATTCCACTGAGTAAGCACAGCCCATTTACGGAATTTCTGGCAGTATATTTCAGCTTCGTCTTGCCCCTGAGATAGGGACATCAAGGCCTTTTCCGCCTGAAGCTCTAACTGAGGTTCCTCATAAAGCAACCCCAAGGCCAGAAAAAACGCATCCACATTGAGCAACGCAGGATCCCCTGGAGCCAATGCAAAAGCCCAATCCTGAGGGTCGCCCCGGAGCAAGGAAATCACAATCCTGACCTGCTGAGCAGGATCTCCAGCAGAGCGAGATTTCAGGGACAAAAACAACTTGCAATTATTTTTGAAATTTTGAAAGCAAGATCTATTCCCCGAGAAAAATTCAGGCAAAGGAATTCTAGGTTCAGATATAGGAACATGAACAACAAAATCTTGTAAATTTTGAACTTTCGTGGTGAGATTATTCAAACCTGCAGCTAAACTCTGAATATCCATTTTACACAGGTGAACACAGAGCCATTCCAGGATTAGAAGGAGAGAGAGAGAGAGAGAAAGGCTGCAATATAGGCAGACTTGCAAGAGATTCAATTACAAGCACACTCAGAACTGAAGGGAAGGAAAAAAAAAAAAAAAAATCTTCAGCAGACTTCTCTTTTCTCTCCTTTCTCTGTCAATTAATTTAACCCTTTTTGGCCGGTCAAACTGTTATGGTTCTCAATGGCAAGAGAACATAGCCCAGCAAACATAAGTACTAGCTCTTGGAAGGATGGAAACTAAACTGACCATGAACTAAACCTGCCGCACAACTAACAGTAGCCGGGTAGCGTTGCCTACGTTTTTTATCCCTAGACGCCCAGCGCCGGCCGGAGGACTAACTAATCCTGGCAGAGGAAAATATAGTCCTGGCTCACCTCTAGAGAAATTTCCCCGATAGGCAGACAGAGGCCCCCACATATATTGGCGGTGATTTTAGATGAAATGACAAACGTAGTATGAAAATAGGTTTAGCAAAATTGAGGTCCGCTTACTAGATAGCAGGAAGACAGAAAGGACACTTTCATGGTCAGCTGAAAACCCTATCAAAATACCATCCTGAAATTACTTTAAGACTCTAGTATTAACTCATAACATCAGAGTGGCAATTTCAGATCACAAGAGCTTTCCAGACACAGAAACGAAACTAAAGCTGTGAACTGGAACAAAATGCAAAAACAAACGAGGACTTAAGTCCAACTTAGCTGGGAGTTGTCTAGCAGCAGGAACATGCACAGAAAGGCTTCTGATTACAATGTTGACCGGCAAGGAAGTGACAGAGGAGCAAGGTTAAATAGCGACTCCCACATCCTGATGGAAACAGGTGAACAGAGGGGATGATGCACACCAGTTCAATTCCACCAGTGGCCACCGGGGGAGCCCAAAATCCAATTTCACAACACACCACTCACACAAAACATTGAATGGGGCGGTGGTCGCTTGTGCTCACTAATGCTTCACACACAAACTTGGACTGGCCCACGGGAGAGCTGGGGAATCCTCCGGTGGGCCACCGCCCTCTTATATGAGCAGTGACTTGAATCACTGTGTACAGACAAAGGTGACATCTTATCCATTTAGCAATCTGCCAAGTTCATGGTTATATAAATTTGTGATTGAGGATAATGTCACATTTGGATGTAGCTGAAAAGTGGTTACTGGTGGACCTTTGAGTAAATGTGTAGGTCCTAATGGTCAGACCCCCAAAAATGACATATCTATCTCTTAGATGACATGTGAGAAGTACGCTGATAAGATCCTCCAAAGAATGCTCAAACGTGATATGAACGGAGACTAAAATGTCTGCGGTCACCTTTATTTTAACAGCACAAGAATGAAGTAGAACAAGAATGCAGAAGGAAAGAAAATGTAATCTCACACATAAGGGGCCACAAATAATGCGACAATACAAGAACGCACTGTAGATCTTGCATGCTCTGGTTTCTCGAGTGAACTAATCTCTAGTTGATTGTTAAGGGACTCGAACACGCACAGGGAAGAAGTCTTGAAGGAATGCCATTTAAAGTTTTACGATCACTGACATAATTACCGTAGTTCTAGAGAGCACGTATACAGAGAGCACCGCCGAGAGGTTTTCATTCCCTGAAACCATAATTTTCATGATTGGCCTTTTCTAAGCCCCCCTGACCAAACTACTAACTACAATTTAATTCTTGAAACCCATTTGTTCCTTAAAAAGTCTGAATAATCAGGTTATACGTTTGGATATAAAAAAAAATGCTATAGCAGATTATTTTGTCTGAATATATAACCTGGCAGGCTACCTAAGCAAATGCCCTATAGGTGTCACAGTTCGGACTCTCAATCTTCTAAAATGATAGCCTATCTTAAGGATAGTATAATATATTTTATATTCCTGGTCCAACATTAGCAAAAAAAAGTTTTACAATTTTTTTTCTTAATAACACAACCCTTTTTCATAAGCTACGTGTGATATAGAAGGTTTTATAATTGCATTTTCTTGAATGGGGATGAGCTGCAATACCAAATATGACCCATGGATAAGAGTGGCGCTGTTTCTTAGAAGAAAGGAGATCTTTTGTTTGTATATGTTTATGGATGGCCATGCTCAGAGGGTTGTTTTTCACCCAATATTTAAGGAATATCAATTTGATAAGTCATAAATGTATGATCCAAGCTCTGGGACCCCCATACATACAGTGCTCAGACCCCTTTCCTGGAAGATTGATATTCTAAACTGAAGATCTATAAATGTTAATAGAGGAACACCACTTTAAAGGTTTTTTGTGAAGCTGTAAAAATGAGCGTCTAACCTTGATTGGTTCCAACTCCACCAATTAGGCAAATAAATTGCTCCAGGGAGCGCTACGCCCTCTTCTTCATTCACCCGGTACAGATCCAAATTAGTTCTTGAATATTATCAATATTAATGTTATAATCTAAGACCCAAACATACAAACATTCCCATAATTTTCTATTAACAGAACAGATGACTACAACATTTTTCGCTTCAACATTTTCCCACGAAAAACCCTACTTTTCTCCCTTGCATCGCCTCGGAACACATTTCCATTGATTTCAACAAACCATTTTGTCTCCATTTATGTAATGATCCTCATTGCCTAATATATTGAAATTAATTCTAAGAATTTAGGTCCCCAACCCAAAATTATTTTATCATGTAAAAATATATATAATAAGATATTTACCGTCTTCATTATGAGCTCTTGCGCTAAGCAGGCACAGTGTGGATAGAATCACAATGTGGAGGACACCCATGGTGCCAACTCCTTGGTTGACTTCAAGCTGAGTCAATAAATCCCAATTCTGCACCTTCCACTGTAGGTTACTGGGACTGAGTTATCATTACTGTCACCAAACCAGCAATCTCCAAGCTGCCGTCTAACCAGGTGGAATGCAGGGGCAGAAACACTGTGACAGCTTTTATAAGGTGGACTATTGGAATGGTAGGGGAGGAGAACATTTGACAGGTACAACAGGTTTCTCCACCACAATGACAGCTCTTGACATTGCAGAAATCAGGCTTTACTTTCTTTTATCGACGTCACAAAGAGAATTCATGTAATTTTATCTGTTTGCCCCTTTGCCTCTTGTGTTTCAATCGCATGTTATGATGATTATTATACAGTGCCCCCTTTATATTTAACATTAAGAAATAATTTGTAGGCAATTTGCCATCAAAGCTCTTATTTCAGCAATTTAGAATTATATAATATTGTATTATTCCCAACTAATATGATTATATAACATTGAGAAAAATGTTACCAGAAATAAGGTGATTAGCTTTAGGGTGTTTAAAAATACATAATTATCCCCCTAAGTACTATTGCATTTTTTTATTTTTGTCATCATTCAATCAGCCATAACTTTGTTAAAAAAAATTCTAAATATGTTTCATATATTTATGCCTCCTGGTCACTGTACAGACTATGACGTCCAGGCTGTATATGGGTCTCCTGACCTAAACTAACTGCTTCATAGTCTTTAAAAGGGGGTGTTGAGGTCAGGTCAGGAAACCCATGACCTATCTGGAAATGGATAATAAAAATGCAGCCTTAGACATATAGTATGTCCACATATATAGAGTACATTTAAGAAAATTTTAATGGATGTTAATTTAATGGATTTTAATTACGTGGAATGTATGAAAAAAGCAGGTCCGACAACATTGTTTTAATGCAGTTTCACCTGAACAGAATAAAGTTTATTGTTTGAGGATAATGAAACTATTAAACAATTTTTGCTCAGTGAAAATGATCTATAAAAAAAGAATGAGAAAGAACGAGTGTTTTTTGAATTTTTTCATCACACATTGTCTTAGACAAATCTTTTTAGGAGATTTTTAAACTGCATAAACCTAGTAAAGGGATTAGTAACCAAACCTGGACAAAAATACCCATAATAACAATTATCAAAATAAAGAAGACATCTCAAGAGTACCCAATATATAGAAAATGCATATGGATTAAAGACAAACCATACTGCTCAGTACTACGAAGTGAGTTTCTCCTATAGCTTCATCAGGGGGTCTTTGGTTTGTGTTTGGCCCTTGAATTATGACTTGTGGTGGATACTTTTGCTTTTTTATTATTGGACATTGCTTTGACCTCTCAGAATGGTGTATTCTTAAAATCAGGGATTTTTTAAATTCTGTTTATCATGTTACTCAGTTTCTAAATCATGCCTTGAGTTCCTACATTATGTTTCCCAGCAATAGTTTGCATTGTACCCTTATTGCCTGCTTAGTATATTTTCCCCCTGATTGATCACACTTAGCCATTATGGCATTTACCATTTACAGCACTTTGCCTTTCTTTCTGGGTTTTATGGGGTGTTTGTAACCTATACCTATTACCGGGAACTTGATACCGGATGCTGACTCCCCCATCCATCGGCAGCACATTTCAGACACCGGCGTCATGATTTCAGTCATATACTACATGTTTTACCCTTAAACGCTGCAATGTTTAGCACAAAAACATACGTTAAAATCTGGCCCAGGGCCAAGACATACAGCAGACTTGTCGGACAGGCAGGTCCCTGGTGGTTTCTCCCTACCTGCTGACAATGATTGGATCAGACAGTATATGTCAGCTGTCACTTTGGCACCTTCCATCTCCATCTGCAAAATTGGCGTATATGTTGGTTAAATGACCAGAACCAGTTTCAGGTCAACCATGAACCACATTTGACCTACAGCAATGGGTGTTCCATTTACAAAACTCATTTTCAAATATTCAATATTATATGAGAAACAATATACCACAATTATTACAGTGTAATGGTTATTTGTTTGGAAATGGAAAAAAAATCCAATATGACGTGTCATGTCACCTGTGCTGTTCAGCCACTTTCTGTGCCTCCTTAGTTTTATGACATTCTTGAGGTCAGGTCAGGAAACCCATGGCCAGTCCGGAAATAGCTCTTAAAAAACAGTAATTAGTTAGTGGTGGGTGAGCGTGTTCGACATTGCTCGATATTCGGTCGAGCACCGGACTGTTTAGGTCCCCAGAAGAAGCTAATTTGAACCATCTGAGCCATGTGCTGCACTGATGGAAGGGCATTCCACTGCTTGAAGGAGAGATAGGGAGACAGAGAAAAATAGAGAGAGACAGAGAGAGAGAGAAAGACAGAGACCGTTTTCCGGAAAAACGCATAAGTTTGCCATTTTCTTCCATTATGCTCCCTACTTAGGTGGTCAAGCGCGACCAAGCTTCCGATGTGCTCGATTCAAGTACCGAGGCCTTCGAGCATTTCAGTGCTCAATCATCACTATTACTGATGTACAACTGTTGTTTTAAAGTGCAAACATCACCCACTTCGAGGGAAGAGCTAGATCTCATGAAACACTGACATATTTAGCAGTCTGACTCCAAATGTGGCCATAGACAATTGTAAGAAGCCACATAAGTTAGGTGAACAAACCCAAAAGAACTTTATCAGGAAATTTGGTCCTCCAGAGGCCATGTAGGGAGAGTTTTTATTATTAATTTTTTTTTTATTTTTTTTTTATTCAAAATA